>NC_089826.1:50600586-50903616 GCF_035046505.1 Tiliqua scincoides
AAATAATCAAATATACCTATCTCCAAACAATATGCTGTTCTAAACATGGTGTTAAATAGATTTTCTATTTCTCAAGGCCTTGGATTTCCTGTTCCTGTTCCATCTATTTCCATCTACTTAATAGAGAAGGGTCTTCTGACTGATGGAACTTGAAATTTGTCCTCAATGATTGTCCAATTGATATAATGGAGATGGTTTCTAATTTCCTAATCTCGGTGTCCTCCAAGTATACGCTTTACCAAGTATACCAGTTACATTAGTAAGGAAGTGCCAAAAGACAGTGAACTGAAGCTGTTTTACTAATCCATACAGAAAAGGAGGGGCAGCCCAGAAAAGAACTGCAGTGGGAACAAAGCTTCCTACCTCCTTGCTGCACTTTTGCTGTGATTTCAAAGGTCTCCCACATGCTATTTTTTTTAAAAGAAAAATATTAGGACTAAACACACATTAACACACATGTGCTTTGGCTCTTAGACAGAACAAAGGTATAGATTTTTAAAGTAACAAATATTTAACTGAATACAAAAACAGCCTTTTAACAGCAGAGAAATAAAGAGTGGTGGAAATGAAAAATGAGGAGATCTGATCTGGTCTAAGTGTATATAATGATAAAATAGGAATTCTCTTCTTCTGACCATACTATTGCTCCCTATATGGTCAAGATATCTGAACGGATTATTGAATTCATTAAGTAGGCAGAGCTTTTGAATTGACCATATTTGGGTAAACACTGAAGAGCTTTTAATTTGACCATATGTGGGTGGTTTTGGGGGCAAAGTACTGGTCCCTTGTCACCTAGCCCATTGTGTGCCATCACAGTACAGTGAGACATCACCTCTCATTGTTTAGGCCTCATCCTGGCTTATAAAAAGGGCAGAGCCGCTCCCTTCAAACTTTAAGCTCTGCCAAGCCCATCAAGGACAGGTGGCGCTCCAGCTGCACAGAGCTCAAAAGGCAAAGCACCATCTGCAATGGCAAGATTCAGACGCAGCCGGAGCCGCAGCCTCAGTCGTCGCCGTCGCAGGAGGCGACACGGACGTCGAGGGGGAAGAAAGAAGGGAAGGCGCCATGGCAGAAGAAGAGGTGAGCTGCCTTGATATATCTATCCTGATCCAGATCATCAATGCCATGTGAATGTATTGTGATAGTGCTGGCTCATAAAGCGCTTCAGACATAAGAAGTAACCCTGATTTTGTTCTCTATTCTGCCCAGGTCGCAGACACGGTCGGAGGAGACGAAGAGGGAGAAGAGGAAAGAAAGATTAAAGCCCATCTTCCTGGTCTCTTGCATGCCAGACTGCTGACTTTATTGACCTCTAGAGCAATGGCCAAAGTGAAAAACCAAAAACCTTCTCAACACAAGACCCAGCACGACTCCCCTCAGAATCATCAAGGCTGAAAACAGAACTGTACCACCTGTCAATAAAGCATGGCGTATTACATGTGCCTTTATTCACTGGGTCATCACGGGATTGGAAGTGGCTGGGGAATTTAGTGTCTGAATTTAGGCTTGGTACTTTTCTAGTACATAAGGGAAGACCCGTATTTAAAAATCCTGGAAAAACACCAAAGGAAATATAATACGCCTCTACAGAACAGGTGCAATCAAAGGTACAGAAAAGGTGCAATAAAACTGACATAATAAGGGGATAGATCTTTTATCACCAATGGTTCCAAAATTGTGAAAATAAAGTGTAGAAGCTATTTTGAGTTCGAAGAAAATGTACATGATGTTGGCCATTTCAATGGGAGGAGAGCAGCAAATTTTCTTGGCATGTGACTCTTGCTTCATATGGGGAATGATTCACACTATTAAACACAGAAACTCACCTTTTCCTTTTCTGAGTGTGTACTTATGAAATTATGGTCTTAGCCACCATGACCTTTGAGTGAGAAATACCTCTTGATGAGTTAGTATGGGACAAGCATACAGGGACTTAAAAGACCCATCACAATGTGCAAATATCACCTATCAGTTCACTGTCAAAACGTGTTCTTTCACAGGGCATTACCAAGGGCACATGGCAGCAACTATAGCCACAAGACATACACACCAGGTCCAGGAGTGCATACATTCCTTAACAAGAGTCTTTTCTGGGAGGAAACCGACCTGCTACAGTAGCTCTTTGGCTTGTGGATTTGCTTACTATGAAGGAGTGTAGAGGAGCTCAGTGACACAGCTGCGGGACTGCAGTTTTGGTACCCACAGGACACTTTCCATTCTAGTGGGCATAATACAATGATACTAATCTCCTGCAATGATTTTCTGTATTTGAAAGATTTTAGAGTGACCTAGAGTGTTTGGTTTTCCATATTACTGTATCTATGTGCCAATGCCAGGAAGGCAGGTAGACCTGAGCTCTGCATTGGGAAGACTGGTAGACCTGGACTCCAAAGACCATTCCAGCTGTTGCTACTTTTCCCCTGCACATTTTGCCCACATTCTGGCCACTCCCCCACTCTGTTTCACCCCCTCCTTCTTTGGGAAGGGGTGTTAAAGTGTAAAAGAGATTTTGTATTTCTCAAGGCCTTGGATTTCCCCCAACAGTCTAAGGCTCAGAATAAAGCCAATTAAAGACAGAGTGGGCTAGAACAGTGAGTGGTGTTTGGGGGTAAAATTCCAGGGTCTTCCAATCTGTGTCCAACTACAAAACTCTTGGGAGCTACAACGGCTTTGGGAGCTGGGGAAGGCCCTCTCAGCCCAACCATTCTTACAAGTTTCTGCAATTATTTCAGAAAGCTAGACATGGTTAAATCAGACATTCACAAGGTTTATTCCCCACAGGGGGATAGTGAAGATCGACATGGGGTGACTCCGGAACCAATCTTGGCCAGATTGGAGACTAGAACCCAGCTTCATCACTCTAGTAACGGATGTATTCAGATAGAAGTGCCAGGTGCAAAGAGGGGTACAGAGCCTCTCAGAAGACCGACTCTCACCTCCTACACCAAAGAGGTTTTAAGTGGTTTTCATGGAATATAGCAGGCTGGTGGAGCAAAGTGAAAGACCAGGGGGCCTTTTTGAACTGTCTGAGTGGTTTTGATGTTGTCTTCATACATGGTCGCTAACCTGTTTTGAAGTCAAAAATTTCAAAACCTCTACTCTGCCCGCTTATAAAAATAATGCTCTAGTTGGGTTAGCCATTCTTGTATCTACTAAAATAAATTCAGAGGGGGTTGCCACCAAGAAGACTAGTAACAACTTTCAGTTGGTCAAACCAATATTCAGCGAAATCTCAATAATAGTAGTTACCATGTGTGCTCCTCCCAGTCAGAATGATTCTGATCTTCTGCAGTTTTGGAGTTCTTTGTCCGCACTGGCTGAGGAATTAGAAGAGGAATTTCCAACAACTGAGTGGTTTTTTGCCGCTGATACGAATGCCAGGATATGCAAAGCGAACGCTGTATTTTATAAAAATCTAGATATTGATATAGAGGTCTCCCTCTTGGATTCCCTAATTTTGGACAGAAGCTCTAAGGATAAACAATATCATGCAGCAGGTCTTCAAACGGGCAGTTTCTGTGTTAAATTTAGTAAGATTTGGCAGAATGGGCTTGTAGAATTTACTAATTCAGGTGAATATACATTTGCCTCAGCTAAGGGTTCCAGCATGATAGACTATTTTTTTATCTCCTCTTCCAATAGGTGTAATGTCATAAATGTCACAATTGATGATTTTATAATGAGTGATCATTTCCCATTACTGTTAAGCAGGGGTGTCCAAAGTTTTTGGCCAGAGGGTCAAATTGTCTCTCTGGCATTGTGTCGGGGGCCAGGGGAAAAAAAAGAATTAATTTACATTTAAAATTTTAATAAATTTACATAAGTATACACAAATGAATATATTAAAGATGAACTAATATGAATGAATGAAGGTCTTGCAATAGCTGAAGCCCTATAAAAGGCCTTGCACAAAGCAAGGCTGGCCTTTCCTTTGCTGCCGCTACTGCATCACAGACGTGAAACAGCAAGCAGTGCAGGGAGCCCTCATTCCACAGCTCACGCGAGAGGTCAAACAGTCGCCCTCACGCTGAGAGCAGTTGCGTCAGGCCAGTGTAGGCTCCAACAAATCTCTGGAGGACCAGAGGCTCATTGGAGACTGGGGGCTACCTGAGGGCTGCATTGGGAGTCCTCGAGGGCCACAAGTGGCCCCAGGACCGGGGTTTGGGCACCCATGCTGTTAAGGATAAATATGAGAGATGTGGCCTGTCTCAATCCCAGGACACTGAAGGGGTTGGCTACAAAACCCGACAAAAAATCCCTTGGAATAATGTCACCAGCAAGTGTTACCCTGCAGATGCCTGATCTTGTCTGATCTTGGAAGCTAAGCAGGGTCAGGCCTGGTTAGTACTTGGATGGGAGACCGCTTGGGAATACCGGGTGCTGTAGGCTTATACCATAGTCTTTCGAGACTGAAGGTTGCCAACCAATGTCACCAGCCAAAAGGCAAGGAAGCTATTACAATCTGACACTTATTCGAAATAGAGCCAGGGTGGTGTAGGGGTTTGGGAGGGGAGGAGCTGTGTACACCACCCTGAGCTCTTTAGAGGAAGAGTGGTATAAAAATGTGAAAAATCAATCCAATCAATCAATCAATGTTCAGAAAACCACAGTTATGGTTTTCTCTAAATCTAAATCTAGGAGACCCCGAAATTGGACCATAAAGGGGGAAACTTGAACAAGTAAAAACTTTCAAATATTTAAGAATATTTATTGGGTATTATTAGGTTTTTCTTTAAGCAGGGTAACTAGTATATTCCAGCTACACTGAAGGTATTTAACATGAAGGTTTTGCCACAACTCTTTAACGGCTGCCCTAGCTAGATTAGCTCAATAAAGAATAATGGAATATTATTAAAGAATTATATAATTTAATTTAATGTAATATATTATATATTATATAATTATATAATTCTTTAATAATAAGAAATTTGGAGAGTGTACAAGGTAATTTCCTGAGGGCAACATTGGGCCTGTCTAGAAGTGTGCCCTATGCAGTGTTGTGTTTGGAGACAGGGCAATCACTTTTAATAACCACAGCATTGTTACTAACCATACGTTACTGGTTATAATACACTATAATTCGAAGCCTGGTAGACTCCTGCATTTAATGTGATCAGAATTCAGTCCTTCCAACTGAGATAATTTGGTCAGGGAAAAAATCAAAACAATTGGATTCTCACTTGACTGCTTGGGCCTGCACTCTTATCCAGCGATCTAGAAGATCATAAAACAAAGACCACTGAATATTGAGTTCCAAAACGTCCATGAACTGGCTTCGAGAAGTTGTTCCCCCCTTAACTTTTCCACTCCTTAACATCACGGTCTTATGGTGCCAACTCTCCTTTACGACCAACCCAATTGAGCGGTGTGCTATTTCCCTAGCAAGATTTAATCTGCTGCCATCTATGGTCACAGAGGGGAGGTATAGCAAGATCCCATGTGCAGAACGTATGTCCCTGTAATCAGGGTCAAACTGAAACTATTCAACATATTTTGTTCTACTGTCCCTGTCATGTTCATTCCTGTTCCATCTATTTGGCACGGTTGATACTTAATAGAGATGGGTCTTCTGACTGATGGAACTTGAAATTTGTCCTCAATGATTGTCCAAGTGACATAATGGAGATGGTTTCTAATTTCCTAATCTCGGTGTCCTCCAAGTATACGCTTTACCAAGTATACCAGTTACATTAGTAAGGAAGTGCCAAAAGACAGTGAACTGAAGCTGTTTTACTAATCCATACAGAAAAGGAGGGGCAGCCCAGAACAGAACTGCAGTGGGAACAAAGCTTCCTACCTCCTTGCTGCACTTTTGCTATGATTTCAATAGCCACCCACATGCTATTTTTTTTAAAGAAAAATATTAGGACTAAACACACATTAACACACATGTGCTTTGGCTCTTAGACAGAACAAAGGTATAGATTTTTAAAGTAACAAATATTTAACTGAATACAAAAAAAGCCTTTTAACAGCAGAGAAATAAAGAGTGGTGGAAATGAAAAATGAGGAGATCTGATCTGGTCTAAGAGTATGTAATGATAACTTAGGAATTCTCTTCTTCTGACCATACTATTGCTCCCTATATGGTCAAGATATCTGAACGGATATTGAATTCATTAAGTAGGCAGAGCTTTTGAATTGACCATATTTGGGTAGACAACACTGAAGAGCTTTTAATTTGACCATATGTGGGTGGTTTGGGGGGCAAAGTACTGGTCCCTTGTCACCTAGCCCATTGTGTGCCATCACAGTACAGTGAGACATCACCTCTCATTGTTCAGGCCTCATCCTGGCTTATAAAAAGGGCAGAGCTGCTCCCTTCAAACCTCAAGCTCTGCCAAGCCCATCAAGGACAGGTGGCGCTCCAGCTGCACAGAGCTCAAAAGGCAAAGCACCAACTGCAATGGCAAGATTCAGACGCAGCCGGAGCCGCAGCCTCAGTCGTCGCCGTCGCAGGAGGCGACATGGACGTCGAGGGGGAAGAAGGAAGGGAAGGCGCCATGGCAGAAGAAGAGGTGAGCTGCCTTGATATATTATCCTGATCCAGATCATCAATGCCATGTGAATGTATTGTGATAGTGCTGGCTCATAAAGCGCTTCAGGCATGAGAAGTAACCCTGATTTTGTTCTCTATTCTGCCCAGGTCGCAGACACGGTAGGAGGAGACGAAGAGGGAGAAGAGGAAAGAAAGATTAAAGCCCATCTTCCTGGTCTCTTGCATGCCAGACTGCTGACTTTATTGACCTCTAGAGCAATGGCCAAAGTGAAAAACCAAAAACCTTCTCAACACAAGACCCAGCATGACTCCCCTCAGAATCATCGAGGCTGAAAACAGAACTGTACCACCTGTCAATAAAGCATGGCGTATTACATGTGCCTTTATTCACTGGGTCATCACGGGATTGGAAGTGGCTGGGGAATTTAGTGTCTGAATTTAGGCTTGGTACTTTTCTAGTACATAAGGG
The DNA here is from genome assembly GCF_035046505.1 of Tiliqua scincoides. Lineage (NCBI taxonomy): Eukaryota > Metazoa > Chordata > Lepidosauria > Squamata > Scincidae > Tiliqua > Tiliqua scincoides. The sequence goes on from NC_089826.1 coordinate 50,607,558, forward strand.
AAGACAATTTTAAAAATCCTGGAAAAACACCAAAGGAAATATAATACACCTCTACAGAACAGGTGCAATCAAAGGTACAGAAAAGGTGCAATAAAAGTGACATAATAAGGGGAAAGGTCTTTTAACACTAATGATTCCAGAATTGTGAAAATAGTGTATATTTGTAAATAAAATGTATATTTGAAAATAAAGTGTAGAAGCTATTTAGAGTTTCAATGGGAGAAGAGCAGCAAATTTTCTTGGCATGTGACTCTTGCTTCATATGGGGAATGATTCACACTATTAAACACAGAAACATACCTTTTCCTTTTCTGAGTGTGTACTTATGAAATTATGGCCTTTGTCACCGTCACCTTTGAGTGAGAAATACCTCTTGATGAGTTAGTATGGGACAAGCATACAGGGACTTAGGTGATATACCTATCACAATGTGCAAATATCACCTATCAGTTCACTGTCAAAATGTGTTCTTTCACAGGTCATTACCAAGGGCACATGGCAGCAACTATAGCCACAAGACATACACACCAGGTCCAGGAATGTATACATTCCTTAACAGAGTCTCTTCTGGAAGGAAACCGACCTGCTACAGTAGCTCTTTGGCTTGTGGATTTGCTTACCATGAAGGAATGTAGAGGAGCTCAGTGACACAGCTGCGGGACTGCAGTTTTGGTACCCACAGGACACTTTCCATTCTAATGGGTATAATAACAATGATACTAATCTCCTGCAATGATTTTCTATATTTGAAAGATTTTAGAGTGACCTAGAGTGTTTGGTTTTCCATATTACTTTATCTATGTGCCAATGCCGGGCAGGTAGGTAGACATGAGCTCTGCATTGGAAAGACTGGTAGATCTGGGCTCCAAAGACCATTCCAGCTGTTGCTACTTTTCCCCTACACATTTTGCCCCCATTCTGGCCACTCCCCCACTCTGTTTCACCCCCTCCTTCTTTGGGAAGGGGCGCAAAAGAAACTTTGTATCCCCTGATAAAATTCCTCTCAGAAGCCCTGAATCCTACCCTCACCTTCTCGTGAGTAAGCCCTTTTGAGTCTTATGGGGCTTACTTCTTATGGGACATGCAGAGCATTGAGTACTCAACCAGCCAGCCAGTGGTGGCCCTGATCCAAAGGGGGAGAGCCAGCCATCCAACCAGCCAGCGAGTGACTGTGTAAGGGAGGATGCGGGCCAATATGGATGGTGACCCCGACTGACACCAATAGCATTATTGACTCAACCAAAGGGGTAGGCTTGGGGAGCTGCGAGAACTGCAAGAGAACTTTTGGGAATGGGTTCCAGTATCAAAACACAGATGAGCATACTAACAGCTGCATCCGTTTGCATTGCACATATATGGAAGCATTCAAAATGTCTAATGGTGAAAGACTGTGTATCTAAACAACACTTGTTTACCAAAAATGAGGCATCACAATAAAAAGAAATCAACATGTACGGCATATCAAAGGAATCAGAAGAAAACATCCAGAAAGTGGCTTTAAACAGAAATCTTGTTTTTATTTTTGAATTGCTGGAAAACAGATATCCATTTGAAAGAAATATGAAAGGTGTACAAAATCAATGTTTTCAATGTTGTACATTCAAAATCAATGCACAAAAATATTAAATAAAGTTGTTTAAAGCATTAAAAATGTAAAACGTGTGTGTGTGTGTGTGTGTGTGTGTGTGTGTATGCGCGTGTGTGAGCAATAGAGAGATAGAAATTAATATTGCTCTTAGATGCAAAATGGGGTACTGGTTGTGCTGGGGATTAATTTTATTGTTAAAAACGGAGAGATAGCAATTCATTTGAACAGACTATTGGTCTCAACAAGGGAGACTCATTTAATCACAGACCCATGTGTGATATCATTAGTCTTTGTTAGACAACACAGTGTAGCTTTAAAAAGTCAAAATTGCCAAGCAAAGGCACACACCAAAGTCACGTGGTGCTCTGTCTAGCTGCTAAGAGCTCCCAAATACCACCCATCAGAAATGGCCAGATTCAGGTGCCGTATTGCAGTCAAACAACGGAGAACATGAAAAGTAAATGAAATTAATCCAGTCAAGTATTGTTGGTGCATTCCTGTCACGAGAAAGCTCAACTGAAAACATTGATCACTCTCAAGGTACAACTATCGAAAGTGACACAGGAGATGAATTTTCCAAAAAAGTCAAATCGAGTTGGATTCTGCAAGGACATTACAGCATCTGAGAGGCATCATTTCACTACAGCATACTGCTTTATGAGATCATCATGTCCCTTAAGAAAATCAATATGCCAGAACCTGCTTGTACAAGTTATTGGGACATACAGCCTCTGCCTTCAAGCCCAAAACCTGATGCATATCCTCTCCTGTACACGCAATTCTATGAGTAACTTCATCCACTTCTCTTTGCATAGTTCCCTTATGTACATAATGGACCCGGCTATTGCCATCAATAGGAGACAGGTATTGTAGGCCATCTTGGGTACCCACCTGGAGAAAAAAGCATGGGCCGAATTAAAATAATCAAATATACCTATCTCCAAACAATATGCTGTTCTAAACATGGTAATAAAGAGATTTTCTATTTCTCAAGGCCTTGCATTTCCCCCAACAGTCTAAGGCTCAGAATAAAGCTTTTGAATTGATCATATTTGGGTAGACAACACTGAAGAGTTTTGAAATTTGGTTAGACAACACTGTACAGCTTTTAATTTGACCATATATGGGTGGTTTTGGGGGCAAAGTACTGGTCCCTTGTCACCTAGCCCATTGTGTGCCATCACAGTACAGTGAGACATCACCTCTCATTGTTCAGGCCTCATCCTGGCTTATAAAAAGGGCAGAGCCGCTCCCTTCAAACTTTAAGCTCTGCCAAGCCCATCAAGGACAGGTGGCGCTCCAGCTGCACAGAGCTCAAAAGGCAAAGCACCATCTGCAATGGCAAGATTCAGACGCAGCCGGAGCCGCAGCCTCAGTCGTCGCCGTCGCAGGAGGCGACATGGACGTCGAGGGGGAAGAAGGAAGGGAAGGCGCCATGGCAGAAGAAGAGGTGAGCTGCCTTGATATATCTATCCCGACCCACATCATCAATGCCATGTGAATGTATTGTGATAGTGCTGGCTCATAAAGCGCTTCAGGCATGAGAAGTAACCCTGATTTTGTTCTCTATTCTGCCCAGGTCGCAGACACGGTCGGAGGAGACGAAGAGGGAGAAGAGGAAAGAAAGATTAAAGCCCATCTTCCTGGTCTCTTGCATGCCAGACTGCTGACTTTATTGACCTCTAGAGCAATGGCCAAAGTGAAAAACCAAAAACCTTCTCAACACAAGACCCAGCATGACTCCCCTCAGAATCATCGAGGCTGAAAACAGAACTGTACCACCTGTCAATAAAGCATGGCGTATTACATGTGCCTTTATTCACTGGGTCATCACGGGATTGGAAGTGGCTGGGGAATTTAGTGTCTGAATTTAGGCTTGGTACTTTTCTAGTACATAAGGGAAGACAATTTTAAAAATCCTGGAAAAACACCAAAGGAAATATAATACATCTCTACAGAACAGGTGCAATCAAAGGTACAGAAAAGGTGCAAGTAACATAATAAGGGGAAAGGTCTTTTAACACTAATGATACCAGAATTGTGAAAATAGTGTATATTTGTAAATAAAATGTATATTTGAAAATAAAGTGTAGAAGCTATTTAGAGTTTCAATGGGAGGAGAGCAGCAAATTTTCTTGGCATGTGACTCTTGCTTCATATGGGGAATGATTCACACTATTAAACACAGAAACTCACCTTTTCCTTTTCTGAGTGTGTACTTATGAAATTATGGCCTTTGTCACCGTCACCTTTGAGTGAGAAATACCTCTTGATGAGTTAGTATGGGACAAGCATACAGGGACTTAGGTGATATACCTATCACAATGTGCAAATATCACCTATCAGTTCACTGTCAAAATGTGTTCTTTCACAGGGCATTACCAAGGGCACATGGCAGCAACTATAGCCACAAGACATACACACCAGGTCCCGGAATGCATACATTCCTTAACAGTGTCACTTCTGGAAGGAAACCGACCTGCTACAGTAGCTCTTTGGCTTGTGTACCATGAAGGAGTGTAGAGGAGCCCAGTGACACAGCTGCGGGACTGCAACTGCTTCAGAAGCAAGTTTTGGTACACACAGGACACTTTCCATTCTAGTGAGCCTAAGTACAATGATATTAATCTCCTGCAATGATTTTCTATATTTGAAAGATTTTAGAGAAACTTAGGAGTGTGTTTGGTTTTCCATATTACTGTATCTAGCTGCCCATGCAGGCAGGCAGATAGACCTGAGCTCTGCATTGGAAAGACTTGTAGACCTGGGCTCCAAAGACCATTCCAGCTGTTGCTACTTTTCCCCTGCCTATTTTGCCCCCATTCTGGCCACTGCACATGCCCGATCTTGTCTGATCTTGGAAGCTAAGCAGGGTCAGGCCTGGTTAGTACTTGGATGGGAGACCGCCTGGGAATACCTGGTGCTGTAGGCTTATACCATAGTCTTTCGAGACTGAAGGTTGCCAACCATGGCCACTCCCCCACTCTGTTTCACCCCCTCCTTCTTTGGGAAGGGGCATAAAATAAACTTTGTATCCCCTGATAACATTCCTCTCAGAAGCCCTGAATCCTACCCTCAGTTTCCTGGGAGTAAGCCCTTTTGAGTCTTATGTGGCTTACTTCTGAGTAGACATGCAGAGGATTGAGTACTCAACCAGCCTGCCAGTGGTGGCCCTGATCCAAAGGGGGAGAGCCAACCAGCCAGCCAGCGACTGACTGCGGAATGGAGGATGTGGGCCAATACAGATGGTGACCCTGACTGGCGCCAACAGCATTACTGACTCAACCAAAGCGGAAGGGTTGGGGAGCTGCAAGAGCCTGTACAAGGCCTCCAGCAGCATCCCCTGATTGGCTGGTGTTGGAGGATGCTGTGGTCTGCTGGAGCTATCTCTGAGCATGTGCAGAGTGCAGGTCCCTTCAGCGACTGTGATCCATTTTTGGTTATATGTGGGGTGCAGTATTCCCGTTCTTAAAGATGCTTAGGTTGTCTGCCTGTGTTTGCTTTGGTGAGTGTGAAACTGAAATGGAGGGGGGCTTTCGGGAGCGTGGAACAGAAGCTGCTAGATATATGTTTGGGGAGCTGCTATGTGGAGGATGCTGTTTTATGGAGGGGGAGATGTGTTGGGGTGCTCTGATCTGTTGGTAAGGTTACTCTGGAGGCTACAATAAAATGGATCTATCTCTGAGCATATGCAGAGTCCACCTCCCTCCAGTGACTGAACCAATTTGGGTATATGTGCGGTACACTGTTCTCCTTCTTAGAGATGCTCAGGCTGCCTGCCTGTGTTCACTTTGGTGGGTGTGAAACTGAGATGGAGGGGGGTCTGGGGAGCATGAAACAGAAGCTGCTAGATATGTATTTGGGGGGCTGCTATGTGGAGGATGCTGTTTTGTGCAGGGGGGATGTGTTGGTGGATGCTTTGATATGTTGGGGAATGGTGAATGCAATAATAAATACCTATAATAATCATTATGATTTCATTATTATTATTATTAAATTTTGGTATGGGTAGGGGAGGGTGACAAAATTTTATGGGCCCTTTGTGTCAAATGGTCTTCATATGCCACTGATGCTTATAGTCTCTTGTTCTATGTATTACGTTATAGTGTCCATCACAAGATGAACTGAAAATTTAGCACTGTAATTTAAGAATCTACCATCATCATAAGATGGCAACGTTAATTCCATCGCAATAACAGAACTGAGCCTATGGATGGATTTTCAAAAAGAAATAATTAATGGTGGGCAATAACTAGGCTACTTCAAACTATTTTGAGCACTTTGGTCAGAATCAGGCTGAAAGTTTTATTTCTTAGTGCGAGAGACAAGCTTTTAATATTTAATTCTAGAACTTTTATACTGTTCTGAGTAATGATAATGTATGACATGAATACAAGGACTGTTGAGAAGCATATTTACTAGTTGAGGTTGGTCACATGCACTTCAGTCTGAATACACATGGCCAGAAATGCACCGTTCAAAACACTTGTTCTGCCATTAAGAATTTGAATCAATAGGTACAAATCTTTGCATGTTTATTCAGAAGCCACACTGTGTTCAGTGAGGCTTACTCCCAGGAAAATGTATATAGGATTGCACACTCACCTGCAAGTAAGCCTTATTAAACTCAAAGGTTCTTATTTCCTGAGTAGACAAACAGGGTTGCACTGTGACAGCACTTTGCAAATGTCCAAAAGTCTGCTGTAAAAACACAGAAAGTCATTCCCAGGGTGACCTACAAAAATAATGATTTCTGGTTGCTACAAAAAAAATCTAGGACTAGAGAAGTACTCTATCCTAATTGTAAGAACTGCTGCATGAATGAACAAGTTTTCCCCTCAAGATAGTTTTGAAAAGTGTATTTGATGACCATTTGTTGGGATGATTTAGTTCAAGGGAATACACATAGTCCAGGGTTTGCAGTATTCCATTAGTGAGCCTGGAATGAAGGGGGCTACCCAGCCAGCAATTCTTCTTTGGAATATGGAAAATACAGTACCTGCTTGCCACAACTTGTTATATAGGAGGGGCCCCTATCCGCTGATTCAGTATCCATGGATTCAGTTATCCGCAGATTGGGTCCATGGGACCCCCCTGCGCATCCCCTGCAAGTGATCCCTCCAGAGGTGAGGGGAGTGGAGGGGTTCCCCAGGTCTCCCAACGCCTTATAAGGCATGAAAAAGTCACTGCTTGGTTTCACGGAGAAACAGGAAATGATTTTTTTTACCTCTAGGGCTCGGTCTGAGCCCAGCAGAGGTTGTGGGTGGATGTTCACCGCCTCTGCTGGACTCAGAGGACCCTCCAGAGGCAAGGGGAGCAGAGCTCCACTTGGCTCCAGAGGGTGGAGTGGAGGCATTCACCCATTTCTGTGGTTTCACTTAACTGGGGGTTCCGGAACAGAACCTGCAGATACAGGGGCACACCTGTACTTGATCCAGACCACAGGGTAGTTATGAGGACAAAAGGAGATGAGGAACATCTCCGGGTACATCACCCTGAGCTCCTGAGATCCAGACCACAGCTAACCTCAGGTTCCCAGGTAGTTTCTCTCAGAGGCATTTTAGTATGAAATGGAATCTCTATATATTTTCAGCTCATTTGAAATGAAGTGCAGATGGCCTGGGCGTCAACATTGTCTGGTGCTCAACAGTCTAGACTCTAGCAGAGGGTCTAGAACAGGGGTGCTCACACTTTTTCGGCTCGAGAGCTACTTTGAAACCCAGCAAGGCCCGGAGATCTACCAGAGTTTTTTTTACAATGTTCGCGCCATCATAACATATAACATTTATGAGTACAATGTATGTTGGTGTACCTTGAGCCCCACTGAGTATAACAGGACTTACTCCTGAGTAGACATGCCTAGGATTAGGCTGTGAGGCTGCAATCCTAGCCACACTTACCTGGGAGTAAGCCCCATTGAGTACAATGGGCCTTACTCCCGGCGTTTCCTCCCAGAGGCACCTGAAAGGGGGGTGGTCGGCACTCCGCGATCTACTCATTTTGCTTCGCGATCTACCGGTAGATCGCGATCCACCTATTGAGTACCCCTGGTCTAGAAGTTCTACACATCAGTTCCATGACTAGTAACTGATGGTTACAGTCCAGCAAACTCAGCACATGTAGTTCCATTGATGTTAATGTCCCATTGATGTTAATAGAAGAGTGTTGAGTATGTGCTTAACACCCAGCTTAACACAGAGAGGATTTCTCCCTGAGTACAGTGTTTGTTGCTGCAGATAACCACTGTAATGCAAGGGGACTGGGATGGGGTTCAGGATTATGTTGGCAGGAGCACATGAGCATACAGATGGGGCTTGCCAGTGTTCTTTCACTGCTCCCCCCAAATCTCAGCATGGTGTTATCTGATTGTTACACTTGCTACTTTAATTTCCCATACCCCTACATTGCATGCAATGAAAAAAATGGGAGTGAAATATCTCCATTCTATCAAAAGTTATGGCCAAAAAAACCAGAACAAAAAATGCAACTGTCTTATGTAACTAAAAAGTACATTTCCTTAATTCAGAATGGACCAATGAGGCTGAATGTTCGAAGAGCTAATGAGATGCAATTATGACACAGCATGGAACCAACTAGGTGTTAGTAAGGTGATACTCTTGGGAGGGGGAGTGATACCACTAGTGACCAAAATTACTAAAATTGCAGTTTGTAGGAATAATACCATCATATAATATACCATTCAATGTGTAATTTACAGTAGAATGCAATGAAACAAACTGCTGTATTATATCAAAAAGTACGACCAAAAAACAAGCAGGGGAGGGGCGCGGGTACATCACCACGCCCACCACCTGAGTTTTTGCCACACCCACTGCATGGGAGGAGGTCCATCATAGGGGTGACGTAAACCCTAGTGATGGCACTGTGCCATGCGCCACCAAAGCTATGACAGAACATGCAAGAGATGCACAGCTCCCCTTCTCCTGGAATCCACAATAGACTGCTTAAGAGGATTTGCTCATTGGCAGCCTGGAAGTAATCTGAGGCCTTTCCCCAAAGCCAGGTTAAAAGCAGAGTCTGAAACTCACTGATACAGCCTTTGCATCAAGGAAGAAAAGGCAGAGAGAAACTCACATGTTTCCATTTGGCTGCACACAAGAGGTCACAGTACTGGCCACTGGCATACATAGATTTTTATGCTTGAAAGTAATAGCAGTGCTTGTTTCTGAACTCAATTGTGTTCTAGACAGTTACATTTTATTTAGATGAGGACTTAGTAACTTTTGGAAGGTTTTTTTTTTTACCCTTGACTGTTTTTAAATCACACAAAACTACACTGTAATTTTTTTCTGCAGCTTAAAAGTCATGTATCAGCCAACTATTGAATGAAACACTGTTCCCTAGGCTTGCAGTAATACTGTACAACATACAGGGAGCTTCTCATCTCTTTGTCAAAATGGAAATTCCAGAATATGGAAAGGGATGGGAGTGAAGGAGCAATTACAAAAAAATAAAAACACTTAACAGTAAAAAGTAGAAACCTGTGTCCTGTTTTTGAAAGGATATCCCTTGTGCTGACAGTCTTCCATGGTTTGATCTTGCTAGTGTCAAGTCAAGAGAGCCAGGCTAGCCAAAGAAAACTTGGCAGATATTGTATGTTAGCAGGTCACTTGAGTTTTGGTGAAAAAGAAGAGCTGTGAAACTAATCCAGATGAGATGCCTAATCTCTGTTTATGTTTCACCATGACAAAGCCATTTCAGAAAGAAGAAAAAAACAGAAAGAAGCAAAACCAAGAAGTAAAACGTTTTAATTTTTGTGTGTGGTTTTTTAGGTTTTCATTGTGACTTTTTTTTGTTTTGACAGTTGCTCTCTTTCACTGAGCCGCAAAATTTTTGTAATAAACCTGTTAGGTTTGCAGTAGGTGATTTTAACAGGCACAACAATCTATGGGGATATGAAGATAATGATGAAAGTATAGAGACCGTAGTAGAATGGATGAAATCTTATCAATATTCATACCAGCATCTTTTAATAGCAGCAGATGGAGAAGAGGTTATAATCTGGATCTAATTTTTGTAAGTGAAAACATGGTGCACCAATGTTTAAAGTTGGTAGGGTTGCCAATACCAAATACTCAACATCAACCTATTATCTGTGGGATCATATCTGCTGTTCAACCACAAGCTGTGAAATTCCAAAGAAGATATAATTTTAAGAAGGCTGCTTGGCCCAGTTTCTCTGCGGCTTTGGACAAAGGTGTGTCCAGTATCGATCCAGATCCTTCCTCCTACGATAAGTTTATGAAAGTTGTCCAGTAATGTTCTAAGAAATTTATTCTGCGAGGATGCAGGACTTCCTATGTTCAGGGTTTAACATGTGAAACAGCTGAATTATTGAATAAATAATTCACTTTTTGTGAAGCGAACCCATTTAGTGAAGATACCATCAGAACTGGACAAGAAGTAGTCAGCTAGTGTCAGTAGAGTATAAAAGGGAAAGATGAATTAAGTTTATGGAAGAGATGGATATGAGCCACAGCAGTCAAAAAGTATGGAGACTAGTGAACCACCTTAATAATGATGTAACTAAACTATTGTTACATGCTAATATGTCAGTTAATCGGATTGCACACCAGCTTGTGCTTAACGGGAAACCTGACTTTAATTTACAGAAACATAAATTGAGGATGGTTAGGAATGAGGAATGAAAGACAAGTAGTTTGACTACTTGTCAACCCCCTTTACCTGACAGCCCCCTTTACTATGGGAGAGCTGGAAGAGACAATAGGTAGGTAAAGCAGCTGGTATTGATGAGATTCGGGTCGAGCAGATTAAACATTTTGAACCTAAAACAAAACAATAGACAATTAATTTTTAATAGATGTTTAAGATATTTAAGATGTTTAAGATTCAGAAACCCAAGATATGGAGGAAGGCCCTTGTGATAGCCATACATAAACCAGGTAAGTCACCAGACGATTCAAAAAGCTATAGGCCCATATCTCTTCTTAGCCATCTATACAAGTTATTCAAACATCTAATCCTGAACTGGCTGAGTGAGATAGTAGAGCCCCTGCTTATACTGCAGCAAGCAGGTTTTAGACCCAATAAAAACTTGGTAGCTCAAATCTTTAATTTAACACAATGTATAGAGGATGGCTTTAAATTAAATTACAGCAGTGGTTTATAGATCTTTCTGCAGCCAACGAAATGGTTAATCATGCTCCCCTACTGAAAACAATCTATCATCTTACAAAGGATTTTGAATTCCCAAAATTATAAGCTGTTTACTAGAAAATCGTAGATTTTTTGTAGATTTTCAGGGACAACACATCCAATGAAGAAGCCAAAGAAATGGACTGCCACAGGGTACCGTGTTAGCCCCTATGCTGTTTAATATATGTACTAATGATCAACCATTACCAGAAGGCACTAGAAGTTTTATTTATGCTGATGATCTGGCAATTGCTATACAGAGCGTAACTTTTGATGCAGTTGAGAAAAGACTTTGAATCAATTAAGTATATACTATAGGGATAATTGGTTAAAACCAAATTGTTTAAAGACACAACTCTGTGCTTTCTCCATTTGAAAAACCAAGAGGCATCAAGAACATTGAAGGTATGGTGGAATGGAACTAGTCTAGAATATTGTGCTACCCCAAATATCTGGGAGTAAAATTGGATCATAGACTTACTTTTAAGAAACATTGTTTTAACACCAAACAAAGTTTTTGCTAGAAATAATATTTTGAGGAAAATAATGAACACAAGATGGGGCGCCCAACCACATAAATTAAGAACTTCTGCATTAGCATTATACTACTCCACTGGAGAATACGCCAGCTCTATCTGGTATAGCTCAAACATGCAAAACAGGTGGATGTGGCTTTAAATAAAACAGCAAGATTGGTTGCAGGATGTCTAAAACTGACCACAATACAAAAGGTATATTATCTGGCAGGCTTTCCCCCTCCTAAATTTCGTAGGGAAAGTGCACGCAGAAAGAGTGGGTTAAAGCGACATCCTTAGAAACACATCCACTATATGGCCATCAACTCCCACGGTCAAGCTTGAGATCGAGGAATAGTTTCCTTTGGACTGTGACCCCCCCTAACAACCAGCCACCACCTCTGGAATTATGGAAAGTGAGTAACAAACTGAGGAGTGAATGGGCAAAACATATGCCTGCCCACCACCCAGCCATGAACAACCTTGGCCTATATGGAAATCTTTAAACAGATTGCGAACTGGGGTAGGAAGATCAAAGGATAATTTGAGGAAATGGGGTTTCCCCATAGAATACACTCTGTGAATGTGAAAAAGAACAAACCATCTCACATATGTTATCTCTCTAGGTGATTCTGACATGAATAAAGAAAGCACTGGACTGGATAGAGAGACAGAGAGTCGTGCCTGTATGAGAGTGCTTGTTGCATCTTCATAATAGCATCTCTGACTAGTTTGCAACAAATGCTCAGTTGCAAACCTCCCATTATGTTCTATGGGGTAAATGCCTCAGGCGTGAGCCTATAGGACCCTGTGGAAGCCTCTCTGAGGCTCTCAACGGGGTCAGAAACGGTGCTTCTGGTTTTTAGAAGCAGAGTTTATAGCGTCGGGGAAACTCAGAGAGGCTTCCCTGATGCAGCTGTGGGTTGCACGAGGCTCTATGAGCCTCAGGTGAGTGCAGAGCTGGCAGACTTGTGTGCAGGAGGGTGCTGACAGCCAGCGGGGGGCACCATCACAGACCTTTGCCCAGGGGCTGGGGAGATCTGTCACTGCAAATGGTACATACATACAGTTACAGGAAATATCTGCCAAAAGATAATCCATAAGAAGATCAAAGTCATGTTTGGGATCGAACACTGGGATCAGAGTGGCTATTACCAAGTGCTCCCACTGATCTCAGTTAAACCTTGATCTGAACCGTCACACTTTAAACCACATGACTGATGTGTCCCCAAGTGAAAATAAATTCCCCGCATAATATTAGGGAGAAGGCAGCCAGAATCCTTCTCTTTAACGTTTTGAGATGTTTTCTTATGGAGGAACATATGATCATCTGATCATGCACCAACCTGCAGTCTGAAGTAGTACAGTCAAGAAGCAAACATCACTGATGTCACTTAGTGCCATGGACTTCATGGGGCTTTGCTGCATGAATGTACTACTTCTTTTGTCAGAAGATGGGGAATCCGAATAACTTAAAATAATATATAGAAATCATTGGGAATATTCAGGAAATTTCCTCAATATGGGAATGCAATTGTATTGACTCCTCCCTGCAGCCTGGCTGGCCAAGTTTAAAATTGGCAGCTGAAACTCAGAACCTCAGGGATGCAGCTGAACTACAATTACAGAGGATAATGGTGATTTGGTTGTGTAATGAAAGGGGAGGAAGGGATTTCCCAGTGACCAGCTGCCTCTCCAGGGCAGTGATGCCTAGTGCCCTGCACTCACTCTCTTCCCATTCCCCAGTCTTCCAATCAGTATACCCCTCAGCTTGGTGAAACAAAACCTGGTAGATCTGTCCACTGCCGCAGCCCAAGGATCTGGTTCCCAGGGGGGGCTCCTTGGGAAAATCCCCTCCCCAAGAAGGCTATTCAAGGTTGTTAGTTGGTCTCACTCTTGCCAGGAATCTCTGCAGAGTGGGGAGGCTGACAATCCACTAAACAATCCACTGAATGCACTAAACCCAGAACAGGCAGAGGTTTTGCTAAAGGTTTTATTTCAGGTGAGGAAAATAATCTGAACAGGCGTGGGATGCAACAAACAAACTTCCCCTGAAGGGGGCTGGCTCTACAGGCCAAGACTAGGCTGAGCCAGGACCCCACTCCGGATAGGGAAGGACAAACTCAAAGCAATCAAAGGCTGATGCAACTCGCTTAGGTTGGGTCCCTCCTAACTTTTTCCCTGAGGCTCTGCCCAGCAACTTTCCCTCTGCTTCCCAGAGGCTCCTGCCCAGCCTCCAGCCTGCAACAGAAGACAGAGAGAGAGAGAGAGACAGAGAGAGCCTCCATCCGGCCCCACCTCTCCAACCCTCCAATTGGCTGCCCCTGTTTTGAAACCCAGGGATCTCAGCCCTTGGAGGGAAAATCCTAACAGGAAAGCACGTCACAGGCTGGCCAAAAGCTTCTGTAAAGAGACAGCTTCTGGGCCATGAAGCAGCTGACGATGTAAAACACGATTTTCAAAAATGTGATACCCCTCAAATAGTGAGGCAGAGGCAGGACTTGCAATAGTAAAAAATATATTGTAAAATAGTGAAATATCTCTTGTAGAATATCTCCATATTTACTCAACATAACATAGATGTTCATGCTACAAAACCTCTGGTAAGAAACAGGGCCAGCTCAAGATCCTCTAGCACCTGAGGAGCACCTGAAGAGACATGCCAAATCTCGTTACCTGGAAGTGCACGGGCTGCCAATTCCACTACTGTTTTTCCTCCTCCTGCTCCCTAATTTTGAAAAAGAAAAAGGGGGAACAGAGTGGAAGGGAATGTTGGACTAGAGTGTCTCCAAAGCCCAACTCACCTCTCCTCCACACTTCCTCTTTTGCTCCATTCCCCTTTTCCTTTTCAAATTCAAGGAAAAGTGGTGGAGGACGGTGGATAGAGAAGAGTGCCTCTGTCAGTGCACCACCTGAGATGATGACCCAGTCATGAACAGGTCACACCAAAACAAAATTAGTACAGAACAAGGGATCTTTCCATAGATGACTAAAATTTAAAAGCAGGCTCAGGCTACAACCCTATGCATACTTTCCTGGGAGTAAGTTCCATTGAACACAGTTGGACTTCTGAGTAAGCATGCATATGATTGTGCTCTAAGGGCCCAATCCTATACAGCTTTCCAGCACTGATGCAGCTGCAATGCAGCCCTGAAGTAAGGAAACAAATGTTCCCTTACCTTGAGGAGGCCTCTGTGACTGTCCTCCCACCACAGAATGCAGTGCGCACCCCATTGGCACGGCTGCATCAGTGGAGGAAAATTGGATAGGATTGGGCCTAAAACTTTAAAACATACACAAAGAAGTGTTCTCAAGAAGGATATTGCTGACTTTTTGCTTTACCCATTTATTTCACAGATTCCTCAACAGATACCACATTCTATGCAAAACTTCAACAATCAAAACCAATGAAAAATCAAGACCTACACATGAAACTCCATGTGCTCCATGTGTCAGTGGCCTCACCACACTTCCCTTGTATATTACTGAGCAACAGCTCTGTAGCTGCAAACTTTATAAACAGGCTAGTAGAGCTTTATATATAAATTACGCCTCAACAGTTCTCTTTACAGCTGTTACATAAGAACAGCCCCACTGGATCAGGCCATAGGCCCATCTAGTCCAGCTTCCTGTATCTTACAGCGGCCCACAAAACAGAGGACAACAAGATTCATGTTGTTATGAATACTTATATACCACTTTTCAACAACAGCAGTTCTCAAAGCATTTTGCATAGTAAATAGTTCACAATCCTAGAGAGGAAGAGGAGGGGCTGAAGCTCCATGGTAGTACAACTGCTTTACATACAGGATGTCCCCGGTTTAATTCCCAGCATCTTTGAGGGAGGGCAGATAAAAATTTCTTGCCTGTGCCCTGGAGAGCCACTGCCAGTTAGTGTGAACAACCCTGAGCTACAAAGACCTATGGCTTGAACAAAGGCAATGTTTCCATTCAAAGTCTATACTGACCAACTCCTCTACTGCAATTGTCAATACATAGCATTTCCTTAAGAAACAAAAAATGAGCTAACAAGGCTCATGCTCCTTCTCTCCAGTGGTCATGTACACCCTAATTTTTAAAAAACTAAAATGATAAACACATGCACACCTCCGTGCCAAGGATCTTCCATCCCAAATTAATGGGATTTCATTCTGTTTTGGATTTTTGAAACTATTCTGCAAACAGCACACCACAATACAGATGGGGCATGCTTTCTTCTGTTCCCAAACAAGAGATTGGTGCTATGACTGTGTGGGGTCCTGGGGGGTTGCCTGAGGGGCGTTAGGGAGGAGCTGGTAAGTTGGCCTCCCCAAGGACACCCTGAGGTTGGACATTCCCCAGTCTTGTCTTCCCCACTTGCAAAGAAGGCCTCAGGCAGTGCCAGGGGAAGGGGGTTCGCACCACCCGTGTCCTCCTCCCTGGCTCCAGTAGTTGGCTCTGGCCCCCTGGCAGGTGGCTGCAGCCTCAGCCGGTCCTCCTGCCTCACCAGTACTGCCCCACATCACTGACCTCCTGGTCTTTTATAGTTCCAGATCTCCTAGCTCCTTCCCTTTCCCTCCATTCTACCTTAAAGGATCCTCACCCCTGGCCAGCCCTTGGTCTCCCTAGATACCCATGGTGCCCTCGTCACGCTCGCCACCTTGCTGTGGTGGATGGGGCAGGGTCTTTCCGGACTACCTACTACCCCACAGCACCCAGATGTAGCCGCTCCTGCATCCGCCTGGGTCCCAGGCCACGGAGGGCTTGGGAGGTGCTGAGGCTCTTTGGCGTCCTCCCGCCTTTGGCATTCAGGTGCCATCGGCACCAGAGCCTCCTCCCCATGGAGACCCGGCTGCCCCCCTGCCGATTGGCTGCCAGGTAAGTCGGGCATGGGGGTGGACCCAAATTCCAACAGACTGATATGCTGAACAGGGCTACTAGACCAGGGTGTTGCTCATATGTATGGTTGCATCAAGGTCATTATCTATTTTTTTTTCAAATTGGGCCAAAATCTCAATATTGTTAAATAATAAATGGCTACAGCCATATCTTCACATCACAGCTTGCCTAAACATGTGGTTGCAACATGTTAGAAGTAAAAAATATTATAAAGATTTGTCAGATTTGCAGTTTGAAGTGACAAAGGGCCCAACCATTAGAATTCTGTGTTTTCTGAAAACCTTAAAATAATATATTTTGCTTCCCTGATTTAGTAAAGGATTTTCCTGAAGCTATATAAACTAGATCTTCAAGTAAAATAACAATACAGGAGGAAAGTAGTGCAATAAATTATGAAGAACATAATTTTGGAAAATACTCCCTATCCCTCCAAAAGTTTGGCAAGAATTCTCACAGAGATTTATTGCCATTAAAAATTAAAGTTTGGGGGCATGTCTTCAGCTATTAAGGAGACGCACTGAATAAGTTTGACTTCCATGTCATTGTGCACTATAATGGAGTGTCCTTAAGCATGCTCATTCTATTCAGCACATTAAAACTGAATCAGATATCGTTAAAAATTCTTTCAGTAGTTGCTGCTGGGACATTCTTCCAGAAGCTTTAAAAAACTGTTCACAGAAAGGGAAAGTGTACTGTTGCCATTCTTACTTTCTCTCTTCTTGTTGTTGTTATTATTTGAAAAAGAAAAAAAAATTATCATTTCAGCCCATAAGTGAAAATTTACGAGTTTGAGGACTGACCCTGATCTTCTCTGTCTGTTCCTTGCTTAAAGGACATTGGCAGGAAATGGTCAGCCTGAGGACACAATGAAAGGAAACACAGCAGCAAAAGTTTCACTGATAACGTGTGATTTGAGGTTGGTGAGCGACTTCAGTCAGTTGTCCAGCTATTCAGGCCAAAATCTATACAGCACACTGCTGACTCCAACAAGACCATGTCAGAAAAGCATGTGCAGTACTGATGACTGACACCTGAAACAGCAGGCAAGGAAGGCGCAAGGTTTTTTCAGCCATCACAAATTTCTGCAGCGTTTGTGTTATTTGACAAAATTCTGCTGATTCAGGAAGGCTTCCATTGGGGGATGAGTTTAGAGGTGATGGTGATGCATGGTGCTTGCTCTTTGAATCAGTTGGCTTATATGATGGTAAAATGAAAGTTCATCTGCTCTCCCCCATCTCTCAGCAGTTACTTGTAGTTATGCTGTCACTGGCTTTATTGGTTTTATTATTGATCAACTGCCTGCATTGGCTGCTTGCTTTCAATCTGACTTTCCTACTATTCTGGGAATTCACAGCCCAATTCTATGCTTGTCTACTCAGAAGTAAGTCCCATTAGAGCCAATGGGCCTTACTCCCAGGAAAGTGTGGATAGGATTGAGCCGTTAGATCGTTTATTAAGATGGGCTTAGTTCACTCATCTCTTATTTTTTGCTTACTGTTCCAATGAAAAGCCTCTTTTCCACCGCTGCTGACTGATAAATCACTCAGTACACTGACATATATAAATGTACATACTGCACTTCTCGAGATCCAGGGCAATTTACAACAAAAATAAATTACTGAAGCCATCACAAAAAACAATTAAAGCAAAATCATATACAACAACCTATCTGCTTGCTACCCAAACAAATAGCATTTAAGAGCTACCCAGTGCATTCCAGAGGGCTGATGCCACTGCAGACAAGGCAATTCTGGAAGCAAGTTAATTTTTAAAAAATAACGTTCTAGTACAGTGCCTCAACACTTGTCCTCCACTGTACCACTTCACATAGTCCACCTATTCAAAGTACCGCCAGAAGTAACTGGCAAAGTAACATAATCACCAGTTACTTCTGGGTTGGGAGGCCAGATGCAATGCAACAAACACCAGAAGGGGCTCAGGGTGGACAGGAGGACTTTTTTGAACATGGAAAAGCATGCTTTGGAGCTCTGCCCACTGAGCCAAGCCTCCACCACTGTTTATTTTGTCATGTTCCTGGTCCCGCTGCTGGGTGGCAGGGGTCCAGTGAGTACTACCAGATACCATCTTAACTACCATTGGTGGTACCCGCACCACTGGTTGAGAAACACTGTTCTGGTAGTTTGCTACTTTGCTTCACATGTATACCAAATTACACATGTGATATCACAGAGAATAGCGACAGGGAGGCATATGTGATGAATTGGTCAGTGTACACCTCTCAGGCTGCAAGCGTATCCACACTTACTTGGGAGTAGGCTCCTTGACTATAATGGGACTAACTTCTGAGTAGATGCACATAGAATTGTGCTGTTACACATTTAGGTCATGCTCACGCATAATTTCTTCAGACCCAGCATAAACTTGTAATACAAGCCCCACTCAACAATCGGCCTTGTTTGTTTAGAAAAGGGGTGCCCAAACCCCGGCCCTGGTGCCACTTGTGGCCCTCAAGGCCTCTCAATGCGGCCCTCAGGAAGCCCCCAATCTCCAATGAGCCCCTGGCCTTCAGAGATTTGTTGGAGCCCACTCTGGACTGACTCAACTGATCTCAGCATGAGGGCGACTGTTTGACCTCTCATGTGAGCTGTGGGATGAGGGCTCCCTCCACTGCTTGCTGTTTCATGTCTGAGATGCAGCAGCGGCAGCAAAGGAAAGGCCAGCCTTGCTTTGTACAAGGCCTTTTATAGGCCTTGAGCTATCGCAAGACCTTCATTCACTCATATAAGTTCATCTTTAATATATTCATTTATGTAAATTTATGTAAATTTATTCAAATTTTAAATGTAAATTAATTCTTTTTTTCCCTGGCCCCTGACACAGTGTCAGAGAGCCCTCCTGCCAAAAACTTTGGACACCCTTTGTTTAGAAGACTAGAGGGTTCATGGGCATCCTTTGTTTAAGCTCCTTACATTTCTGACTGCCTACTTTGCAAACACAGCTAGACATTAGACCAGTGATTTTCAACCTTTTTCATCACACGGCACACTGACAAGGTACTAAAGTTGTCAAGGCACACCATCAGTTTTTTGACAATTAACAAGGCACACCATGCTGTTGGTATAGGGCTCACATCCCCCAATGGGCCTATTAATAAATGACCCTTCTCCGAACTCCCATGGCACACCTGCAGACCATTTGTGGCACACCAGTGTGCCATGGCACAGTGGTTGAAAACGGCTGCATTAGACAGTTCCCTACCCTTGGCATTTGGCATTAGTGGTTCAGCAAACCTGGACACCTCATGGTGTGGTGGGGAAGGGCAGGATATGAATCTTTTACTTAAAACAAGCCAGAGGCCCAAGTCACTTACTCTGTTTCTGGAGCATGTGAAGCCTTTCAGTAGCACTGGCTCCCACCTGATTGCTATGGAGCTTGTCTCTCCTTTCAGTTGGCAGTTGGATGTCACAGTTGTTGGTTGCCTGTCCAATGGAGATGGAAGCAGAAAGTGAGGAATTCTGGGATCTGTAGTTCTTGGAATATTTCTACCCCCCCCCCCAATACCACATTATGGGCCCAATCCTATTCAGTGCGTGCTGTCACACTGCCAGCGCACACTGTTTCAAACGTGCCGTAAGGCACATTTACAGGCCCTTGTGCCGGTGGAGTACCAGTGCTAGCCCAGTGCTGGCCGGCGCTGGGCTAGCGCTGGTAGAGCACCAGAGCTCTGCCGCTTGGTGGTTGCATGGACCACCGGGCAGCAGAGAGGTAGGTGGGGGTTTGGGGGGAAGCAAGGAGGTGCCAGGGCAGGGGGAGGTGGGGGAAACTGGGGAGAGGGTGGGGAGGAGCCATGCCAGGGGGAGGAACTGAGGGAGGATCCTGAGCCTTTGCATTGGGTCATCGTAGAATTTAGTACCCCATTGCAGGGCTACTCGCTTTACCTGGGGAAGGGCATGCTGGATGCAGTGGCAGCCATTTTCGGCATCACTGCAGCCCCGTGTGCCAGGCAGCTTAGATGTGGGCTGTATGTCATTTAGCCAAGGTTACTCTATTAATTACAAGGTTACTCTCCAGGAATGCTTTCAATATCAGGGGCTTGATGCTGATTCCTGGTTACAGTTAAAGACTGTGGCCCAGCCTTATTGGCACAGACTCCAGCCACTATCTTGGCAGGACAGATGTGCAGTGTGTGGGTGTGTAGATTAGGGGTTTCCAAACCCTGGCCTGGGGACCAGATTTATTTATTTTTCTGGCCCTCATCACTATGCCAGATATTTGTTGTGGCCCTCTGGCCTAAAAGTTTAGAGACCCCTGGTGTAGGTAGGTAGGTAGATAGGTAGGTAGGTACATACATACATAGGAGCCAATACATTAATTTCTCCAAGGTACATATAACTTACACATACCTGATCAACGTTCAAATGTACAAGGCATGGCATCATCATGGGAACATCCTGCCAATTGAGGAAAACAAGGCCATTTAGGTCAGCAGGAGAACTATGGACTCAAACTACAAAATCTCCTGTTAAACTTAAGCCAATTCAATGTTCTCAGTGCCCTCCTAGCAGGAATTCAGTGTCTTGCCATTCAGTGTCCTGTTAGTAGGAAAGGCTGCAGCAATCCACTGGCATTCGTGGGGGGGGAGGGGCAATGCTTTGAGGCAAAATTGTTAAATAGGAACCTTCATGTTCAGGCTACGCCAAAGGTTCCCAATGTGTTTTTTTTCACTTGTGTACTCCTTGGCAGCCCTTTTCCATAAATTGTACCTCTCATATTAGCAAAATGTTTGTAATTAAGATACAGGTTCAACCTTGTTATACACGTATTTTTTTATACACTGATTTGACGCAACACGAAGGGTGACTGCAAATGAGAAGGAATGTGCTGATCCCTGGCGAAGGGGAAAAACGCATCCCTTTAAAATCACAGTTTAAAAAACTGCTTTTCTTACTGTTGTATAGATTTTTCTATCTCAGTGTTATGAGAAGAGCCCTTTAAATTAAAGGAAAACAGTCCTTTAACAATAGCCTTGTTAATATGAGAGAGGGCAGCCTGCTGACAATCCAGCATTCTCTCTCCAAGGGAACCAACCCTCCCTTCCCCCTGAGCAGGTGAAAGATAATCACTTTGCTCTGGATGAAGGGAGGGGAAGCAGTAGCAAACCTCCCCAGCCCCGTGCCCAGGGCAAAGGTCCGTGATGGTGCCTCCCCTGCGGGCTATCACCGCCCCCCCCCCACAGAAATCTGCCCTCCCTACTCACCTGAGGCTCACGAAGCCTCATGCGACCCAGGAACGCATCAGGAAAACCTCTGTGAATTTCCCCGATGCTATAAACTGTGCTTCTGGGAAACCGGAAGCACAGTTTCCACCCCTGTCAGGTGCCTCAGAGAGGCTTCCGTAGGGTTCTGGTGCCTCACGCCTGAGGCTTTTGCCCCATCAGACCTTATGGTAGGCCCGCAACTAAGGGGAAGGAAGTGAAGCTTTCTAAGTGGCTAGAGGGAGACTGGTTGATGGATTGTCTGCCTAATGACTCTGTCTTACATCACAAAGGTCAGCAAGGCTGTTTTTAAAAGTCCCTAGTGAAGGGACATTGTTTTTAAATGGATTTGCTTTAATTCGTTTTTTGCCATCCACAAGAGTTCTGGGAACGAAACCCTCACGAATAATGAGACACAACCTGTAGTTGCTGTTATTTCAAATGTATGTTTTTAACTACTGATCTATATCTGATTATACACAAATTGATGGCCAAATCTAGAAGTTGCTGGGGCTTTTGCAGCCAGCTAGCTGCCTTCCTTCCTGCCTTGCCAGCATCTAATACAGACACGTCTTTCCCCACCACCATTCAATTCTTTTTCAAGTACCTCTAAAAGTCTTGGCAGGTACCCTTGGGGGTGCACTTACCCTAGGTTGGGAACCACTAGGCTAGAGGGAATGTACCTCTAAATACTAGTTGCTGGGGACAACTAAGGTTGGCTGGGCCATGAAGTTGTCTGAAGCAGTTGCCTCATGAGGTGGCAGTTTGGCTGTGTTACCCACCTCCCCCCAATGCCCTTCTGGCTCTTTGGTTTTGAAAAGGAAGAGGAAAAATGAGTGGAAAAGGAAGAGGGAAGAGTGGTGGGCTAGAGTGTCGAGTTCTCTTCTGCCCCATTATTGCCTGGTGCACTGACATTTGAGGCAACAACAGCTGGGTGCACTATCTTAGGTGTCAGGAGGTCTTGTGTTGGGCCTGGGGCCAGCAGCCTGGGAGGGCTATTGCCTTGATGCCCTGCTTGTGAGCTTTCAAGACAGCTTGCTGGGCCACTGTGAGAAACAGAATGCTGAACTAAATGACCTTGGTTTGACCTAGCAGGGCCCCTCTTATATTCTTTTCTTCTTAAAGCAGCCCTTCTGTGCGCGGGAGGCACTTTCGATTCAGCATGTGGAAGGGCATCTTTGGATCCAACTCTGTTTGTTTCCAAAGGTGGGAAGCACTGAAAAATCACCAGAGAGTATTGCTACTTTGAAGAACTGTGGTATTTTCCCTTTTTTGTCCCTTTAAATCACTGCCAGGGATAACATGCCTTCCAGTTAATAAATACTGAAAAGTGCATTGAAAAATGCCTTTTGAATCATCATCCAGAAAAAACAGAGTTTGGATCAGTTTGTTTCAAACAAGTTTCACTGGCCTTTCCAGCTGGCACAACATCAATATCAGAATGTCTGGCACATCAGTCACCCTCAGATAGGCTGCACTCAGATTATGAGGAGTAAGATACAATGCAGGGGAGAGATCAATACTTTACACAGCCTTGTCATCTTTGGAAAATCGTATTTCAAATCATCATGCCAACATTATTTCAGGATCTGGATTACAGTCCTGTTGGAGTTCCTTTTGGCTGCCAAAGATACTCTGTGCTCCTGCTGTCCTAAAATACTGGCTTCCTATGTTCCTGGAATCTTGGGTTTCCCTTTCAGCCACAGAGCTAGCAGGATCAAGCCATGATCCTGTGTAGGAGCTGTGATGAAGCTGCAAGCAATGGCTATTCGTTCCTTCTTCCACTAGGCTCCTGCCAAATTTAGGTCATGCCTCTGGTCACTCTGGTAATGAATGGAAAATTACCTGTCCCTGTGCAGTTGAGGTTGGAAGCATATGTGAAAGAACTAGGCAGGCCACCATCTAAAGAGTAAAAGCATTTTGCAAAGTGTTGGCAAGCTCCAAAATGAACAAAAAAGGCTGCTTTTGGAATGGCTGAGCAAAGCAACAGAAATCTTTTGACTGTCAAACTTGGTAGCACAGAGTGAATTTCAAAAGCTAATTGATGAGTAGAAACACATATTAGAAGAGGGGAAATGAAAGATGACAGTCTGAACACAGTGTTCCCCTCCGGCTATGTACAGCAGTCCTAATGTACTAAGTATCATGATACCCAGGTTTCCAACACCATGTGCTTCTTGTTGGAAGCCACTGAAGGAGACCACAGCAATATGAGTGCCCTTCACATCTCCTGGCAACCATGTTGTGATAAAAGAGGAAGGAATTAGAGAAAGGTTATGTAAGTGATGGGATTCTGTTCTAAATGCATGAATAGAAAGCCACGTTATGCTGCACTATCCTGATTCCATTTGGTCTTAGGGATAATGCCCTTTCTGACATCACTAGGTAAAATGAACACACTGCCTCTTCCTCCTGTTTATTGAAAAGGGATTTTCTTTTGCAACAATATACCACAGACACTCGCCTATAAGTCAATCTCACAGATAAGTTGAGGGCAGGGTTCTGAGCCAAAATCATGGAATTTTCTATGACTCTTGGATAAGTTGGAGGTTAAACTTAGTGGGGTATCTGACTATAGTTTTGTCTGATTTTAGCTGAGGCCAGATCCTGAAAAATAACCTACCAGTAATTGTTACCTAAGAACTGTACACTCTATTTAAAATGTAGTTAAAGATAATAAAATACATTTCTATTCTTTTTTAAATTCTAGTCTTCACAACATTTTTGTATACACTATCAGAGTAAGTGCACTCTAAACAACATACCAGTAGAACAGTGGTTCCCAACATGGGGTACATGTATCCCCAGGGGCACTTGGCACGACCTTTAGGAGTGCTTGAAAAAGGATTGAATAATGGCAGAAAAAGGCAAGTAGTGCTCCAGAATGCCTTGCAGGGCCAGCAAGGCAGGAAGGGGGTAGCTAGTTGGCTGTGAAAGCCCCACCAATAGCTAATTTTTGGTGATCAATTCATGTATGAATCAGTTATTGAAAACCAGCACAGTAAAAAAGCTGAAACATAATACGGAAAGTGATCAATTACCAAGAGCTTCTCAGGACACTTCTGGTGCAAAACAGTGCAAAGGCAGAGTCTTCAGTTGTTCAAACAGATAAAAAGAGAAAATACTATGATGAATACATGAAGTATGGGTTTTCATATGGAGGCGATGAGGGCTTATATTAACATTAATTACAAACATTTAGCTAACATGAAGGGTACAAGTTATGGAAATAGGCTGCCAACAGGTATGCAAGTGAAAAAGGTTGGGAACCACTGCAGGAGAACCATTAATCAAATCCTTCTTTAAGGTGCCTGGGGTGTTAAGCCAGAGGCTCAACATGTAACATGCAACTTAGAACACATAACTGGGAGTGTGCAACTCAATTCACACCAGAGAGATAAGCAACAAGGAATTACTGTAAGTGCCGCCGCACATAGTTGCAACCCTATTTACTCAAAAGTAGACCCATTGCTTTCCGTGGGTGTTGTTCTTAAGTCACTGAATTGCAGCCTGGGACTTTGTTCCAAATGGAAATGAGGATTACATCCAGGTTTTTAAAAAAAACAGACTTCTGCAAAATGCAAGCATTTGCAAAATGGAACAAGGCTGCAGCAGGCTCTGTAAACTTAGAGAAGGAGGCTGGCTTCAGTGGAATTCAATGGAAGTCTCAGGAGCAGTGAAAAGGTTGACATTGGCTGGAGTTTTCCAGGGGTTGCCTTGGAGATTAACAGCCCTCTAATTATCTCTGCATTACTTCTCTGCTGCCACCTGAAAAGCAATGCTGCTTGAAAAGCAACTTCTTTGGAAGTCGCCCCCTGAGCGACCTCAGAGATAAGGCAAGGTGATTATCTAAGCTTGATTTATGGGAAAAAATTTCTTGCCCTGTAGGCGAGTATCTACGGTAATTGCCTTTCAGCTATGACAAGACTCTATGAAACTCTATGAAACAAGAAACTATGACGAGACTCTTACATTAGCAAATTCTGAAAGGTGAATGAAAAAAGAGAAAGAAAAGATGTGATATCTAGGAGATGGTGTGCTGTGCTGTGCATCAGATTAATGTAGTTTTCCAGGAAAATGTCTTTCAGAGGCCTCCAAATAGTCCTTCCAGATTTTGCTGAAGGTTTCTCAGGTCAAAATGCTCTTACATATGCATGTTAGTCATCTCTAAATGCATAGAAAGAGACATTCATGGCTCACTGGAGCTCAGCCCAGTTCTTGCTTTTAAGAAAAAGGTGCTTCTTAGTATATGCAAAGTGCATTTTATGCAATTCTATGGTGTAATTCTTTGCTCAGGTAGCACCAGTATCTCTATGTACAAGTAATATCTGTCATCATCAAACAGCTGGATCCTATCCCCCACCAGCCCAAACCATGCAGTGCCGCTTATGGAGCATGTACTGCATGCAACGGGGGAGTGACCACACAGCCCAGGACAGGTTCTACTGGAGCTCAAGGAGTCAGAGCTTAAGGATGCTGCAGACCCTAAGCCCTGGTATCACATAGGCCCCTCCTCTGCAGAGTCCTACCCTGAGGTCAACTAGGATGGGCAGTAGGACTCCCTGGCAAGTGTGATCAGGTAAACTGTTTTTATTGCACCATATCAGAAGCAAAGCTGCATCTGAAAGAAAAAATGCACAAATGCAGTTGCCAACCAGCTCCTCACAACAGGGCTGTTATGGCATGTTTTCTGACAGCCAACAAAGTAGAAGGTATCAGCGAGGTATTGGCTGCACAAGTTATATTGAGGGGTTTGCAAAGCAACAGAAACTTGCCTGGAACAAGTTGCTCAGCAACTGTACAGAGGAACACCTGGGATTGCACTGGTCACTGCTGCCAGGCATGCTGTAGACTTCCTTTGCAGTCTGCATGACTAGCCATGCGGAAGGTCCTGTGTCCTCTTCCAGAAAAAAGAAGCAGAGTGTGGACCAAATCACAGACAGCAGTGTCACCAGCACAGGGCCTCTGGAGTGAGAGCTATAGACAGCATTGGGGAAAGATGGCGGTGCTTCCTGTGTGCACATGCAACAAGATTCTGTGGTGTTACAGCATGGCACCTCAGGAATTACCTACCTATGTCCCCCCTACACCATCACCCTATTTAGGGGTTTATTCTTACTGTATTTGTCTCAGAGGTTAAGGTACATTGGCATAGGTTTGCACCAATGTCTGTAGTATGTCCAGTGGTGAAACTGGGGCTACGATAGTGGGGGTTCATCTCTGCTGGCACAGCTTCACTTTTGGTGATGCCTAAGGGCCTACACCATATCCTACACCACTCAGAACAGTGTCTCCAAAATACAGGATTGGGCTGTTAATGACCAGTGAGTAAACATCTTCAGGTTCTATAAATTCAGATCAAGGGAAATAGCTTCTAGTTCAGAAAGCATGGCTTCCCAGTTGAGCTCTCTCTCTCTCTCTCTCTCTCTCTCTCTGTGTGTGTGTGTGTGTGTGTATGTGTGTTTGCAAAACAATTTGCGAACAGCATTGCAGTAACACAACACTAAAGTTCGTTCTACTTTTCTGTATTCCTCTTGTATTTTTGACCTTTGAAGTAATGCAGAATAGAACCTGTATTTATACTCTTTTTGATTGCTCTGCATTTCATGGGAGTTCATTCTTGGCACATTTTTACAGGATTGTTAGCAAAGTTAATCAAGCCTGGGTAAGTTGGTTGGACATCATTTCTTGGGGAAAATGAAAATGTTTTGAATTCCTTCTCTCAGGCACTCAAGCATCCATTTGCTGGAACTTCTTGTGACATCCCAAGTGACCCTGTCGGAAGATGCTATTAGCGATGAACTTCTTATGGTTCAATTATGTTCCTATGGTGAACTTCTTAGTGTTTAATTCAGAATTGGCTTGGTAACGGCAACCTTTCTGTGTGTGCATTTTGGGAAAAGCTCATCGGGTTTCCAAAAATTAGGTTTTGTGCATGTGCTCTGATGGTGATATCTGCATGGTTCTTTTCATATTGCCCCTTGAAATAGTCATTCCTGGCACAAGCCATGATGTGCAGCCACAAGCAAATTCAATTGCTCTCACTTTCCAAAGCAAATGGGGTCAGGAACCAGAGAGAGTTTTAGATATAGATGGAAGTCAACAAACTCTTTAAATGTTTGCATAAAAGGATCAAGAGAATTGGCCCAAATAAGATATTTACCAAACCAAGGGCAGAATCCTAACCAACTTTCCAGCACTGGTATAGCTGTACCAGTGGGGCATGTGCTGCATCCTGCAGTTGGGTGGCAGTCAAGGAGACCTCCTTGTATATTCCCTTACCTTGGAGTTGCATTGCCCATACCTCCATGCTGGAAAGTTAGTTAGGATTGTGCCCAAAAGGCTTCACAGTTAATAGTCTGCTTATATAGTTCACAGAAATCAATTAGTTTCATTGACAGTCAGGGAGTAACATTAAAGAAGCTATACTTAAGAACTATACTACTATGTTCATGTAGTTTCACAGCAATCAATGAGATTTTCAGCAGGGTGGAGGGTTTCTTGTTAAATAACATTTGTGCATGCACCTACAAAATAATTGGTGTGTTCATGCTGAATGCTGACTGTGTATGTACATAATCTTGTTTTACATTTTGAGCTGAGTAAGAATTTTGAGGGGAAATGCCATAATTTGTACTTCAATTAAGATGGAAACTGATACTAGTATACTTCATTTTATAACTATGTTGTTGTTCTTACAACTTATTTTACTATCAGCTCCAGGATCCATAAACCATGTGTGCTAACACACATTTGAAAAATAAAAATCTGATATACATACATATGAACAAGTCAATAGATGAAAATGAAAATGCCACCTTCTTCTCCCGGTTAAACATCCTAGCATGAACTCCGTCCTTTAGATATTTATTCACTTACAGTTCCTGTTTGGGCAGCCCAATCCTATCCTCCCTGGCACCAGCAGTTACACTGGCGCCAAAATGGCTACTGTTGTATCCAGTGGGGCCAGGGAGGCTGCTGGAGGTCTCTTTGGGGGAAGGGGAACTGCAATGTGGCTACTCAAGTCAGATAGCCCAATCCTGAGCTGCCAGGGGTGCACAGCTGCAGCAGTGCCAAAAATGTATACCACCGCATCCTGCGCACCCAAGGCAGCTGCCAGCGGCACCTCAGGATAAGGGGAACTTTCATCCCCTTCCCCCAGGTAAGCGCAAGTAGCCCCACAATGGGGCTACTCAATTCACTGCCAACCCAAAGGTGGGCAATGAATCAGGAGCCTCCGTGTAAGGTTGCAAGCCCTACACAGAGGCTTTGGATTCAGTGAGCATCACTCCACTGGGCCTGCCTCCCTCCCTCCCCCCCCGGCACGTCTCTCTCTGCCTTCTCCCCGCCTCCTTCCTTCCCGGCACGCCTCCTCCCTGCCCTCTGCCCACCCTCCGCTTGCCTCCCCCTCCCCGGAAACCTCCTCCCTGCCTCCGCCCATGCCCCTGCTTACCTCTCTGCTGCTTGGCAGTCCGCTGAGTGGCGGAGGTTGAGTGTCCACCCGGCAGTAGCCTGGCACCAGCTAGCACTGGGCTAACACCGGTGCCCGCCTAGCGGTATGACCCGCAAATGTACCTTACGGCACGTTTGCGACAATGCACGCCGGTGGTGAGCCAGCGTGCTGAGCCCAGAATTGGGTTGTTAATCAGCTATTTTGTCAATGCAAACTTGAGAAGCCCCGTGTTGGGCTTTGCGTCCTGATGCGGGGCATAGGATCAGGTGGAGGAGGCCTCCGCCAGTCCCAGCCCCCTCCTGGGCCACTTCCTTCAGACCCTTTTATTGTGAAAACAAAATCTTCCTAGATCCTTTCGGCAGAATGGAAACATGTTGGTCTAACCATTAATAACAGGACTTAACAAAAATTATTTTATAAACAGAAAAAGCAAGTAAGATCTTACCGCAGGGGAGGCTTTTTCTGATGTCATGTGCTTTTACAAGGGCCTGAGAGAAGAAAAAGATAAAAATGATTAGACAATCAAGGTTGTTTTTTTGCTTTTGCTTTTTAAAAAGCCTATGCTTTAGGATGTGAAGACAACTGAAGGCAACAAGAAATACAGAAGAAATTTTTTGAAAAACTAGAAATCGCTGAATGGATGTTGTGGCATTGTTTGTTTTGTTAATTTGTGGGGAAAATGTGATTGAAAGTACAAATAAAAAGACACAATCCAAGAAAAATGTATCACCAGAATGAAGTTTTTTTTTTTTTTTTTTGCAGAAGCAAGATGTTTGCAAAAATGCCTTGTACCAGGGCCAGCTGAAGCTATCAGGCTAATAGTACTGCCCTCCCCACTGCTGCCCCCACAACTCAAGCACCCATTACCTTGCTGCTTCCTTTACATGGGCTCTTTAAGCAAAGCAGGAGACGCAGAGAGTGCTGGGAGTACTCCCAGGCAGTGGCGTAGCTAGGGCATGCCAGCTGTACCAGGTGATGTGCACGGGGAGGGGGGGGTCACATCACTACTGGCCAAATTTTTTTAAATCTTGGTATTTTTGAATAATACCATCATCTTATATATCGCACGATGCGTAATTTCATGTATGATGCACTGAAACAAACTGCGTTGGGATATCTCTATTCTATCAAAAGTCATAGCAAAAAAAAAAAAAATCAGCAGGGCTGGGGCAATGGTAAATCACCATGCCCACCATCCTTGCCTTGCCCACTGCATGGGAGGAGGGCCATCATAGGGGTGACGTGCTGACTTCCTGCACCGGGGTGACACAATCCTAGTAACGCCACTGCTCCCAGGGCCTTCCACAATTCCTGTTTTGTTTAAAGAGCCTGTGTGGAAGAAGGAGCAAGTTGAGGGGGCAAGATTGCCGTGTTCCAACCTTTGGAGCAGGCAGTCTGGCACCCTGTCCTCTCACCTTGCTTCTTCCTCTGCATGGGCCCTTTAAACAAAGCAGGAAATGCAGTGTGCTCCACATTGATCAGAGGGCCAGTTCAATCAGGCAGGCAGGAAGATCATTGTGGTTTGCAACAGCAGCAGGCTGGAGGGAGGTGGCAGCAGACTCTGGGTGAAACGCAGGTAAAATTGATCTGAAAGCGACTGTTTAGTGAACATATGTAGGTTAGAGTGGAACATACTGCCCAGTCCCTCTACTTCATAGATTTATATACAGTGCACCCTTGGTATCCGCAGGAGATCAGTTCCACAACCTCCAGTGGATACTGAAATCTGTGGATGCTTGGGGGACCAAATCCTTGGGGGACCAGGGTCATGGTGCCACAATACCTGGAGGCCATGCCGGTCTCTCCAGGAATTGTGCTGGACTCCCAGCCTACTCAAAAGGCCTGCTTGACACAACCGGAAGCCAATTTTGGGTGGCATCAGTGACTTCTGGTCTTGTCTGGGAGGTGTTATGTGGTGCAGAGACACCAATGAGGCCTACCTGCATCCCAGAACACCTCTTGGATGTATCCAGAAGTCTCCGATGTGAACTGGAAATGGCTTCCGGTCATGTCCAAGAAGCCCTCTGAGACACGGGCTCAGCATCTGTGGATGCTCAAATCGACAGATAAAAGGGGCCCGGTACACATTTGTGTACCCTAGGGGGGACCCCTTCTCCAGGGGATGGGTCCATATCTGAGCACACTCGGGATACTCCTCAGTGGGAGGGGGTCGGGGGCTTCTTGTAGTGGGGGATTCGATTATTAGAAACATAGAGAGGGGGGTTTGCGACGGATGTGAGGACCACATGGTGACTTGCCTGCCTGGTGCGAAGGTTGCGGGCATCACTTCTCATCTAGACAGGCTAGTAGACATTGCTGGGGGAGAGGTAGTGGCTGTGGTGCATGTCGGCACCAACGACATGGGCAAGTGTAGCTGGGAGGTCCTGGAGGCCAAATTTAGGCTTTTAGACAGGAAGCTGAAAGCCAGGACCTCAAAGGTAGCGTTCTCTGAAGTGCTACCTGTTCCAGGCGCAGGGCCAGCTAGGCAGGCGGAGATCAGGGGTCTCAATGCGTGGATGAGACGGTGGTGTAGGGAGGAAGGGTTTAGATTCGTTAGGCACTGGGGAACTTTTTGGGACAAGCGGGGCCTGTACAAGAGGGACGGGCTCCATTTGAACCAGAATGGAACCAGACTGCTGGCGCATAACATTAAAAAGGTGGCAGAGCAGCTTTTAAACTGATCCCTGGGGGAAGGCCGACAGGAGCCGAGGGGCATCCAGTTCGGGACTCCTCATCCCTATGGGATGAGGATGGGGAGGTTAGAGAACAACAAGACAAAGGCAGAGTAGGAGAAGAAATTGGGAAAGGTAGGGTGATGGGATGTGATAGACGGTTTGGCACAATGAGAGGATGCGGGGACAAAGGAGCGAATAAGCAGCGCATCCTGGGGCATTCCGTGTATAAATGCTTTTATGCAAATGCCCGAAGTCTACGAGCTAAGGTGGGAGAACTGGAATGTCTGGTGACAAGGGAAAATATTGACATAGTGGGCATAACGGAAACCTGGTGGAATGCGGAGAATCAGTGGGATACCGCAATCCCGGGCTATAAACTCTACAGGAGGGACAGGCAGGGGCGTGTTGGAGGTGGGGTGGCCGTTTATGTTAAGGAAGGGATAGAATCCAGCAAAGTAGAGATTGAAGGTGGGTCCGACTCCACCATAGAATCTCTGTGGGTTAAATTACCAGGCTTGTGCAGCGATGTAATACTGGGGGCGTGCTATCGTCCTCCAGACCAGAAATCTGATGGGGACCTTGAAATGAGGAAACAGATCAGGGAGGTGACAAGGAGGGACAGGGTTGTAATCATGGGGGACTTCAATTATCCTCATATTGACTGGGTCAATTTGTGCTCTGGCCACGATAAGGAAACCGGATTTCTTGACGTGCTAAATGACTGTGGCTTAGATCAGCTAGTCACAGAGCCCACCAGAGGACAGGTGACTCTGGATTTAATATTGTGCAGTACGCAGGACCTGGTTAGAGATGTAAACGTTACTGAGCCATTGGGGAACAGTGATCATGCTGCGATCCGTTTTGACGTGCACGTTGGGGGAAGAATACCAGGCAAATCTCTAACAAAAACCCTTGACTTCCGACGGGCAGACTTCCCTCAAATGAGGAGGCTGGTTAGAAGGAGGTTGAAAGGGAGGGTAAAAAGAGTCCAATCTCTCCAGAGTGCATGGAGGCTGCTTAAAACAACAGTAATAGAGGCCCAGCAGAGGTGTATACCGCAAAGAAAGAAGGGTTCCACTAAATCCAGGAGAGTGCCCGCATGGCTAACCAGCCAAGTTAGAGAGGCTGTGAAGGGCAAGGAAGCTTCCTTCCGTAAATGGAAGTCTTGCCCTAATGAGGAGAATAAAAAGGAACATAAACTGTGGCAAAAGAAATGTAAGAAGGTGATACTGGAGGCCAAGCGAGACTATGAGGAACACATGGCCGGCAACATTAAGGGGAATAATAAAAGCTTCTTCAAATATGTTAGAAGCAGGAAACCCACCAGAGAAGCAGTTGGCCCTCTGGATGGTGAGGGAGGGAAAGGGGAGATAAAAGGAGACTTAGAGATGGCAGAGAAATTAAATGAGTTCTTTGCATCTGTCTTCACGGCAGAAGACCTCGGGCAGATACCGCTGCCCGAACGGCCCCTCCTGACCAAGGAGTTAAGTCAGATAGAGGTTAAAAGAGAAGATGTTTCAGACCTCATTGATAAATTAAAGATCAATAAGTCACCGGGCCCTGATGGCATCCACCCAAGGGTTATTAAGGAATTGAAGAATGAAGTTGCAGATCTCTTGACTAAGGTATGCAACTTGTCCCTCAAAACGGCCATGGTGCCAGAAGATTGGAGGATAGCAAATGTCATGCCTATTTTTAAAAAGGGAAAGAGGGGGGACCCGGGAAACTATAGGCCGGTCAGCCTAACATCCATACCGGGTAAGATGGTGGAATGCCTCATCAAAGATAGGATCTCAAAACACATAGATGAACAGGCCTTGCTGAGGGAGAGTCAGCATGGCTTCTGTAAGGGTAAGTCTTGCCTCACGAACCTTACAGAATTCTTTGAAAAGGTCAACAGGCATGTGGATGCGGGAGAACCCGTGGACATTATATATCTGGACTTTCAGAAGGCGTTTGACATGGTCCCTCACCAAAGGCTACTGAAAAAACTCCACAGTCAGGGAATTAGAGGACAGGTCCTCTCGTGGATTGAGAACTGGTTGGAGGCCAGGAAGCAGAGAGTGGGTGTCAATGGGCAATTTTCACAATGGAGAGAGGTGAAAAGTGGTGTGCCCCAAGGATCTGTCCTGGAACCGGTGCTTTTCAACCTCTTCATAAATGACCTGGAGACAGGGTTGAGCAGTGAAGTGGCTAAGTTTGCAGATGACACCAAACTTTTCCGAGTGGTAAAGACCAGAAGTGATTGTGAGGAGCTCCAGAAGGATCTCTCCAGACTGGCAGAATGGGCAGCAAAATGGCAGATGCGCTTCAATGTCAGTAAGTGTAAAGTCATGCACATTGGGGCAAAAAATCAAAACTTTAGATATAGGCTGATGGGTTCTGAGCTGTCTGTGACAGATCAGGAGAGAGATCTTAGGGTGGTGGTGGACAGGTCGATGAAAGTGTCGACCCAATGTGCGGCAGCAGTGAAGAAGGCCAATTCTATGCTTGGGATCATTAGGAAGGGTATTGAGAACAAAACGGCTAGTATTATAATGCCGTTGTACAAATCGATGGTAAGGCCACACCTGGAGTATTGTGTCCAGTTCTGGTCGCCGCATCTTAAAAAAGACATAGTGGAAATGGAAAAGGTGCAAACGAGAGCGACTAAGATGATTACGGGGCTGGGGCACCTTCCTTATGAGGAAAGGCTACGGCGTTTGGGCCTCTTCAGCCTAGAAAAGAAACGCTTGAGGGGGGACATGATTGAGACATACAAAATTATGCAGGGAATGGACAGAGTGGATAGGGAGATGCTCTTTACACTCTCACATAATACCAGAACCAGGGGACATCCACTAAAATTGAGTGTTGGGCGGGTTAGGACAGACAAAAGAAAATATTTCTTTACTCAGCGTGTGGTCGGTCTGTGGAACTCCTTGCCACAGGATGTGGTGCTGGCGTCTAGCCTAGACGCCTTTAAAAGGGGATTGGACAAATTTCTGGAGGAAAAATCCATTATGGGGTACAAGCCATGATGTGTATGCGCAACCTCCTGATTTTAGAAATGGGTTATGTCAGAATGCCAGATGCAAGGGAGGGCACCAGGATGAGGTCTCTTGTTATCTGGTGTGCTCCCTGGGGCATTTGGTGGGCCGCTGTGAGATACAGGAAGCTGGACTAGATGGGCCTATGGCCTGATCCAGTGGGGCTGTTCTTATGTTCTTATGTGTAAAAACTATTATGGTCTTTTAGAACGAGTGGGTATTGGAGCTATCATTCCTGCCACTTTCAGATCAGAATTCTGGAGTTCTATTGTATAAAGAGATAATGGAATCCCTTTGACTTAAGCCTAGCACTCAGCAGAACCAGCACTCAGTACGTGTAGCACTTTCTGTATCCAAGGTCAGACAACCTGGTTGGAAACTCGAGCTTGTTATTCATTTATCTGACTCCCACACGTCAGCTTTATTTACATGTGTTATAGCTATAGCTGCCAAGCAATGTAATTGTAATCATTGCTTAAACCTGACAGAGAGCAGAAACAGCATTCAAATACTCAGTCTCAATATCATTTCATATTAACAAACTGCCTACAGTAGGACACAACAGATTCAGGAGGATACAGTTGATGTATTCTTGAATATAACAAAAATTACATATTTAGTTTACGTTCTTTACTTTAGCAACTGTTCTAGAAAATACTATCTCTCAGAAAGGCTTAAAACTAATTGACCAAGTGAATTGAAATGTACGTTTTTGCCAAGGTGAAGACCACAGCAGTACAGGAGGGGTGAAAAAAGAAAGGTATATAGTATATATTACTCCTTTTTGTTGCTGAAACAGAGGGATCAAAACAATGCAATTCACATAATTCTCACAGCTTTCCTCCCCTTCAATTCTTCATAATGTTTTAATTATACCCATAATTTTTCCACGTTACATATTGTGGCTGAATGTAAATTGCTCACCATGGTTAGGGAACATTTTCTTAGCACTGGAAAACACTTTCCTTCTGTTGGACTGTTCATTTGCATTGTCATTCTCATGCTCTTTCAGTATATTTCATTTGTCCTCAGTGATTATAGCACCATCAATATATGTGGTGCTTTACACACAAAAAAGAGGGCAGTTCCCTACCCTGAGGTTCTGACAGTCAATTAACAAAAGTGAAACAGCAAGGATGGGGAAGAAAATGGAAGCAGCGAAGAATACAGGTGTGCCCCCTTATCCGTGGTGGATTCTGTTCCGGAATCCTGTCCCAGGGGGCTGCCTCCCCCCAAGGCAAGAGTTCTGCTTCCCTCACCTCCATAGGGGTTTTTGAGCTCAGCAGAGGCCAGGGACATCTGAGCTCAGACTGATCTTGGCAGGCAGAAAAACACAACTTCTAGTTTCTGCTGTGGTTTCCTCTGTGTTTTTTTTTTTTTTGCCTGCTGAGCTCAGATTGAGCTTGGGGACAAACAGGGATAAATGCTTACTTCACAGATAGTTGTTTCAGGTTGTTATATAGATAGCATCCAAATAATATACATGACATGCTTTGCATGCTGAAAAAAAAACCTATAAAAATGCTCATTACTAATAACTTGTACAGTTAGAAACAGCCCTTCCATGAGTGGAAGAGTTTACTGCCTAAATTACAGGTGGAGCCTATTTATCCGTGTTAGTTCCGTGACTCGGCACGATTAACAAAAAACGCGTTGTGCTAAATTGCATAGAGTTAAGCAAATAGGCTGCAGCCTGACACTTCCAGATGGAAGGAAACTATGGCAGCTGTTCTCAATCCCCTCCCCGCCGTACTCAGCCCTCCCCATTGCCTGCTGTCTGGCTTCTTTCACAATTGGAATGCTGAGCTTTTAAGAGTCCAGCCCTATGTGTTTCTACTCAGAAGTAAACCCCATTCCAGTCAATGGGGCTTACTCCCAGGAAAGTGTGGAGAGGATTGTAGGCTAAATCTCATGCTTTGCTTGGTGGGAAGGCTTGGTTGTGTTGGTGATTGCCTGGACCATTGGGGGGGGAATTGGGCAAACACTCCCTTGGTTTTTTAAAGCAATCCCCTCTGTTGCTACCACACCTGCCCCTGTGTGTGTGTGTGAGAGAGAGAGAGAGCGAGCGTGTGCGAGCTCCACCTTGCTGCACATGTTCTGGCTACAGAGGTTTTCTGCCCCTCCTTCCCCACTTCAGCCTCTTTGCTGGCTCAGGGGCTCCAGGAATGTTACTATTCCTTGGCAAGGGGAACCTCTTCCAGGGCTCCAGGGCTATTTCTCTGTCTGGGCTAGGTGGAGCCTTTTTAGAGTGTTTTGGGCTGCCTAGAAGCCGGCAAAGGAGGCAAAGGTGTAGGTGACTTTCAGTACCCCCACCCATTCTCCTTGAGACAAATCTGCAGATAAAAAAATCTGTGGATAAATAGGCTGCACCTGTATGTTACTTGTTGGATTGCTGCTTTGCCACACTTCTGCATTATAATGCCTTAATTTTCCCTCTAGGCATCTGTTAGCAATTGACTAGGTCTTTTTGTTTTTTGCCTATGATTGATTGACCCTAGACTCCTGGGTGCAGGCCCAGGCCAGAAAGGGGGAATTAGATCTCAGTATGTGTGGCTCCTGCCAAGATTCTCCCCCTCCTGGCCCAGCCTGCTCCTGCCCCAATCCACTCCAGATCCTCCCCTGAGCTGCTCCTACCACTGACTCACTTGTTCCAGCAGAGGGTGGTGGAGGTTAAGTGGACCTCTGTCATTCAGGAGTGTTCGTACTAGTGGCTATGGTCCAGTGAACGGCAGACTGAATTTTGCATTGTTAGCCTGAGTCCTAAAGTGGTGGATCATGGGATCCACCACCATAAGATCTGGAGAGGATTGGGCCATAAGTTACATAAATACACGTTTACAATGTATGCAAGTTCAATGTGGTACAGTGACAATTCACAAGAGAGGTAATTGATGATAACAGTCTTCCTGACTACATTAATTCATAGCAATGGATGAGATACAAACCTATTGTCCTTATTTAATGCTTAGAAACCTTTTCTGAAAAGACTGCATGCTTGGTTGTATCAGTGTTGTGCTGTCTAAGGCTGCAGCCTTACACTTACCTGGAAACCTCAGTGCAGGACTTATTCAAGAGTAAGCATGGAAAGGCCCAAGCTGCATGTTTGTGGCCTAGATATGCCCTTTTCTGCAAGAAACATTAAGTACACAACTCAGTGGAATCTAAAATGAACTACACAGTAAAAGTAAACAGAAGAATCAATAATATCATTTCCCACAAATTTATAAGGACTTAAAAGTAATAGCTCTTTTAGAGTTGGAATAGACCAACCGCTCAGATGGAAAGGTTACCGGTTATTAGAAACCTCATATCGATTTGGTGCAAGTTTTCATATGTGCTATTATGAATAATGTATGCATGTCTATAGCTGTTAGCTACATCTCCTGATACATGAAGGTAAATATATTTTGAGCAATACATTTAAAACACGGATGATACTGAAGTCTAAGTAAAACTGGGGAGACATAAAAAACCAAAGGCATCCAACAAAACATTTTGTTCCAAGCAAGATAGTGGGCTAAAAAGCACTGACAGAGTGTTCAGATATGTTAACCAGAGAAGCAAGCAGTTTCATCAAGAATGGTATTGACTTGGATCCAGAGGTTTCCAGTGTGAGAGGAAAGGGACTTCTGCTTCAGCTGAGGAAGGGGTATGGGATTTCTACATCTGAAACACTTGCATTACACTAGATTTGACTTTTCAGAGTGTGCTAGGAGTAAGAGGGGGAGAAAAAATCCCATTTGATCAGCAGAGCACCACTCATGCTTCTTCAGATCTGTTGTTAAAAGCACCACAAGAAAAGCAGAAAAAAATTCAGTGCTAAACCGTGTCCTCCAGTTCTGCAGGCCTGCATCTTTAGAACAGAGTTCTACAAAGCTGCAACTGAATGGCTAGAATCAGTTATGTAAAGTGGTAATGATGATGTATATCAGAACAGATCTGAAAACACACTAATATTGGGTCAAGCAGAGGTGTCACTAGAGGTCACAGAACCTGGGGTGGTGATGTGGTGATGTCACAACATCACCACCCCCACTTGCTACGGCACTGGGTCAAAGCACATGTTATTTTACATGTATCTGTTGATCTATCAGTTTTCCTTAGGGGGGGTAAGTATCATGTGCAGTGGTAAATGAACTGGATTGGAATGACAGGGGAAGACATACGGGCTCTAGAAGTTCTGATCTTGTTCAGATTATGCAAGCAGAGAGTAGGAATAAATGGACAATTTTCACAGTGGAGGAAAGGAAGAAATGGAATCCCCTAAAGCAGTGGTTTTCAAACTGGGGTGTCGCAATGCCCCATCCTGAAGGCCCTGGCCTCTGCCCCCTTAAGGGGCGGGGGCAGTGAGAAGGCAGGGAAAAGGCAGCGACACGATCCCCTGGTTCCCCTGGATTGCGTCGCTAATGGGGCTGCAGGAACTGGGATGCACTCATCAGTCCCTACAGCAGTGTCCTGGGGGTGCAGGGAGACCTGCACGAGTGTCTGCAGGGCTCCCCAGCCTTCCAAAAGTGAAAGCAGACCGATTGTGCTTCACTTCCGGCTTTGCGGAGGTGGAGCGCTGACCCCTGAGCGATGCGATCCTGAGGATCGCATTACTGTCTTCCCCCACCCCTGGCTGCCTCCCTCCCCTCTCCTGCAAGGACTTGCTGCAGTTTTCAAACCCCCTGAGAGTTTGAAAACTGAAGCCCTTAAGGTCTGTATTAGGACTGATGTTTTTTTAGCCTGTTTACGAATTACTTGGAGTTTGAGGTAAGCAGTGAGGGATCAAATTTGCAGATGACACCCAACTATTCAAGGAGATTATGAAAGGCTCCAGAAGGATCACTCCAAATAATATATACAGTGCCAAAAAGTGAACTTCAGCCAGAACTTCAATGTTTCCTCATAACAACCCTTTAAACTACAGTTCTGGAGTTACAGACTTCTTAGGGACCTCCAGTGTTGTTGTTTTAGAAAAATGCAGACTGTACAGAATTAAAATAATAACAATAAGGCCATGATGATTTCCAAAGAGTTCACAAATTGTCATGGAGCTTGTGTTGGTGCTCATTAGTAGATACAGTATATCATAAGCCTCATCCAACAGACTGTGAAATCATCTTCTGTCAGAGTTTTCTTTCAGTAAAAATGAAAGGGGAAAGTCACATTTTCCAAACACATTTTTGAATACTGAAATATCCCCAAACATAACCTTCAGAAATGACTTCATGAATGCCCACAACAAATTAACAACAACTTGGTTGCACTATAAATTGAGAGTCTGGGAAGACCTTCAGTTTGATATCTTTTCACTTCACCCTGTGAAATGTGTGTTCATTTCTTTCAGTAGCTTGTCAGATTTTCATAGCTTCTCTGGAGTTAGATCAGGTCCCTCAAGTTGTCTTTCCCTGATGGACTATTCCACGACTACTTTATTTATTATCAGATCTTTCCTTTTCTTCCATAACCATACATATGGTATTAGTATTAAGTTATATTGAAAAGTTTCCAACATTTCTGTTCTCATTATCAACTGAAAAAGATTAAGTTTCTCTGATTCATGGACCTTGGTTAGTTACTGCTACATGAGATTCATGAAACAAATGTAAGTGACTTAAAAAAAAAAGAATATTCTTAACTTTAAAATTACAGGTCATGCCTCATTTTCCACTGGGGTTCCATTCTGGAACCCCTAGTGGATTAAAAAAAAAAATAGTGGATACCACATCAGTAGAAAGATAGACCAGCTTCCAGGTTTCTTGCTGCTCTGTTGTCGCCCCAGAATGCCTTGGTATAGACACTATACCACATTCAGCTGCTAGATGAGGTGAATAATGGAATCTAATGAAATGAAATTATAATTATTTAACAACAAAAAGGTAGGAAATTGGATTTTGGTGCTCTTTTTTCTTGTGACAAGGCATTTAAAAGTGTACCCCAGTACCAGTGGTAAGTCAAATCGGTGGATAACAAATCATTAGATAGCGAGGTCCTACCTGTACATACTTACATGCAAGTAAACTATTATATCTATACAAACCCAAATAAAAGAAAAACAAAACTTCTATTTGTTTCTCTCTTCAACAAGCAACCATTGACCAGGAGAGGTACTCTAAATATTTTTCTTTCTTCAGCGAGCAACCATTGACCAGAGGGGTACTCCAAATATGTTGTGTTGTGATATGATAAACTAACAATTATGTTCTTATTTAGAATCATATTATTCTGATTCAGCTTAAATGGCATTCAGTCTTTTTTTACTCTCCTCCAAAGTTCTTCCTCTTTCATCCCTTGATGAAAATTGTGGTTATTTTGTTAATCAATTTTCAGAATTTTCTTAGGCAAGTGTATACAATAGGTAGATCAGACTTGGAATTGTTTTCACACAATATCAGCACAAAACGTGTGTTGGATACACATACATCTTTGGGCATAACTAAAGCAGCACTTTGGATCCAGACCTTTATATTCACTATAATACTTAATTTTTCATTCAGTATAATATCTGGAGGGAGGGGGTGGAATAAGATTAAGGAATTGTTTTTGAAAAATGCTACCAAGACAGACAAAAAATAAACACATTGGTGGACATCCAATGTATGTGTTAAATACTGAAGTACTGAGTAGTGCTAGTAGTTTAATTCTGTTTTTGTGTTAATTATGATCCTGTTATTTCATGAAATAATCACCAGACTTTTGTTGATTAGAAAATATATTTAGAGGAGTAATGTAAAGTTTTTCATTTGTAACTATCATGGCGAATTGTGTGATTGAGCCATACTTATTAGGATTTTCTCCTTTCATCCTATCTTTTTTTGTTTTGTTTTAAATTAAGTTGTAACCAATGATACAACTTAATTTAAAACGAAACAAAAAAATAGGATGAAAGGAATTAGAAAATTTCTAAACAGTCCTTTCTTTTGGCATTAAGAAATCAATAATATGTAAACAGTAAAATAAATCCTGAAAAGTTCTCAAAAGATCCTCAAGTTAAGTTTCAACTCAGTGCATACATTGTTTGGATAATGGAAAATAAAGTTTAAAGGCAATGCAGTATGTCATTTTAATCCAATTTTAAATACTCCCCAGCATCTTGTGTGAGAAATTTGTCCAGAAATCTTTTAAGACCAATACGCAAATCCCTAAAAACACTGCGATGGAAACTCTGACAGTCCGCCCTGCTCTCACTGTTGAACTTCTCTTTTTCTACCACATACTAGTTACACCCATTGGCCAGAGTAATTACTGGCTTCTTGCTGAAATTTTGTGCTGATTGAAAGAGGTGCCAATAATAACAATGGAGTGAAGGGAGAACAGAGGAGGAAGTACTTCATGTCAGATATACATAGACCATTGTTTTAGTCATCATGTTGGGAAACATTAAAAACACAATCTAGTGTAATTTAGGTGAGCATTAGCCTCTTTGAAGACAATGGAGATTAAATTATTCCCTGAGTTCCGTGGATATCCACCGCACTTACGACATTGTCCAGAGTTAGACACACGTGTGTTTGTATTTCACGGCATATAAAGATGCATATAGGTACATATATGCCATTCATAAACTCATCACTGTGAAGTTCTGCAACATTTTGTATAAATTCTCCTCTCTCCAGGTCCATTTTCTTGTTTACAGGAAGAAGCCGAGGGGCCTTAATAGGTGGAGTTCACAGAGAGTCTTGGCATACACTGTTGCCACCAGAATCCACTGCCCCCTGCCCTCCCCCTCCCAATCCCAAGCTTCCCCAGCCATCCATAGCCTTCCTCTGCCATCACCTTACCTGGTCTGTCAAGTACATGGAGCTGGCAACATTTGCACCAGCGGCTCCAACACACTCAGCAGCAGCACACTATTTATGAGGCACTATGGCATTTACAATGGCAGAGCACTACAGGATTGGGCCATAATTAATAATTTGGTTTCGAAGAAACATAAGTGGACATTTGTTGGGTGAAGTGTGTGGCCCTCCGGCATGCACCTGATGCCCATTTTTGACATCATTTTGTACATTCTTGCATCATAAAGGTCTGTTGTGTTAATGTCTGGCAAATGTGCTCAGGATTATTATACCTCATCCATCTAATCTATCCATCAACTTAAACCTTCTCTGCCTTGCTTTGTGTCTATAATGATTTGTGAATGGAATGTGAATTTGTGGTCCCTTAACCCACCTTGGTTATACTGGATTGCACAGTGCTTTTCCTTTTGAGCAGACTTCATCCAGTGTTATGGGTCAGTTAATGTAGTCAGACCTGAGAGTTCACGTCAACCAAACCATTTAGGAGGACACTTAGTTCATTTTCATGAGTTTACTAACTGATGTGTCTAGCTCCTTTAACAGCTCCTGTATCTTGCCGTCTTCCCTTATCCCTTGCTCCTTATCTGAGGACCTTCCTGCCATGGATGGTGCCTGGTGGTGATTCACTGGTGCCAGAGATGGAATTTTTGAGACCGGAAAAGGTCATTGCTGCCAGTTATGTTTTTCCTTTCCAGTAGTAGTATGTGGCACAGACACGCACATACCCTGTGCAAAACAAAAGGAAAACCAACATTGATGATTAAAACATGGTTCTTTCAAGCCTATGACAACACCTACATCCTAATCATTGACTTTAGTTTCAATCATTTGCCAAGCAGAAGACACCTCTCCAATATAACATATACAACTGGAAGATTTACCTTTTTTCTTCTTCAGTGGAGCATCATAGATTTTCCTGCACCTTTTGTTCCTCCTGCTAGGAGGAACCTTGACTTCCTTGCACATTGTGGAATCACAGTTCCTTGAGTGTTTTGTCATTGAGATTTGATGTTTCAAGATTCCAGGAGCAGAGACATCATCAATTAGTCTTGTACAGCCCAGCTGTCTACTCTGATGTTGTGTGAGTTTCTGAAGCAATTGCCAATAAACTCTCACTTTTATCACATCTGGAACAGTGTCACACATTGTTACAGTATCCCTTTGCCTCCTGATAAATGACCATATATAGCCATTGCCAGTTATTGGTGGATAAACATATTTGTTGTAGCCCATATTTTGTTGTTATCAATAAAATATTTCCCTGAATGTCGTGTTGTGTTCCCATTCATAGCCCAGTTTATTCAGTTTTGGAAGAACAAAAGTTTGCTCTGTTCATTTGCCCATATGGAGTCTCTGGAATGCTGTTTCCCTGAGTACATCCTATATGGCTGTGATTTTCAAACTCTCTGGGAGTTTGAAACCCACAGTAAGTCCTTGTGGGGGCGGGAGGGAGGCAGTGGGGGCAGGGGGAAGCCAATGACACGATCCCCAGGATCGCGCCGCTCAGGAGGGCTGCAGGGACTGGGATGCACTCACCAGTTCCTGCAGCAGCCATCCCTGTGTGCGAGGAATCCTGCGCGAGCGCCTGCAGGGTTCCCCAAGTCAGCAGAAGTTATAATGGGGCAATCGCGCTCCACTTCCGCAAAACCGGAACTTTAACTTCTAACGAGCTGGGGAGCCCTTCCCGTGCCCCCGACAGGCTGCTGCAGGGACTGGTGAGTGCATCCCAGTCCCTGAAAACCTTCTGAGTGGTACAATCCTGGGAATTGCGCTGCTACCTCCTCCATGCATCCTTACTGCCTCCGCTCCTTAAGGGGGCAGAGGCCAGGGCCCACAGGCTGGGGCGTCGTGACGCCCCAGTCTGAAAACCTCTGCTATATGGTGTTCCTACTATATAGCTTTTACACCCTAGAAAAAGCATCATGTATTTGGATGGGTTTGATAGTACTTGTGGGCAAGGATAATCATGGCAGTTATTGGCATGATAAAGTCAATTGTTATTTCATCAGGCATTGCAGTGCCCACATCTGTCAAAAGTTGGAAGCACTTCCTTGCTTTCTCATTATTCCGTTTTTTTCATGAATTATTCTTTGACAAGGCTGGCATCAGAGGCTGGCACCAGGGCCATCTGCTGACCACTTGTGCCTATCCAGTAGTGACAGAATTACTCCCTCCTCATCCCCTCATTGCCTCCTGGTTCTCATTTGTATGTGTGAGAGCAGGGCTGGCCTTTAGGCAATTTGGCCAAATTGGGCCCTGCGCTTTGAGGGGCTCCTGTGCTGTCACAG
Organism: Tiliqua scincoides; assembly: GCF_035046505.1. Taxonomy (NCBI): domain Eukaryota; kingdom Metazoa; phylum Chordata; class Lepidosauria; order Squamata; family Scincidae; genus Tiliqua; species Tiliqua scincoides. The sequence goes on from NC_089826.1 coordinate 50,652,157, forward strand.
GAGTCACAAAATGCATCACTGACTTTTATTAAGCTTTACCTAATAATGTTCTCAAACTACACCCCTGATATTCCAGAGCCCTTTCACATTATGCCAAAACAAACTTGTCATTCCTTTGGGGAACTGAAATACAGGATATAACCACAATGGATGCTGCTACTTTTAAAATTATACAGTTTGCGTTTCTCACTTGTGGATTGCAGATGACCCATACTTTTATGTAGATTTTATGCGTCCACATATCAGGCATGCAATTATTATCAGTGTTTCCCAGCCTTCATAACCCCACACCTGCCTACATGACCCCATCCAGGCACTTACTGTCCCTGCTACCATGATTCCTTTTTTGCTCCAGAAAAACTGTGTGAGAATATAGGGCTGTAGTGGCAGGGCTGGAGGAGGAAATATGATGTCTCTGTTTCTCTTGGTCTGTTTATTCCTTTCCCTAGGGGGAAGGACAGTGATCTAGGAGAAGATCCTGGTGGCAGGTACCTCCCTTATCCTTCATCCCAGTCACCATAAGCATCTTCTCAGCTGTTTTCATCTGAACAGACTGGGAGGGTGGAACCTGGTGAGAGTAGCAGAAGAAGGCAGGTGTACAGCACACTCATACACATGCAGCTCCTGCCTCTTAAAAAAAGTCTGGGTGGAAAATTTGGTGTCACTTCATTTACTGGTGTGGCTTGGACTGGGCATGATCCACAGCCTAATAGATGCTTTTAGGAAACATGTTTCTCACAACACAGACTGATTCATCTACAGTTATCTAGAAGCTTGGTTGGCAACCTTCAGTCTCGAAAGACTATGGTATAAGCCTACAGCACCTGGTATTCCCAGGTGGTCTCCCATCTAAGTACTAACCAGGCCTGACCCTGCCTAGCTTGTGAGATCAGACGAGATCAGGCATGTGCAGGGTAACAGTTGCTGCTTAGTTATCTAGAAGCAAAAAAAGAAGTCCAAGTGGCATGCGGATGATTTATTGTGCAGCAGAATGTTGCAGCTGCTTGGGGAGCTTCAGGAATCTGTCATGATCCTGGTGAGATTGGCAGTTGTCCGACTTCAGGAAGTGAGGCTACTTTACAAGCGAACTCCTTCGGTAATGGGATGCTCTGGCTGTCCTCAACAACAACAACAAAAAAGAAAAATGGATGAATGAAACAACATCTCTTCTACGGTTACTTGCATTTTCTCTCATGAAGAAGTCCTACCACTGTGTCTTCCTTTCATTCCTTTTTGGGCACAATCCTAACCCACTTTCCAGCACCGACATAAGGGCAACACAGCTCTGAGGTCAGGGAACAAACATCCCCTTCTTTTGAGGAGGGTTCCGGAGTGCCACCCAACTGCAGGATGCAGCACACATCCCATTGGGACAGCTATGTCAGTGCTGGAAAGTTGGTTAGGATTTGGGCCTTAGTCTTCCTTTAATTGTACAATACTGTAATCTTGCTTATTTTCATACTTGAATTGCCTGCTCAAGAATTGTGTGCTTTGCTTTAGCTGACATGTGGCCAATAAAAGCCATGACACAAACACAGTCGACCGAATCATGTGACCAGTTTTCCTGCCATAAGCTTTCAATACGTCATCTTATGGACAGATCTATGTGAGACCCACTTGCTTGTTAAATGGGTTCCAAGAGCCCCCCTTACCTTGTTGCACCATCCCCAGATAAGGGCTCAAGCCCATCTGTTTCCCTTTGCACTCGATGTCATCACAATTAGAGGTCTAACAAGCTAGATAAACATGCTGGGTCCACCTGCAACTCGTTCTGTCCCCTTCTTCTGAAGAGTCTGGAACTGTGATGTTGCCACTCAATGCCAGAGCCCTGAAGACTCTAGAGGAGCAGAGAGGATTCTGAGGATTTTGCTTCTGTGGGTCGGCATCTTTTACATCAGCCACCTACAGTTCATTCTGCCCTCTTTCCCAAACCTTCACAAACATCCCCACCTAATCTGTTATACTTTTTAAATTATTTAAATGGTAAGCAGCTTTTGGAGTGTGTCTTTGCTGGAAAGCAGGGTATAAATGTGACACGAACATAAAAATCTCAATGCGGCATTGTGATTTTTATGGAAATTTTCCCAGAATTTTCGAGGTTCAGTAGCTGGGGGCTACAAAGAATTCAGTGGATGTACAGGTATCCAGTAATTCAGTAATTCAGACTCCTGGAAAGATCCAAAGGCATGTATTCTGGAACGTATGCAAAACGAAACAGTATTTTACACAATGATTCATTTTTGGAGCATTTGCTGTGGTTATCTTTACCTAAATAAATACATAAAAATGAGATTTATTGCTTATTTTACGCTTTGCATCTTAGGGCAAAGTGGTCTATACATTTTTACAATAAATGTAGTTAAAAGAAGAATGGTGCTTCTGCGAAATGGCTTGCCTGTGGCTTGCTTGGAAACACAGGAGGAAAAAAAGAACTTCCCTCCTACTTTAAATGGCCCCTGAGTTTTTACCAATATTATTTGTATTCTAAATGATTTGTATCAACAGTTCCTACTGGGCCTTTCAGAAGATTCCATTGATATATTATTTACCTCTGCCAATTCGGCGTCGTGCATACGACCTCCTGTGTCTTCCCCTCCTGCTATAGGCCAACCTTCTTCTATAAGCTCGTTGTCCTGGCCGCGCCATGGTTTCTTTTTAAGCTTTTTGGCCTTAAGTAGAGCTACTCAGTTGATCATCTTCTGTATGATGGTTGATGTTGTTCTGACCAAGCACAAGATGAATTACAACAGGCCTCCCTGTCCCACTACTTGTGTAAATTTATAAGCTTAGCCAGAAAGACTGCTATTATTGCAAAGGTGAGGTGTCACTGTACGCATCACTGACTTTTAAGCTTTACCTAATAATTGTCTAAAACTGCACTCCTGGTATTCCAAAGCCCTTTCACCTTGCTTATGACAAAACAAACTTGTTTGTTTTTAAAGTGCCACAGCACTCTTGTTTTTGCTACAATAATAGGCTAACATCCCAATCCTAAGCTTCCTTGTGCCCCCTGGAGCAATGGCACCAAACTGGCTACCACTGCATCCAGTAGGTGCTGGAAAGCAGCTGGTGGTCTCCTTGGGGGAAGTCCCAAGCCCTGCAATGGGGCTGCTCAAGTCTGCCCTGATTATTTTGCCAGCACTGAATTGACAGTCCGCAGGCCAGGCCAGACCAGATGGCCCTATGCAGAATTCTGGATCCAGCAGAGAGCTCTGCTGGTCCTACCCCCCTCCCACCCCAACAAACCTCTCCACTCTCCACATTTGCGACACTCAGTGCTGGCATTAGGCTGGCGCAACAAACTCAAGATAGGGGTCTAACATGACTATCCCTCTGGAAATGGACTTTTTTTAAGATATGTTATTAAACATATCATATTATGCTTCATAATGTAAAGTAATGTGATAATTGATCAGTACCAGGTAAAACACAAGTGACAATATTCAGAACTATTTTTTAAGACCAATATTTTCTCAAAAAGTGTCCTAGTATTTGAGATTTTCTATATCAATGAAGTCCATTGCACTTTTAGCATTCAGAGTTTCAGTGAAGTCTAGTGAACCTTCACTTTAACAGACCTCAGCTTAACAGTCATTGAAAACAACTGACATTGTCTGCTTCGTTAAAAATTAGTCATATATTCTCAGGAAAAGGAACTCCTGGAAGAAAGCCGACTGACTAAGGGCAACAGGCTCTAGTGGTTAGCATGGATGCACCCCTTCCTGCTCCTTGCTTTCCCTTTACAGGACCAGCAGCTGAACAGGGAAAAAACTTTGTAGTTTTACAAATATTATTTCATTCACAACTACTTAAAACCAGTGCTGTCACTAGGGGGTGCGGGGGAGGTGCAGGCCGCACTAGGTGATGCGCCAGGGGGTGACGCGCTGGGGTGTGATACACTAAAACTGCGGCATTAGGAGCTACCATGTCACGGCATACACCGTTGGATGTGGAATTCCCAGTGGAGTGCAATGCAAAAAACAGAATTGAAATCACTCCTTTCCTTCAAAAGTTATTGCCAAAAAACTGGAAGAAAGAAATGCATGGATCCCTATGGAAAGTGAAAGTGAGCCGTATCACGCGTTTACTCATGAGTAGGCGTACTTGCCATAGTCCATCAGAAAGGGCAGGCTGAGAGGAATCCAATGTCACCAGAATGGTCCCGATCCAATGAATGCAGCCCCCAAAAACACAAAAGGGAGAAGGAGGTCCCTGCCTCCCTCCCAGCTGCATCTATTGAGCCAGAAACAAAGCCATGTGGCCATGTTTACTCACAAGTAGGTGAATGTGCCTTAGTCCTCAGAAAGGGCAGGCTGAGAGGACTCCAAGGACGTCAGAATGGTCCTCATCCAATGAATGCAGCCCCCCAAAACACCCGAGGAGCTTCCTCCCTCCCAGCTGCGAGTCTATGGAGCCCTATGGAAAGCAAACTCAGTCCCATGGTCATGTTTACTTGTGAGTAGGCAGACGTGCCTTGGCTGGTGGTCAGGCCAGGCAAAGGGGAATGTGAGGACACCAGAATGGTCCCAATCTGATGGAGCTGGAGTGCAACAAATGCTCCAGAAGGCAGCCTCCCCCCCCCCCCCACTAAAAAGGACAAAAAAGTGGCTTGAACTGGTAAGGGGAAGTTTTCTATTTTGCACTTGAAAAGCCAGGTGGGTCCTTATCTTGATATGCCTGAAATAGAAGAACTTTAAACTGGGCACTGGGAGGGCTGGAAATCTCACTGATTCTTTTTGGGGGGTTGTTATTGTAGGCAGACTACAGAGTAAGCTCCATTGACCATTATGGGACTTACTTCTGAGTAGACATGCATAGGCTTGGGCTCACAGGCTGCAATTCCTACCCACACTTTCCTCAGAGTAAGCCCCATTGACCACAATAGGACTTACTTCAGAATAGATTCACTTGGTGGTACAAGACTGGCTCCCCCTTATTTAATTATTTCTTTTCTTTTAATTTAATTATTTATAATTATTTATTTTAATTTGCTTGATGATGTCACTTCTGGCCATGACATCACTTCCAATGGGTTCTGGACAGAGTGTCATTCTAAAAAGTGGGTCCCAGTGCTAAAAGTTTGACAACTGCTGCAATAAGATGTTAGTAAGTTGACACAGGGTGTGTGTGTGTGAGACTCTACAAGTTTTCAAAATCACTAAAATCAGAATTTGGAGGAATAATCCCATCATGTTCAGAAAATAATCCCATCATGTTCAGGAAAACTTGGTTCAGTGGTTACTGTTAGCCTAGTTCAAGGCACTTAGAGGTTGCATGCTATCTAGTCAAAAGCTCCAAGCAGTCATACACAGCATTTTGGCCTCTCATTATAAATTCCCCTAATTTAATTTAATTCTGGGCCACGGAAACATGGGTCCCAAGCTTATTTGTGTGCACACATGTAGTAGTAAACACAGGTATACTAGAGTAATGGTGGCAACAGGACATCCCTTCTTCCTCTTTTTTAGTTCAGGATGTTGGCAACCTTCAGTCTCGAAAGACTATGCTATCGCGTTCTGAATGGTGGTTCTGGAACAGCGTCTAGTGTGACTGAAAAGGCTGATTAGTGTTGGTCCATTAAATAGAGAACTACTATATACGAACCTAGGCTGAACTAGCTTGAGAGATCTGTGATCAAAATGACAACAGCGATTCAAAATCGCTATGAGTGGAGGAGTTAGACCAAGGGTGGGGCTAAAGACTACAGCAATTTCACAATTTAATTTCAACCATCCTCCCCACTGCAAAAGCTTCTCTTTTGGGATAAGCAAACAGGAAGCTGCTTTGAACAGAGAAGCAACTCCATTGTCTCATCTAAATGGGCTTTCAGATATATTCTGAGGATAATTTACATGTAAAAGTGACATTTTATAGGACTAACCTGAAACCACTATATGGTTAGTAGCTATGTAACTAGGTAACAGGATACACATATGATATAATAAATGAACTGTTGTGATATCATTAGCACCAAGACAAAGCAAAATGACCTCTCAATATTTTATACTACATTATATAAGTCCAATGTTACTATGGGCCAGTTCAGCTTATAGTTTGTGTTTGTATCATAGTAGAGAACTTGCATTATTTACTGTTGCCCACTGAATTATACTCTACTTGGGGCTGTCCACTGGAACAGTTCAAAAGTCCAGAATGCTACAGTCAGGATGCTTTCTGGGGCTCACTGGTTGGAGAATATTATGTTGCTGTTTTTCAATCCACATCAGCTTCAGTTTGCTTCTAAACATGATGCAAAGTGCTGACTATTCTCCCTAATGCTATTTATGGTTTGGAATCTGGCAGTGACATGCGTGCAATGCGGGTGAGGCAGGACCACCCCACCGGTGGTCCTTGTTCTCCACCAAGTGCTGCCACAGCTGGGGATGCACAAACTACCCACACACTCTTAACAGCAACTATAGCATTTGCATTGCGTTTGTGCACCCATAGCTTTGGCGGTGGTAGAGTTTAACGAATTCTGGTGGGGCAGTCCTGTCTCACCTTCTGCCCCACACTGCAGTTCGCTGGACTCGGGCTACTTGAAGAGCCTCCTCCTTGTGAAAAATGAGAGGGGGGCAATAAAGCAATTAACTCCCCTCTTGGTCTCAATTGTAAGATGCAAGCCTAATTCACTCATCACACCTGAGTAAACTAGACATGCTGCTCCCAGTAAAATTTCTCCAGGCAACTACCAGTCTTATGTCTGTTTTAAGCACTGCAAGGCAGATAGCTGCTGTTTCCAAATCCAGGTGTTTTTTTTTTTCCAGATAACTACTACTACTACTACTACTACTACTACTACTACTTCTTTCAACCACTCTGAGAGAGATCGCTATATTAGCATGTAGAGTTTTCTTACCATTCCACAACCCATATAAGCAAACAATCCCCTCATTGAGCTGAGCACAATTTTTGTAGATTTTAACATACAGACATATTTCCAGCACAGACTGATTACTGAAACAGAGGGTCCTGGCTTTTACATAAGACAACAGTTCTTACAGGTTTGAATAGGTACTACTGCCAGACTGTTTCAACCAGGTTGTTTCACACCCAGAATAAATGAAAGGCCTACTGGCTAGCACAGCTCTTGTCCCTGCCCTGGAGACTTCTATAACTGGCAAGACCCCAAGGTGTAAGCAGCTGGTGTGAAGCCACAACTTTGATAGTGTTGGCTAAATAGCCAGGCTTGGACTTGGGTACATTTAAAAAAAACAAACAACAACAACCCTTTTAGTACTCAATAAAACACAGCCGTAAATATAGGTCATTTATTTTTAAGATATTAGATATGGTTGCGTGTAAAAAGGACGGCTTAGACAATAATAAAGACAGAACACAGCGGAATAAAAATAATAAAAAGCTAACTCCTACATCTTACTCTGACTTGTTTCTCACCCAAAAGAGCATAGCTTACAAATCTAGATAGTCTTCAGCCCATAGCAACATGTTTGGTCAGGTAAGTGTTCATTTTGAAGAGCGAGAAGTGGCTCTTTATACCTTGCCACCACCCAGCCCATGCTATGACCATCATTGGAGTTCCTTTGCCTACCAAAGTAATGGGGATGCAAGATGGGTCTGTCAGTGGTGGCACCAGGCTACGGAACGCCTCAAGAAGCTGTTTGACCTCTTTGCTGCCAGTCTTCAACAGGACATTGGTTAAGATGCTTCTCTTTCATTTGGCTTTATGTTAGTTGCTTGCTGTTTAATTTCAGCTTATATTATTAATGGCTGTTGTCTCTCCATTTTGGTTTTGCTTTTTAATTGTTTATAGTTTTAGTTTTTTTAATTTTCTATGCTGTAAACCTTTTATAAATAAATATTACCCTATTGCTGCCCAATTCACAACTCAACATTGTTGTGGTGGGGGGAGGGTGGCCCTGGGGGTGGGGGGAGCCAGGGGCGGGGCTGGGACCCAGCAGTTATGCCGGATCCCAACCCCCATCCCTGGGGCGAGTGGGGTGGCTTGAAGCCACTCCACTCTCCTCGGACTTGCACCACCTCCGGAGGTGGCGCAGGTTCAAGGAGACCCATAGGGGCATGCAGCCCTTACTTACGGGTAAGGGGAAGAGCTTCTCCTTGCCCGTGGCTGAGCCGCTGCTCGCTGCAAACCCACGTTGGATGCAGCGCAAGCCTCCTGGCTTGCCTGCTCCAGCACAGGTTTGCATTGCGCCCTCAGTCTACTATTTGGAGCTTGAAAAGCATCACAAGAATGAAATTGCAGCTTTTTATTGACAGGTGACATTGTTCAGATTGTTGCAGGCTCCTTGAACTCTCAGGTAGTTATCCGGGGTGATCTGGTGAAGGTGATCTGGTGAAGTGCATCATTTCATTTCATTTCGTACACATTAGGCAAAAGCTTTGGTGGGTCTAGCGGCTTGAAGTCAAGGGCATAGGACACCATAAGGATGGAGAGGTTCAGTGTCTTCTCCTCCTCCTCCTGTGACCATGAGCTCGATGACCTGCAAAAGACAAATACCACAATTAGTTACTGGTTATTTAATGCAACAAGCTGAGTTGCAGTATATAGTTAAGATTTTACACATGGTTAAGAATGTCACATTCAGCTTAATGGAGCACCCTTCTTGGTAGACCTGGAATGGGATCTTTACCTTTTCTCCTTCTGCCATGGTGTCTTCTCCGTCTTCTTCCAGATCCGCTTCCCTGGCTGGCCTTTCGTCGCCGCCTGCGACGTTGGCGGGCCAGGCTCTGGCTCCTGCTGCGCCTGAATCTTGCCATATGATGGTACTTTTCGTTCTCAAGCTCTTGGCAGCAGCAGCAGGAGCATCACCTGCTTTTGAGAGCCTGTGTTTTGAGGGGGTCAGCGTTGCCTTTTTATAACGAGTCTTGAAAATATAACAAAGGATTGCAATGTTCAGTTCATCAGTGATGCAGGATAATGGGCAAAGCATTATATGGCAAAAGCAATAGGCTTATATGGCAAAGCAATAGGATGTGCTTAAAGATAGTGTCTCTCCTCCAGCCCTAATGTTACCTATTGAATCCAGCACAAAAATGGTTTCCGCCTTTTCTATATGTTGGCCTTGTAAGATCATGCCCTAGTCATGTAATATGAACTTGTGTTTGCCTTTGGAATGAATTTTGCCCAGATTTTGCTGATATATTAAATTGCTTTCGTAATGGCATATTTATGTTGTTCTTGTTAGTTCTGGCAATGCTCCAATAGACTGTGGGTTCTTGGAATATACACTGTACAGGTCATGACTTGTTATCACTGGGTTTCTGTTCCAGAACTCTCAGTGGGGGAAAAAATCAGTGGATACCAAATTAGTGGAAAAATAGCTTTAAAGACCCACTTCCAGGTTTCTTGCTTTTTATACTGATGCATTCTGGGGTGACAATGAAGGAGAAAGAAACCCAGTAGTGCAGGGTTTCTCAAACTGTGGGTTGTGACCCACATGATTGTTGGTGGGTCACAAAGCTTTAGCTGATAAGCTGATAGCTGAGAAGGCAAATGCATTGAGACCTATGGAAAGTAAAACTGAGCCATATCTTGTGTTTACTCATGATTAGGCGAACGTGCCTTGGCCCGTTGCAAAGGCAGGCTGAGAGGAATCCACCACCACCAAAATGGTCCCACACCAATGAACGCAGCCCCCAAAAGCACCCGAGAAGGAAGTCCCTCCCTCCAAGCTAACGAATGCATGAAGCCCTATGGAAAACGAAACTAAGCTTCATGTTCGCCTTTACTTGTGAGTAAGCAAAAATCACACTGACGTGGTTTAAATATAAGAACTTAAATTGAACTAGATATTGGGTATGACTAAAAATCTTACTAATTCTTTTTGGGGAGGGGAGTTTGAAGTTATTGCAGGCAGGTTACACAGATAATTCACTTGGTGGAATCGGGCGGACTTCCCCATCTCATCTCCCTATAACCTCTGGTGGGTCCTGGACAGATTGTCATTCTAAAAATTCGGTCCTGAGCTAAAATGTTTCAGAACCACTGCAGTAGTGGGTCTTTGAAGCTATCTTTAACCATGAGAAGCTTGAAACCAGTGCAGTTGAATAGCACGAAGTTAGAAAATGGGATTTTGGCATCTTTTTTCCTTGTTACAGAGCATTTAAATGTGGACCCTGGTATCAGTGGTGAGTCAGATCAGTGGATGCCCATTTGGTGGATAACAAGGCATGATCTGTATAACAATGGCATTGAATATTTTTATTTATTTATTTGAAAAATGTATATCCCACTTTTCCCATGCTGAAACAAATGTCCAATATCAAACAATTGCATTGCATGGGTCTCTTTTAGCATCATGAAAGACTGTCTCTGTGTGTGTGTGTGTGGGGGGGGGGTCATCTATGATGTTACAAGAGACTTCTGCAATGCCATTGTTTGAATGAGTTGTTCATAGGAAGATGGCTTGGCTGTGTTTGTTGGACTGAGGCTAGAGTTGAATTCTAAGTCCATGGTGATTGGTATCAGTTTAAATATATTTTCCCTGATATGCAACACATCCAGTATGTGACTGATGATTGACAAACATCAGCTTAGTGCTTATTCTTCTTATGTATTCTGCTAAATCTGTTGCTCTTTCATTTCCGACTCTATTTGAATGAAAATATTTAGTGTGAAATGCAGGCTTATGATGGCTGTGAGGTACTTCACTATGGCAAGGTCATTTTTGATAAACAGATACTGCCTGGCCATATATGATCATACTGAAGGCACAGATGTTGCCATGTTGTCTGTATGAGCTCGTAATTGCCAAGCCCATAAGTAAGAGAGCAGCTGATAGCACATCTTCAAAACTAAAATACCATCTCAGAAGACAGACTGCCCTGGCTCCAACAGGATATGTTTGCCTGCTGTTAGCCTTGCCAGAACCCTAAGAAAATGACGCGATGTCGTTGCAGACCACCTTATCGCAGCAGAAGAAAACGGAAGGGTCATAAGAAAGGACGAAAACACCCAAGGGGGAGAGGTACAGAGCAATCTGCATGGCTTTCTTAATGAATAACAAAATGCTATTCTTTGTAACTTAGAAAACAGGCATCTGAATGCAGATAGCTAATTTGCCATCATCAAGCTGGGTCAATGGCTTCCTAAATATTGACATGTGGTGTGGGAACAGAAGGTGAGCCAGTGACACACCGCTGGGCTTCCTTGAAAAGCGTCACCTCTGCTGCTGAAGCTGTGAGTGTGCAAACACTAACAACGCATGTGCTCTGAGTGGCTGGGAGTGCATGAGTTGTAAGTGTCTGCGTGATTACATCAGCAGCGGTGGCAGCACCCTTCAAAGAAGGTGGAGCGGCTCTGCCTCACCTTCTGCCCACGCATCACATGTCACTATTCCTAAATATACTGTGTGTTTCTAACTGGTTTCATTAATGAACCATAAGTTAACGTGTTTGCATGGGAATGAAAATCTTACAATCTTTTGTATGTTTTGTTTTAGCAGTATCTGTAGCTCACACCGTGTACTACTACAGGAAGATCAAATAACCTTTCCAAGCCTCCTTTACTAACATGTAGTGGCTTTGGAAATGTCGGCCACCACCAGCTGCGTGATTTCTGCCACATGAATGAACCAGCATCCCAGCAAACTCCAATGGACTGACTTTCCAAGATGCTGAAGTCCTCCGGGGAGGGACAGTCTGTCATAAACCTGCAACTGCAACGTCTTTTTCCGACTGGCCCCATTTCTTTGTGATCTCTTGTTGAATTGGGGGAGGTGGGAGAGAGAGGGCATGAGTTTCTTCAAAAATCTTGACAATTGTCATAGAAAGGGGTTATTATGAGTTCTCAAACATTGCCTGAGAAGTTTTTACACATTCATATTTTAGATTCCAATTATCTCATTCCATCTTGCCCAGATACCCAACAAACTGTCATATTTTGTTCATTGGTCTTCTTATTTTTCAGCTTACACCTTTTTCTGTTCTGTTCATTTAATTTTAGATTATATCATTTCTTTCCTTCCAGAATATACAACATTTTCCCTTGTTTTGTACAGCACCAATTATGTATGAGGGACTTTTGTAAATAATATACAATTGATTGCTCACTTGAAGCCATTTCTTCCATCACTATTGTGTTTATTTCTAGGAGTTGGAGATTCTAGTCTAATCTTGTATTTGGCTGAATAGCAACCAAATGTTAAGTTTGTAATAGCTGAAGCAGCACCTTAAACTGCCTGGAACAAACATTTCAGGTCTGTAGTATCTTCTGGCCATTGTGATACAATGTGAGGTCATAGAGATTCTGCCACTTACAGTTCAGTGGGGAGGAGAGGGGTTAAGAAGGAAATTCGTCCTTTGAGACTGAAGCAAGACTCATGGCTGAAATATGATGGGACTGGATTATATGGGGGATGTTACTTTGTTCCTTTTACTCTGCATATATGTGTTGTATCAAAAGTACAAAGCAACATGGAAACATGCTAAATGATATGGTCATGATTCAAACAAGATAGGAGACACAAGAGGTATCTGCCTGAACTGATAGGATCCTCCTTCTCATCTCTAATTATGTGTGCTGCCTTATCAGTTCTGTGTGTGTGTGGTCAGAACTATACATAGGTTGCTAATGGGCTCCTCAAAATTTCTCACTTATGTGTCCTAAGCTATGGTTAAGAGCCTTCACTTAGGTCTTTCTTTGTCAACATCTTCATTTACTGGGCTACATGCTGCTTTATTGTTACACTATTATGATTCATGGTTGGCTGTGTGATTATATTTTTTTCAGACTGGTGTATGTTGGGAAACAGGATTTTGTCATTTGCTTAATTCTTTGAGTTATAGTGCAGTCCTATACGTATCAACTCAAAAATAAGTCCCATTGAGTTCAATTGGACTTAGGATGCAATCCTTACAGCCCAATCCTATCCACACTTTCCTGGGAGTAAGCCCCATTGAATCTAATGGGACTTACTTCTGAGTAGACATGCATATGATTGGGCTGTTAATCCGTGAATCCCATTGAACTCACTGAGACTTACTTCTGAGTAGACATGCATATGATTGGGCTGTTAATCCGTGAATCCCATTGAACTCATTGAGACTTACTTCTGAGTAGATATAGAGTTTCTGGTGATGAGAAAATTGACAAATACTTGTCTGTGCATCTCAGGTAGATAAGGATAGTATATGATACAATAATATGATACGTTTTCTGACTATGGTCCTGCTCTTACATTATGCCTGCTAATGGAAGTTGTTGCAGCACAGTGCCTTCCCACATCTTTGGGTAAGATGAGATATACATCTTTGGCCAGATGATACTGATGATCCATATTGTTGCTGCTCCATGTCCAAAGTTTGCCTCTCCCAGAAACTAGGCCAATGCCAGCATGCAGAGGAGGCACAGTGTGGGCCCATCTCATGATGTCTGGAGCGTCTCATGTTACCTTAGTGTGCAAGTAGGTGCTGAACTGCTGTGGCTCCCCTACTACATAGGAAGTGTATGGCAATTAAATATAAAGTATGCTGACTTCAGAATGACTGGTGATCCTTTATCATAATCTATGAGCTGGTGCAAATGCTAACTTCTGGAGCATAGCTGTGCGAATAACAGCTGAGGTGTGTGGTCTGTTCACATGTGGAGTTTACCAGTGTGTTCAGAAGAGCCATTCATAGAAGCCTAAGTGGCTGCTTCTTTGAGCAGTGCAATTTCCTGCTTGTTATGTACCTGCCACATGGTAGGAGATGCTGATACTTTCTGTGAGTCACTGCACTAGTTGAAGTCACACTTCTGGCTCAGTTGGGGTGATCACATACTTTTCAGTTCCTATCCTCCATTTGCTCTGTGTGAGGGTGCATGGCTGAGCTCTGCCCTTGCACCTACATTTTAGAATTAACTACATGTGGATGGGTGGAGAGAAGAGAGAGATGCAATTAATTGCCTGTGAATTCAACAACTTATTTTGAATGAAATATTCACTTGTTGTTCTACATGTTGTTGGCATCCTTCAGTCTCGGAAGACTATGGTATCATGCTCTGAATAGTGGTTCTGGAACAGTGCCTTCTCCAGTGCGCGAAGCCTGGGTAAAGTAGATATGGGGGATAGACTGTTACCCATGCAGCAAATCCCCCCTCTCCACGTCGCTGAAATGGTCCAACGGAAAGGCAGAAGCCAATACGGTTGGTTCCAGCGGCGTCGCAGGAGTTGTCAGAACGTGACTGTGTTCAGCCATGAACTGCCTCAGGGACTCCAGCTCTGGATTTTGCCTCCAGGTTGACTCCTGAAGCCTTTTCCATAAATGGATGTAGCCACAATGTAGTGGAGGTTTGGGATCAGAGTTTTCCTTCTCTCAGATGAGCTGCCTTCCCAGGCTAACGAGTCCCATCTACCTGGTGGCTGTTTAGTCGCCTCTTACGACAAGTACAGCCAAACTGAGGGCCTATTCTTATCCCCCAGCCCCCAGGGGTTTTGTTCTATAACCTAAAGGCAAATGTAGACAGACTCTGCAGCAGTCACAGTGTTTGAGAAAATTCAGCATTCCCTGGTACCATTAATAGTTCTAAGTAATTTTGAGACAGCTTAACCATAAACTGTATACTTCTACATTTATTGGAAGAAGAGGGGAAGAAAGGTTAAGAAAAAATAAAGACAGAATCATTACAGATTAATTCAAATTTCCAGAAGCAACATTTTAAAAAATGATATTTCTGGGATTATCAGTGTATTTAGAGTTACAGTCAAGTCAGAATCACGGCTGGATTAAAATGCAGATCTCTTGAACATATTGTTCCTGTGCCAGAATCAATGGATTCTCCCTGGCATGGCAACTACAGAATAAAATGGTAATTTCAGTGTGAATAAATGCTGAGATTGATGCTTCAGATCCTTCGGATAAGAAGTTTTGCTTTGTTCCCCACTTTTTTTTTTTTTTTTTTGGTAACTCAGCTGTTGAGATTTATCCACAGTTAAGAGCCTAATCCTATTCCCTGCCACATTATGGCATCTAGTCACACCAATGGAGGTTATGCTGCATGCTATGTTTGGGGCGGGGAAGGGTGGTGAACAGGCAAGCTGCAGAAGGTAAGTAAAAATATTTACTTACCTACTGGTAGGCTGCCTAATTGTCTATATGTCTGCTCAGACCTACACCAGCCATTTGGCTGGTGTAAGTCCAAGGAGAATGAAGGGGCATTCCATGGAGGAGTTTGGAGGATAGGATGTGGGCAGAAGTTGCTGCTCCTGTATCCACCCCTTCTATTTTCCAAAATGCTTCCCAATTACTCTCCAACATACCCTGTTATTCCCCCTCCCTACGCATGGCTCACCCCTGCTTCCAACTTACTACAGACCTTCCTTGAGCCACTTGTAGCAGTGGCCTGGGCAGAATGCAACAGAGGCCCAGTTTCAATGCTGCTGTAAAGCAACTTGCACTGCTGAAACTCTACCTTGTTTGACATTACTAATATATCATGTAGTGTCAACAAAAATATCATTACATTACATGTAGTGTCATTACACAAGTAATGATAATCACAAGTAATGATCATATTGTTTCCTATATAAAAAGACTGGCATCTTTATTTTAATTAAACTGGACTGAAATAAAAGTAGATCAGGTCACACAGAGAGCCTTCTGATCAAGAGCCTCTTGAGAAGAGTTTACACAACAGGGAGTGGGCAGTTACCAGCCACTCAGGGGCAAATAGCAGGCTTTTGTCTGAAAATCACCACCTAGGCAGCTTAGAAATTCAAATAACAGGGAAGGATGGATTGTACTGGAATAAGCTTTCACAGGTGGAAGGAGATAATTGTATGCTTGGTGGGTAAACCAAACTGCCATCTTCAAGCTTTCCATAGTTCCACAATACAAACAACCAGACTGTCTGTATGGGAGTAGGTGGTTGAAGGGGAAGAATCAGCTCTCTGTCTGATGGGGCCAGAAGTAAGAAACACAGCCCAGGGCAGAGAAGAGGTCAAGTTGAGAATGCAGCAGGCAAAGATAAGAAGAGCCTGGGACAGGTCACCTAATCCAAACTAGGTAAGAGGCCAAGTTCCAAAGGCAGCAGTGCAGGAGGAAGGGAGTGGGCGCTCAACCTCACAGCAAAGCAGAGTTTTCAGACTGAAAGGCCCACTATTTGGCTTCCCTTTATAGGGGTTAATGGAACTGGATTGGCCTTTGGGTCAGCTGAGTGGATACCCAGCCAACAGCAGAGCCTCAATGGCACCTTTGAGAAATACACCTCCCTGTGGAAGGCTTGCTGCTGAAACATGGGCCTGATGGTACACAGGAAGTAAGGCACTGGAGTGTGGATGTCAGAAGTTCTTGTTCAACACCTGACACAGATGAAACTTTCACCCATTCTAATGGATTCGCATAAGTGCTCATAATGTCCTCAGTTCAATGCTCCTTTACCTTTGCAAATCTTCTCAAGTGACTGGGAGCCTTCTCTTGTGTGCAACTGCCAGGAACTATGATCAAGCTCACATTTTTGGTAAGTAAAGCTGGCCTGCATGGGTTCGATCTGAAATTGTGTGAGTGGAACAAAACTCATACAAGGGATCTGCCCCACCCCTTCATCCCCCCACCCATGCACTCTCCCAAATCCCACACCTGAAGGACAGAGGACCATGAGGAAGAGGTAAGATTGGAAGTGGGGGGTTGTAGGGGGAGGGTGAACTCTAGAAACTGGGGGGAGGCATCTTCCATTAGTGAAGCTGGTCCCCTGACCAGTGCACAAATTAGAACCCAACTCTGAGCCTTCTTTAACTAAACTCTGATCCCAACAAAAATAACAGTGAGGTCCATCTTGTTAATTTCAGTATCGCCATTATAATAATAAGTGCATATATAAGCCTAATCAGGAATAAATGTTTTCTAGCATCTTTTACTTTGCTCATACGCAGAGGTGTTTGTTTCTGGTGAGTAAGATAGGATTACTGCCTACGTCTTGCTGAACACAATGATCTTACTTCTGAGTAAAGTAAATAACACCATTTTCAAACACCTCTATTCATACGGAAGAGATTTATTTTTAAATACATTTCTCTTTTCATACCAATTTATTTCTTCATTATCTCTTCTTCCTGGTTACTCTTTTTTACCACAGTGATACTTAGTTCTTTATTTTTTTCATTAACAAACAAATGTAATGACTATTGATTTGGAAAAAATGGAAAGAAAATAAGAATACTTATTAATAGATAACAAAGTTGAAATAATGCTGGAGATCTGAAACTAGGAAGATGCCAGATTATCTCTCTTTTTGTAGTGTTGCTTTATTTCCATGCAGGAGCAAAGCTATGGTCATGACTCATGGAAAGCAATGTATCCTATGGCTGTTATGTTTTAAGATTACTGGGAATTTGCTTTCCATGCATTCTTCACAAATCCCCTGAGAGCACTTCTTTGAAACTTTATTTATCCTGTTGTTGTAATGCAATAAAACAGTAGTGATTAGAGGATGCATATCAATAACTTGGCAGCTCTGCAAAGTGGAATCCAATTCCTTGGTTTTTTCCAAAATTAAGTACTGTAACTGCAGGTGTTTTCTTGCATGCTTGCTGGCTCACTGAGAAAACCTGAAGAAGACTCCAGAAGAGCAGGAAGAGGTACTGTTGCTGTGCTAGCAATCACTGTCATGCACTAGGGGTCGCAGGATGTCAAAAAATCAATCAACCAGGCTGCCAAACCCAGTCTTTTCAAACAACTCCAGTTCAATTACTGTATTTGCATGACAGAAGTTTTCTTTGGGGGGAAAGCACATGCATTGGGACACCAATGCTTGGTTAGCCATTCGTTCAACTGTGTTTAGGGTGATCAGATGTCATAACTGTAAAAGAGGACAAGGCACCCCAAAATGTAGGACATCCAAGAAAAAATGTAGGACATGACAAAATAGAAGCTAACAACACTTGTATATTGATTTAATGTGGTCAATTTAAACACTATATTACGTATTATTAAATTTAAAACTATGTTACATATAATTTATTACATTTAGGGCGCAATCCTAACCCCTTATGTCAGTGCTTTCCAGCACTGACTTAAGGGCAATGCAGCTCTGAGGTAAGGGAACAAACATTCCCTTACTTTGAAGAGGCCACCGTGACACCCAACTGCAGGATGAAGTACATGCCCCATTGGCACTGCTGTGCCAGTGCTGGAAAACACTGACATAAGGGGTTAGGATTGCACCCATAATTTACTAAGTACAAGAAGGCTATGCGCTGCCTACAGGGGCCTGCTCACAGGGAAAAGGAGGACATTTAAGTTCTTTTGCAGGACATGAGGCTAAAAAAGAGGACATGCCCTGGAAAAAGAGGATGTCTGGTCACCCTATGTTTCTTTTTAAAGTGGTATCTCTTTCATATAAAAAAAAAATAAAGACCATTCATTCATTCTTCACTGGAACATCGGCTGGTTCTTCACCAACACCATTAACTTAATCAACACTGGCATGAGAGATTTCTGGCTCGCATAGAGAATAATTGAGAATAGTAAGGAAGGAAGTAAATAAATGGACAGCAATATTGACCTAAAGGCTTAGGGCAGATTCCAGACTGAAGAGACTAGAATTTCCTGTGTACGTAATTCAAAACAAACAAACAAACAAAAGCTGCACCAATGAGATTTTGCATTCAGTTTTGAGAGAATCATTTTCTGTTCCTTAATGGGACACTGAGGCATTCTTAAGAGTAATTTCCCCAAAGTCTCAGCTTCTATTTTTCAAAACTCTTCATTGATAATGGTATTGTATACATAATGAAAATCAGAATTATGCAAAAATGGGCGGCTAGGAACTGAAAAGCAACTACATAAATTTTTGTAAGACAGTTTGCCTACTTTTTCCTTTTATTAATGTACATTTGAGAAAAAAGTCATTAACCACTTAACATCAAAGTATTTCAGTGGTCTATGTAAAAGCAGTCAGGCATTCTTTGTGCAAGGGAGTCAATCCACATAAACAGAGCAGATATTGATATAGGCTGAGATTAAGGATGAATTCAGGAGAAAAATATGTTGTTTTTGACAATTCACCAAGGTTTGCAATTTCCTTGAAGCCAGGTTTGCCAAAAGCAGAACCGCAATGTTTCTTTGGACCTTTTGTTCAACCCAGTTGTTCAATCCCAGTTTCATGGGGGACCCACATTAAAATGCCAATAAAACTGGATGTACGTTGGAGAAAAAGTGGTAATGAAGTCTCATTCAATTCTCGCCTTAGAGCAGCCATTTTCAACCTGTTCCATCCCATGGCACAATGAAAAGGTGCTAAAATTGTCAAGGCACATCACCAGTAGGGGACTTGCATTAATCAATGGCCCTATTAATAAGTGACCTCCCCAACTCCTGTGGCACATCTATAGACCATTCATGGCACACCAGTGTGCCACGGCACAGTGGCTGAAAATTGCTGCCTTAGCCGAATTGAGAATGCAGATTGTTGTTCTGTGAGAACATGTACAAGAGACTTGTCCATCTCTTGTCCTCACCAGAACCAGAAGGAGCAGAAATGCACAATGGCTGAAACTGCATTAAAAACATGAAACATGAAGAAAAACAAAATCACAGTAGGCTAACCTACTTTAGGTCTTAAGACCGTGCAGCTAACCGAAACATCATTTAAAATAGGTTGGATATAATTTATTATTTTAAGAGCTGGATCCAATGTGTGCACACCCAATGGCAGTGCAACTCCTGTGCAGGTACTGAATGCCATAAAGCATTCAGCACCGGTTGCAAAGGATGCTCTGACAGCATGCCACTCAGTGTGCTGCTGGCAGCACCGGCAGAAAGGCCTATGCCCTTCCTCCTACTCCAGCGCTTCTTCTGTCACTTGCTGACAAAGGTAAGTGAGTGGGAGAGGTGTGAGAAAGTGGCAGGAGAGTGGGTAGGGAGGGGTGAAATGAGTGGGGAAGGGCAGGGAGGAGGTGGGGATGGGTGGATCAGGTCAAGTAGGGCTACTGGCAGAGGTATTGGCAACATCGATATACTGTTCCGCCTTCCTGGACCCAATCCCATGGTGTGAGTTCATGCAGACCTGCGCCAGCTCTTTAGGTAGCAAGTCAGGTTTGAGCAGACCCCACCCCCCCCCCCCCGTGCTTCAGAGGCTTGTCCAGAGGAGACCTCCTGGACTGACCTCCCCCCACCATAGAATTAAGCAGTTGCAATTTTGGTGTCACTGCATGCAGGGCAGGTGGGGGTGGTGTTAATTAATTAATTTATTTATATTTTTCACATTTTTATACCGCCCTTCCTCCAAAGAGCTCAGGGCAGTTTACAAGCTTTGTGGCTGAGGGGGGTATTGAACCTGGATCATCCAGGTCTAAGTCCACCTCCCAAACCACTACACCACGCTGGCTCTCAATGGATATGAGATATGACTGGGCTGTAAAATGTTTACTAAAACAATTCTGTTGGAGTCCTCAATAAATATACCTCCTGTTGCCCAATTTCTCTTCAGTCAATTTGACTCAAGCTTTTTTTTTGTTCTTCCAAACTTTGGCTGGATCTGGACGTGCAGAAGAATGCAACGGAACTGTAGAATTTGGAGGTGGTAGGATGGATTGCACTGCTTCAAACTGCAGATGTGATATCTGATTTGGCATGCTTCTCCCAAAAGCCCCTGCAAATAGAAGTCTAGCATGTCAGGGAGAAAACTTCTAGTCCACCCCTTTACCAGCTCTGCTGGTTTTCTGCTTGGATGATGTCTAAAAAAGAACAAACAGAGGGGACGTAGTCAGAAAAACGTGGCCTGTCATCTTCAGTGTGAATTAGCCACAGCCCATTCTAGCCCTCACCCCCTTTCTGCTGCATGTGTGGATCCGTCCTCTGACTCCTCCCTTCCCATCTGCTTTCTCTCACTTGCTCAGCTGCTTCAGAGGAAAGGAGGAAGTGTGGTGCTGTTGCTTAGCAACCAAAGATGCACAGCTGTAACTCCTGGTGGGCGGCAGTGTCATCTCCTTCCTGTGGAGCCATGGGAATGACCACAAGGGTCTGCAAATCCAACACTGGGGCCCAGGGCTGGCCCAAGGCTGAAATGCTGCCCCATCACCTGGTGTCAGTCTCTGCTCCTCCCGCTCTCCAATGTTCTGGCTCAGTTCTGTCCTCCCTCCACGCTTCCTCCTCAGTGTTTCTCTCTTCCTTTTCCAGTCCAAGGAGGCAATGGTGGCGAGTGGGGGGACAGAAGGTGCGCCCCCACCAACACGCTGCCTGGTGGCCACTTCAGCTGGCCTCATGGAGAGGCTGGCTCGGCCAGGATCAAAGAAAGAGGGGCAGGCCAGAGGTATGGGCCCAGAAGTAGGGAGAAGCACACACCGACCCAGCAAGTAGGAGTGTGTGGATGTACATATGCGTGTGCACATGAAACTGAAGGGAGAGGATACTCAGATCCAGAATGCATTGTTTTCTCTGGACCTGTGGATTCCAGGAGAGGGGGCTCACTCAAATGCATAGCCCTCAGCAGGGTCCTGCCATCAGGTCAGCACCAGGAAGAGATGGGTAGGCTGGTAAACATTTTTCATTTATTGAGAACAGTTCACAAGGATACAGTCAACTAGCAGCAGATCTTACCAGGCCCAGAGTTAGGATTCTAGAGTGGGTGGGTGACTATTTTTTCAGGGTGGGCAATTATGTCGGGAATCTATACAGGTGTGCAAAATTAAAGGATATGTACAGAGAAACATCAAAGACCCGTAACTTACACAAATTTCACGAAGAGAAATATTTGGGGGGGGGGGTTTGAAAGATGCATTCATCATCTGTAAAGCAATATAACAATAATTTGCATAGAATAAATTGGGGCGAATCCAGTGTTTGTGCTGGGGGAGGGCGATGCGCACTACCTTACCTCCAGAGCCCAGGTCAACCAGATGGGTAGACCTATGCTCCTGGTTGACCTTTGGCCTCAGTGGCTGAGGTTTGCTGGGTGAGTAGACCTGTGCTCCCACCTGGACATGGAGCCCAGATCTACCAGCCTCTGGGGCCAAGGTTTGCTGGGTGGGTAAATCTGGGCTCCTGCCCAGACATGTTGCCCAGATCTACCTGGCAATGGAGCTGCCTTCCAGGTGGGTAGACCTGGTCTCCCAGCCATGCTTGGGCTGTTCTCCATCCTGGTAGGCACCCTTCACCACTGGCATGACAATTTGGGGGGGGGCCACATACCCATGCCCCCCCTTGGATCCACCCCTGGAATAAATGCATCTCAGTATGCAAGTAAAATGTATTTGTTTACATAGACATAACGTGCAACGTCCTTTCATTTTGCACACCAATGTAATAAACAGGCTTGCATCCCTGCAAAACTAAAACATATCATTGTGATGCAAGTAGTATTTACTTTTATTGAAAGTCTTTCATTTGCAGGTGACACATCCCTCACCAGCCCTCAGAACTCATTTTCCCCATGAATTTTTTTTTTTCTTCAAAAATGCGAGGGTGGGCAAACTACTGACTCAGGGTGGATGATGCCCACCCTCACCCCACTCTAGCATGTGTCTTACATGCCTTACTATCCATAAGAACATAAGAAGAGCCCTGCTGGATCAGACTAAAGGCCCTTCTAGTCCAGCTTCCTGTATCTCACAGTGGCCCACCAAAAGCTTCAGGGAGCACACAAGACAACAAGACACAACCTTCGTCCTGGTGTCCTCCCATGCATCTGGCATTCTGAATCCAGAATTTGAACAAGAGCTCTTCCACTGAACCACTGAAGGAAACTTTGGAGGTAAGTTGAATTGCTCCATTGCAGAGTACTTACCTAAAATCTAAATGTGATGCACAAGTTGTATATCTTACTCCCACCCCCCAGAGTCCTGTTAAACAAATGTTGGATTTGCAGATATATTTTGCTCTTCTTTCCTATGGCTCAGTAATATTATTCTTTGATTTAGCCATGGTGTTATGAATAAATACATCTCAAGTGTGAAACGAGTCCATATGATACTTTCATGTACCAAGGATGATTCATAGCAGTTAGAATTGCAATGGCATCCTTAGCCCCAGTTATCACCTAAGAGCAGAATCATTCCTGACATCCTCATTGTTATGCAGTTGGCTTATGCAAAACTATGCAGGATTTGGGTTTCATATTAGATTTGAATCTTGCTTTTGTTTTGATATGATGCTTCTGCCATTTCTGTCTGGCAGCTATCAGCAACTCATGATTTTGTTGTGATAAAAACAGTATCCATGGATACATAAGTTGACTTAGAGCTGGATGCACTGGACACAATGAAACTTTGTTGTAGATGCTAAAAAGTAAATACAGTAATTAAAAAGAAAAGCATACAGGCAGACCCCCATGCTAGTGGATCTGGTATCTGCAGATTCAATTATCTGCAGAGCTGCAGACCCAGGGCCCCTCCATATATATATATTGCCCCCTTTATATATACCTTTTATTTTCCTGCTTCCTCTTAACGTTAGTTAGTTTTCTCTCTGTAGTGCACAGGCTAGTTGCCTGCACATTCAGTTCTTCAGTTTAGCAAGAATGTAAAGGAAGAATCACTCACAGTGCAAGCTTGACTATGAAAATAAGGTAATAGGTACATGGGGGGCTGTTATTTATATAGTGTTCCCACGTATCTGTGGTTTCTGGTATGGGGGGAGGGGAGAGGCAGGAAGGCATCCCCTGCAGATACCGGGGCCCTCTTGTGGACCTCCATAAAGAACACATGAAGTTCAGAAGGAATGGATTCATAAAAGCCTATTTGAATTATATAGGTAAATTTTAATTTAATAGGTAGATTTTACCTTAATTTTAATATAGGTAAAATTTCACAAAACAGTAAACCCACACATTCAAATTGTGCATTTTGGTGCAAATTTTCCATTGCAAATACAAGGACTGTCAAGAGATGTGTTGCAATATAATGCTGCTTGTCATGGTGACAACATGGGATGGATCCTTGCTGGTTTAGGCCAAAGACCTATCTACTCCAGCATTTATATTCTGACAAGGTTCAGACAGATGCTTCTGGGAAACTCACAAGCTGAACATGAAGATGGCAACTTTCCCGGATACATAGTGCTAATGTGCCTCTATGAGACCAGTTCACTTTTCACAAAATTTTCTAACATTTCAAGGCATGTTAGAGTCATTCAGTATAATCTTGATTCCTACAAAAGGGTCCTGAATTACTTTCAGTCCCAGGAGACAAGATTCTGACATTTTGCTCCATCTCCCTAATTTTGTACCATATTTATTCATAGAAGCAGCCTCAGGGAATCCATCCTGTCAGTGCAATTCGACATAAATAAGATTTGAAGAATGTCTGTGGGTGCAATGGGGTTAGACTCTGTTTGCTCCAAATGAGTATTTTTCATGATTAATGGAATGGATTTGGCCCACTCCAATCAAAGAGGAGCACACAGGGTCCTATTGCCAGGGGCTGCTGCCACCCACAAAATTTATTCTGGGCTAAAACAATGATCAGTGGCCTTCCTTCCATGCTCTCCCCGAAATAAATTCATTGCCAATCCCACCCCCTCTCATGATCTGATCTGCCCACCCCCAGCTCCTGCTTCTTCCTACCTCTTGTGTCTTCACAACAACCCAGTGAGGTAGCAGCCTGAACAGGCCAGTCTCAGGAGCTGGGGGGCAAGACAGAGAGAAGAGGCTGTGCAGGATTATATCAAGATCTCTGTTCTGATAAGGTGGTACCATTATTGGATTGGATGCAAGCCCTCTCTTGAACAGGCTTTGAAAGGTTGCCATGACTCCCCAAATGAAACTTTGTGATCCCACTGGGGTCACAACCCACAAGTTGAAGAAAACTGCTGTTGATCAACTGGACCAGGTACTTGAGTGATGGCAACAAGAAGTCTGTTGCCTAGGCTCCTTTAGAAAGTTAGAGAGCCAACAAGCCACAAGAACCTTAAGGGAACTGGCATCAGGAACCCAGCAGATACGAACAAGTGAGTTGCATAAGATAAGGAAGTGTGGACCTGGCGCGTGGAGAATGGACTCTATCCCTTGTACAGTATTTCTGCTTTCTAGGCATCCAGTTAAGGTTTCCGACATTTGCCAATGACTCCATTTGGTTTGGCCTTTCATTGAGAGCCTTCCCCTTTCCCCGCCTAATGTTGATAATGAAAAGAAAGCACTGTGTTTTTGTTTGCAAGGCAAAGATTTGCTTATATGTGGACAGTCCTGGATGTTTACAGGTGAGTGTGCTTCCTGTGCACATCAGTATGATACTGTCTGTTCTAGTGGCTGTCTGCTGGTATTCATTTTGCATCTTTTTAGATTGTGAGCCCTTTTGGGACGGGGAGCCATTTAGTTATTTGATTTTTCTTTGTAAACCGCTTTGTGAACTTTTAGTTGAAAAGCGGCATATAAATACTGTTAATAATAATAATAATAATAATAATAATAATAATAATAATAATAATAATAATAATAATAATAATAATATGGAACACATTCCCTTGAGGTTCTGTGTTGCAAAGTCAATAACTGTATTAAAAACCACTAAAATAGGTCCATGAGACCCAGTGAGAAAATCAGAGCATGCTTAGTTAGCATTCTGTAGAGCAGGGGTCTCTAAACTTTTCCATTAATGGGGCGCATCAAATATCTGGCACAGTGTCAAGGGCCGGAAATTTTTTTTTTTTAATAAATACATTAAAGATGGAACTAAGGGGGCAATCCTAACCAACTTTCTAGCACTGACATAAGGGCTATGAAACTCTGAGGTAAGGGAACAAACATTGCCTTACCTTGAGGAGGCCTCTGTGACTGTCACTCAACTGCAACATGTGGAACATGCCCCACTGGCACAGCTATGCTAGTGCTGGAAAGTTGGTTAGGATTGTGCCCTTAGATGAATAAATAAATGAATGAATGGGCTCAAATGCCCAGGATTTCTCCAAGCACCAACACAGCCCCCAAAATAAAGCACATATTTAAATGGACACCCGTTCCCTCACCCCACAAGCACAACATGGGTTGTGTTTGGTCAGCTGGGTCAGAGGCTCTCAGGAGATCAGAGGCTGGCCACAGGCCAGATAGAGGCTGGCCATGGGCTGCATCTGGCCCACAGGGTTTGGAGACTCCAAACCCCAGGCCAGGGTTTGGAGCCCCTTGCTGTAGAGCCTCCAACTACTAGACCACAAGACAAGGATAAACTGGGATAATAATAGCCCCGGTTCCTCTTTCTGAAGCATCTTTTACTACTGAAGGAAGATGAAGGAAGATAGCTTGTTTTTAAGTGTCAATACAGTCCATAGTACTTTCTTTTATCCATCCGGAATCTCTTGCCAATCAGTTTCAAGGGATCATGTTACTGTATCAGCAACTAACCACGGTTGCTAAACTTTCTTAATCTATTTAGCTAATATTTAGTTTGGGTGGTTTTTAAAAAGTGAAATAAAATCTGGCTGTCAGGATCCCTTTTTTGAGATAGAAAACACAAATGAAACTGTCTTCCTCAACAAAGACCAGGGATTAATGTATATGGTTTATTAACCAGAAGATGCCAGGATCTTGGGAGGTGGTAATGTGAATGTATAATGAACAACATACTCTGACCTCTTTAACTCTGAATGAGGCTTCCCCAATTAAATTTTTCTGGTCCTGCTTTTAAATAGCTATCCACAGCTGTGGACATTTGATGTATTCCCTGATGGGAGCCAGAGTTGCTGACCAACACCAGAGAACAACCGTTTTTAATTTAGATGTTTATGGCAAACTAACATCATTGCATTCCTTTTTATTTTACATTTTAGTGATACTGTTGCTTAGTCTTTGCATTATTAAAATAAAATAGAAGAGAGAATATCTGCATTTGAGAATACTATTTTACATTTGGTTATATTGTTTCAGCCAAGGCATACATTTTTCATGGGTATCCAAGGAACTGCTGGGTGGCCAAATCCCAGATAACTTTCACCGGGGAGTAGTATGCTAGAGGGTACAGCTATGGTTTCCGGCAGTGCTCCTTTGACCCAACAGGAAACAGGAGACAGTGGAGCATGAGAAACTATATCAATAAGAACAGGAAGACTGCTGTTACATTGGAGACCATGTAAAGACTGTACAGGCCATGCTTCCCCTCTGCTGCTTTTGTCTTTTTATCTGAATGTAGGATGGGACCAGTGGAGATTCAAAGTTTGGTGTAGTTTGGGGTATATCTGCAACCACACCCCTTTTCCTTTTCTTACTGTTTTATTTTCCTTGGACTTTTGTCATTTGTTTTTCAAACATTTCCTGTGTATATGGGCTTTCTCTTTGGGGAAATTTATATTTATTTTTCACATGTCTATACCCCCCTTCCTCCAAGGAGCTCAGGGCGGTGTACCTCCTCTCTTTTTGTCTTCACAACAACCCTGTGAGGTGGGTGAGGCTAAGACACAGTGTCTGGCCCAAGGTCACCCAGGAAGCTTCATGGCGGAGTGGTGAACTGGCATCTTTCTGGTCTAAAGGTCCAATCTTATCCAATTTTCCAGCATTGGTGCAGTTGAAATGCAGCCCCAAGGTAATGTTCCCATACCCTAAGAAGGCCTCTGTGACTGCCTCCCCACCACAGGATGCAGTGCAAGACCCACTGGCATGGCTGCACCAGCAATGGAAAACTGGATAGGATCAGGCCTCAAGTCACAGAGGTGCTATGTGGATTAGACTTAGGTGCGGCCAATTGTAAGATTATAAACAGGCAGCTCTGTGCCCAAGTAGATACCAGCCTCTTTGCTGATATGTGATGATATGGTGTTGTTATGGTGACCTCTGAGGCAGTCGAACTATGGTCAGGTAGCCACGGTTTTTGCAAGGTGGGGAGTAAAGTGGGAGAGGGTCGACTTGGTGAAAATGTAGTGAATAAGCTCATATGCACAAATCAGAATCAGTCCCGGGTAGATGGGACTCGTCAGCCTGGGAAGGCAGCTCATCTGAGAGATGGAAAACTCTGATCCCAAACCTCCACTGCCTTGTGGCTACATCCAGTTATGGAAAAGGCTTCAGGAGTCAACCTCGAGGCAAAATCCACAGCCGGAGTCCCTGAAGCAATTCATGGCTGAACACAGTCATGTTCTGGCAACTCCTGCGATGCCGCTGGAACCAACCGTATTGGCTTCTGCCTTTCCATTGGACCATTTCAGCGACGTAGAGAGGGAGGATTTGCTGCATGGGTAACAGCTTATCCTCCGTACCTACTTTACCCAGGCTTCGCACACTGGAGAGGACACTCTGTTCCAGAACTACCATTCAGAGCGCGATACCATAGTCTTCCGAGACTGAAGGATGCCAACAACAACAAATCAGAATCTCCCTAGTTTTTACAAAAGGGTAGGAAGCCTAGATGGTAGAGAAAGTGGGATGGGACAAAGGCAGGAAATGAGCGACATTGTAAAATGTTTGTTCCTGCAAACAAAAGGGACAGCTCAGGAAGGTGAATACTATCAGGTTCATACTGAGAAAGCCAGAAAAAGAAATGCTAATTGGGACATATGAGGTGTGAACTGCACAGGCTGCTGCTGACATTTGCTGGGACCAATCCAGTGAAAATGAGCTTTTGCCAAGAGAGGATTGAAAGGACTGCATGCCCATCAGGATGCACCTATCTGTTAACTGAAGGTTATGCTGTTAACCAACCATATGTTTAAGAGAACTCTGAAGGCGTGTGTTGGGAGACCATCTAGCCAACTGTCTAGCCACATCTATCCATGTTGCCAGGTGAGCAGTGGCTGTCACAAAAGAATGAGTGAAACAAAAATAAGTCACGGAACCCGGATAATTCAGAAGTATTTTAACCACATATCCAAACTGGTAATATGTTTTGGGAGGAATTCCTGTTTCATGCAAGTATTCTTATGAGGGAAAATGTGGGTTGTGTCCCTGTCTCTGAGTAGCACCACCTACTACCTTGCCGTGGGGGTGGGTAGGTGGGGGGCAGCAGGAATAATTGAGCATAGCTGCATGATGCATCCCCAAAGGCTCAGGATGTAAAATAGTGATTCGATCAGTGACAGAATGAGGGTTGCGCTGCAATGAAATCTGTGATGGACAGCATTTGCATATTACTTCTCTGCTTGCCTTTGGATGAACATGTTAATACAGAGTTATAGGTTTCCTCTTGTTGCCTTCCCCCCTCCTTTTGGAGAGCAATCTGTCTCTCCCAACGTTGTGTGAATTACTTGGAAATGGCTGTAGGACAGAGTTTGATTGGTCTGTTGTCAGATGGAACAGCAGAGACATACGCAGCTTGGTAGTGGATGGGCATGTGTGATCCAGAGGGGAAAAATATTGCACACGCACACACAGTATCAGTTGAGTGTAATCAGTAAGATAAGGAGCCTGAGATTGCAATCCTATGCACGCTTACCTGGGAGTAAGCCCCATTAACTATAATAGGACTCACTTCTGAGTAGACATGCAAAGGATTGGGCCCTAAAGACAGTGAAGCTGGTAATAACATTGTTCTGCTTTATTTTTACTAAGAAGTGCAAATTCATTATTTATGTGTTCATTTCTATCCTGCTTTTCACTAAATAGTCCCACGGTGGCTGACTGTATCAGTGTTTCTCAACCTGTGGGTCGGGACCCACCAGGTGAGTCGTGAGCTGATTTCAGGTGGGTCCCCATTCATTTTTAATATATTAGACTTGATGGTATGTGATTGCATTGGGAAAATGATACGCATCTGTACTTTTAATAGGCTACTCTGTCTATGCTTTTAACAATGATAGTAAATGAAACTTAATCCTGGGTAAGTGGGTAGGATTGCAGGATTGTAAAAAATTTTCTGCTTGATGACATCATTTCTGGTGATGATCTCATTCTAAAAAGTGGGTCCAGGTGCTAAAAGTTTGAGAACCACTGGGCTGTATAGTTCTCTGAGCGACTTGTGAAAGCTATTTTGCACTGATACTGCACTAGTGTCCTTGTCGCACTTGGGTAAATTTGCCATATCTTTCCACTGTGAACAAGTTTCTGTGTCTCAGGCACAGCCCTGCTCTTATCTTTGGCAGGGTTCTTCAAGGCAGCTGTCCTCAAGTCTCCTGCCAGCCAGCATTGCTTTGCTGCCACTGAGGTCAGGGGCAGATTGCTGTCTAGAGGCTAAGGGTGACGTCAGTGCGTAACTTGCTGGGATAGTTAATCTGCTGGAAGGATATAGTCTAAGAATGAACTTGTTAAGGAAATGGGCACACTTGTGATTGTATATGGGATGCTTTCCTTTCTGGGATGATACCACCTTTGGAAATGCCCTATAATTGCTGGCATGTATGATTATGCTAATGTGCATTTGATAAGTGCACAACATGATCAGTTTTATGCTTGTAATCTACTGTAACAGAAACGCAAGCTACAATTTCTAAGGTAAGTAATACTCTACATAGAGCTAATTATGCAAAAACTGGCGTTTACTTGCTGAAGTTTCATTTGTGAACTAAGCAGGCAAATGGTGAGACTTCTAGGAGAAAATGACTTGCTTTTTGCCCTAATAGAAGAATAAGGTCTCTACTGCTTCTTATGTTTGATGATACATATTCTGTTTTATGTACAAGGTAAAGATTACATTTTACACTAGAAACTGATGGATGTTTGGTAGTGGGAAGATTTCCTGATACATGTGTGCTGTTGGCTTTTAGTCCTGTTGATATTTGTGAAAGGGATCAAAAACCATGCTTCCAGGAAATCAGAATTGTGCATGAAATAACTTTAAGGAAGATTTCAGCTACAACATGAAGGCTTTTGTACTTCAATAATTGAAAGTCAAGTTTTTTCAGACTATAAATTGATGCATACAAATTTAGAAGACTGTTACAGAAATATTGTCATCCCCCCATGATGCTGTTTTCCTCCAGTTCTTGTTGCATTAAGTCCAAAAGGCGTTTGTGGTAAGACAGTGAGACCACTACACCTGTGTAGTGTGGTGATGGGAGTGATTAGAGTGTTAGAATAAAACATGTTCAAATTCTCCAACAGCCAGGAAACTCATCATATGACCTTGGGCCAGTGTAACCTATGTCACAGGAATGCTGCAAGGACAAAATGTATGCTCCTTTGAAGAAAGGTGATGAAAAATGGTTGTATGTTACCAAACACTCTATTGTTCATTATGAAGAGTCAAGTGGTTTTTCCACACATGTATATACTTAGGTAATATATGTATATATGCAAGCAATAAATAGCCTACATATATACAGTTTATAAAACATTCAAGGTCACAGAGGCATGTCATGAAGTTGAATAAATGCTATGGCCAAAACATTGTCTCCCATTCCTTCCAGATTTTTATTACCTTAATCATCACATCTACCAGCTTCCTATGTCTGGGTATCCTCTTCCCCAACACCACCATCCTTCCAGAATCCTGTAGTCAGCAGCAGTTTTTGCCTGTAGATGTGATGATGAAGCAGTTTCATTGTAGATGTGATGCTGAAGCTCACACATAATTTAACCTCCACAAACTTTCTGCTTTGGAGACACTGGGACTCTTCCCAAGAAGTGGTGCCCAGTCCTATGCATACCCACTCTGAAGTCCCATTACAGTCAATGGAGCTTACTTCCAGGAAAGTGTGGATAGGATTGTAGCCTCACTCCCAAATGAGCATGGATAGGACTGTGGTCTGAGAGACCAACCCTAGCCATGTCTACTCAGAAGTAACTCCCATTATAGTCAATGGGACTTACTCCCAGGAAAGTGTGGACAGGATTGGACGGGCTGCTTTGCTACCTTGTTGGGAGGGAAGTCTGTAGACATCAGCGTACAGCCTGAATGTATTTGTTATGACCAGGGCTCTGTTGGCAGTTCTGAGCCAGGAGCTGCCAGCATCCTGTTGGCACCTCCGCTGATCAGGAGACGACGATGCCCCTTTCTATGGCTGGGAAGTGCGGGAGGTTGTCGAGGCAGGCAGGAGAACCTGGGGAAGCTCTGCTGTGAAACGAAGCGCTTCCCGGCTCTTCCCAGCGCCGTGCTCAGTGTGAACCCACCAGGGAGCCAGGCAGCCGCAGCCACAGAAACTCCCAGCCCGCTGCCGCCTCCTCCTCCCTTCCGCGGACACTTGCAAAGGGAGGAGGAGAACTTCTCCCCGTGAAGCTCGCACCTCCTCGCACCGCCAGGAATCCCCCTCCCCTGCCAGGGCAAGGCATGCACGCTGTCACGCAGCCGGAGAAAACCACACACACACACACACACACAGACGTGTGTCCAGAGGCTCAGCCGCTCTCCTCTCTTTCCAGGCTGGCTGCTCGGAAGGCATTAAGGCGCTGATCCGCTGGAGGAACCGTCCAGCCCCTCCCGCTGCCTGGGTCTTCGCCTGATCCCCGCCAGCGGCGGCGAGATCGCAGGGCAGGGAAGGAGTCGCGATGGAAACTTTGCTCCTGCAAACCTCTTGGTCTTCGCCTCCGCTGCAGAGCAGAGCTGGGCTGCCTGCGAGGGCTGCTGCTGCCGGGGCAGAGCCTGAGGCTGCAACCCTCTCCTCACTTCCCTGGGAGTAAGCCCCACTGAACACAAACGGACTTCCTTCCGAGGAGACACGCCCAGGCTTGTGCTCCGCGGCCTCGGTGGGCTTCCCCGTTTGCAGCTGAACTTCTGCCGGTGGATGGTCCTCTTGTAGCCCCCCCCCCACGCCTCGCCCACGAACTTTGCCTCCCTCGCACGCTGGCAGCTGAAGCGCTCCTGGAGAGGCTGGGAGAGGCAGCGCCCTTCTGGGTGCCCATCGCCGGCCGTCCTGCGCGCCCTGCTGCCTCCGGATCCGGACGACCTCTGGGGGCTGCTGCGGCTGCAGCGCGAACATGCCCTGGCTGTGATCCCTGCGCGCTGCCTCCAGCCCTCCCACTATGCCTCGCTTACCTCCCCAGGCAGCAGCAGCCCTATGGCGAGGGAGGCGCTCCGGGCGGCCGCGGCAGCAGCAGCGCGTGTCCTCCTAAGGCCGTCGAGGGAGCGGACCAGAAGCGGCCCGGATCCTGACCCCCGCTGGACGAAGTAAGCAGGATGCTGACGAGGACGTGTGGGGGAACTGGGGGGAGGGGGAGGACCTGCGGGGAGGGGAAGCCGGAGCCCAGAACAGAGCGGGGGGAGGTGGGGGGGAGTGGGCACTTGGCTGCCGCCCCCTCCGGTGCCAGCACTGCGGGGCTCCCGTGGCGGCGGTGGCAGGACTTCTCCGCCTCTCCCCTCCCTCTCTCTCTCCCCCGGCAGTTCGCCGATGAGCAGCCCGTCGCCCAGCAGCAGGCGCGGGACGGGAGCGGCCGGAGGCGAGCGGCGCTGGGGGACTCCGACGACTTGGCTCCGCTGCCCGGCCCTGGCACGAAGAGCCCCGGGCGGCCCTCGGAGGCGACTGCGGCGGCAGGAGCGCAGGAAAGTTTGCCGGGCCCTTGAGGGCAGCGAGACGCCGCTCTGAAGAGCAGGCGGGCGGGCGAGCGCGCGCCTCTCGCCACTGGCCCGGCGCGGCCACGCTGCTCTCCTCGCCCCGCACCCCGCTGATGCTGCAGGCACGCGCGGCCAGGCGCCCCGAGAAGAGCCCCTAGGCGCAGGCAGGACCTTCGCCCGCGGCCCAGCCCTCCTCTCCCGCGGGGCCAGCGGCGTCGAGGTGCCTCCCCCCCCGGTCTGCGGGCTGCGAAGGAGACCGAAGATGAGGTGCTGGCGCATGGCTCTGTGGCTGGCCGTTGCGACCCTCTGCGGCAGGCTCCCCCGGGGCTCGGGCTTCGACTACGACTACGCCTTCGACTTCCACGAGGACGGCAGGGCGGAGGAAGCCATCGACTACAAGGACCCCTGCAAGGCCGGTGAGCAAGTGCCCTTCGCCGGGCTTGGGGCCGCTGGCCCGCCTGCTCGGCTTGCTCCTCGGGAGCGCCCCGGGAGCCCCCGCGCCCGGGGGCAGGTGGCAAAGGCTGCCCAGGAGCCTTCCCCGTCACTCACGCACGCTCCTGGCCCGGGCACGCTTCCTTGGCGCGCGCGCTGCTGCTGGGCTTGCGCGCTTTGCAGGCGGGCACTGAGCCCAAGCCTGTCTGCCTACTCAGAAGTAAGCCCCGTTATAGTCAACGCAGCTTACTCCTAGGTGAGTGTGGACAGTATGCGAGGCTTACTCTTAGGTAAGTGTGCCTGAGTGAGGCAGCAGCAACCTCCGCAAAAGAGAGGTCTCCGCAGAGCGTGTCCTGCGCCCTCCCCACCACTGGCGTACCTGGAGGGGGTGCAAAGCCCTAAGTTTGGAAGCAGTCTCAGCGCGGCGTGCAGCGCGGCCCCCATTCCGGGTGGCGGGAGCAAAAGGGAGGCAAATGCAAGCTGAGGGCTTCGCACCCCCTGGCTACGCACTGCTCCCTCCATGCTTCTGGGAACACCCCATGCTTCTCTGGGACTTCCCTCCCCATTACAGGGCTGAGCAAAGGGCTTCCCTTGGTGGGGGCTGCCGAGGAGGCAAACTTGCTCAGAGTAGCCTTTCTGAGGGTCAGGTATTCTCCATGGAGGAGGGTCCAGGCTGGCTGGAAACCGCCCTGCCTCGGGCCTCCCATTAAGTACATAGTTGTGGTGCGGCTAAGTGTGGAACCGAAAGCTGCTCTCTGCACATGCTTAAGAGCACTCTTTCCTTGAGCATTCCATCCCATGTGCCTAAGCCGAGGGTTGGCGTTGGAAGTGGGTCCTGAGGCTGAGCTCTGGTGAGTTCTGAGTTCAGTGGGGCCCTCGTGGACTGTGCGCTCAAGGACGCCTCTTGTTTCATTGGCTCAGCGGTGGCTGCAAGTAGCAGAGCGTGAACTGAACTGGTCTGGAGAGCGCTACATTGTTGAGAGCTTTTGCTGTGTTCAGTTGGTTTCCGTGCAGCGAGCAGCCTCACTGGGGCAAAAATCCCTCCGAAGGCAGTAGAACTTACTCGTGAGTTAAACGTTCCTGCCTGGGATGAGATCTCGGCTCCCACGTGATGCCGAAACCACCTTTCCGGGGTTGTCTGTGCCATGCGTGAAAGTGGTGAACGTGCGTGTTTTTGAGCGCACGGAAAAGAACCGGGAGGACCCTCGGTGGTGGCCATGTGGTTTTTCCATTGGCCTTCTCCACCGATGTCAGCTTCCTCCTGGGTGAACAAAGACAGTCTGCAGGAGCTTCTCTCCGCCGCCGCTGCCTCCTCCTCACTCCCCCTCCCTTAATTGGACCAGTGGCGTAGCTAGAGGGGGGCAAACCAGTAAGTTTTGCAGGGAGCCTCACCGCAGCATGCAAGTGGCCCCTCCCCATTCCTGGGGGGGGCAAAACTAGGGAGCTCTCCTTGCCTGGAATGGCTCCGAAGGGGAGGGGTCACTTGCACGCAGCGGTGAGGCTCCCTGCAAAACTTAGTGCTTTGCCACCCCCAGCTGCATCACTGAATCGGACTTTATGCGCAGGAGGATGCTGTCCTGTGGAGTCCCCTCTCTGTCTTCGTCTTTTCGGAATGTACCATTACATCACTGCTGAGTCAGCCATTTAGGCAGTGGGGAGGAGGCAAGCACCTCTGCAGAATCACCTTTGGACATGGGCAGGTGCTGTGGCTCCATCTGCTATGCAGGGCCAGCGCTTTCCATAAACACAGCCAGGGCGTGAGGAGGTGCTTAGTGCACCCCTTCTAATCTTAGCAGCAGCCCTGGCGGCTCCCTCCCCCTCTTGCAGTTGAGCGTGCCTGGATGTGAGCAGAACTGTCCCCAGACAAGCCCTGGAGGGAGGAGCACCATCTCCAGGTTCTCCTGTCTGTCTTGCATGGGAAGGGGCTTTTTTTGGGCAACTTCTGCAAAACAGATATCAGCTTTCCAGGGCGCCTTGAGTCTTAGGGCGCAGTCCAAGGGATCAGCTAGTTCAGCAATGTTGTCATTCTTCCACCAGGAAAACACATCCAGGGCATAGGTGTGGGAGTCATTATTTTGGAATGCAACATGCAGGTGGATCTTGCTGGAAGGATCCAGTAGCAGCCCTAAGAATGAAGGATCCTGCTCATGAACCTTGTCCCTACAATGGGATGAGAAAAAACTCCATCCATAATATTTTCAACATGTATTTTGCCATATGCTTTTCCGGTGGAGGGTAGATGAGACCTCTGTGATGGCTTCAGAAAAATAGCTTTTGGTGGACTGACTCATGGCCCAATCCTGTCCAATTTTCCAGCACTGGTGCAGCCATGCCCAACAGGGTGTGTGCTGCATCCTTTGATTGCTGTGATGGCTGGGTAATCACTGAGGCCTCCTCAAGGTAAGAGAACATTTGTTCCTATATCTTGGGGCTGCATGGCGGCTGCACTGGTGCTAGATAGTTGGATACGATTGGACCCTCTGGCTGCAATCCTATACACACTTACCTAGGAGTAAGTTCCATTCAGCTGAGTGCGACTTACTTCTGAGTAGATGTATATAGGATTGTACTGTGACAGTTTACTGAGCAGTCATAGTAAGCCAGGTCTGAAGAGAACCAAACACACAAAGCTTCTGTATAATTTGGGTCAGGGCTCTTCAAATTTCTTTCTTTCTTTTTTTTTTTAAAGCCAGCTTTCCAAGTACCACCATTTGTGGGCATCACATTTGCAAGAGATGGCAGTAGTGCCTAGGAGTGGGTGGCTAGCAACACAGTTGGGATTTTGGTTGGTACTCCATACCCCAAACCATGCCTCTTTTGAAGGACCAAGTGCAGCACTTACCCAGTCATCTCCACTTCCAGTGTGATCAGGCCAAGCTGGGCTGTGCCACATGATCACCATGGCAGTGGAACCAGAGTCCACCATTCAGTGAAGTTCCATTAGTGGTACTAGTATCACTGTTGGAAAAGCTCTGATCTAGATTAACATGGACTGGTGGTGCCTTTTTAGGATTTCGGAGGGTAATCTTTCCCATTCTACCTGCATATGTCAGGGATTGAACCCAGTGGCATTCCTGGGGGTCCCGGCGCCTGGGGCAACCCCCACTTTTCTGCCCCCCACCCCTTGCTCTCCACCCATGACCCGGGCAACCCCTTGTCTCCACCCCCACCTGTGACCTGGAAGTAATTGTGGTGACGTCATCACTGCAATTACTTCCGTGTGGCTACCTCCTCCGTTCCCCCTTTGGAAAAAAGGGGGAACGGAGGAGGCAGCCGAGGTCCCGACAGAGCCTTCCGCGCCACTTGAAAGTGGCTCGGAGTTCTCCGTTGGATTGTTTTGGGGTTGCTGCAAGCTCGCCTGTCTGGGGCGCTGCTTCCAGCAGCCCCAGACCGCTCCAGAAGAGACCTCTGCACCACTTACAAGCTGCGCTTTAGCCTCCATTGGGGCTGGGGAAGCCCAGAGCATCAGTGCTGACGCTCTAGGCTGCCCTCTTGCTGTCTCCGGAGGCCTCCAGAGGCAGCAAGAGGGGAAGGTGCCTGGGCCAAAGTCGCGATGACGCTCTATAGCGCCCCTGCCCTCTCCTCCTATAAAGGAGAAGGGGGGGCGACCCAGTCTGGCACTGAGTCGCTGCTGGAGAGGCAGCTTCTTGCTGCCTTTCTAGTAGTGCTCCAGGGCTCCCCTCCTCCCTTGGGAGGAGGTTTTCTTAAAGGGACAGAAGCTGGCTGAGCTGCCGGCTTTTCTCCCTTTAATAATAATAATAATAATAATAGGTATTTATATACTGCCTTTCTTGGTCTTTATTCAAGACTTTATTCAAGGCGGTTTACATAGGCAGGCTTTATTAAATCCCTTATTAAATCGGGATTTTTACAATTTCAAAGAAGGTTCTTTCTTTCAAGAACGACTACATTCAAGGTGTTTCATTCCGATCTGGCTTCACATTCTGGCCTCCATCCTCCCACGCTCAGAGCAGATGGAATTGCTCGGCTTCAGCTTGTCAGCTGCTCCAAGGTCGCATGGTGCCAGTGGCCTCGAACTGGCGACCTTGTGGATGTTATCTTCAGGCAGATGGAGGCTCTACCCTCTAGACCAGATCTCCTACCCCTTTAAAGAAAAAGCGGGCGGGTGGAGGGGAAGCTTGAGGCAGCGCCCCTGGAGAGTTGGCGCTTGGGGCATTTGCCCCATCTGCCCCCCTAGATACACCAGTGATTGCACCTGGGACCTTCCACAGAAGGTGCTCTCCCATTGAGCTTTACTACTGTAGCAAAGTGCTCTCCCAGTAAGGGCAACCTTTAGTCCATGAAAGCTAATGGTACAATATATTTGTTAGTCTGCAGCAGCAAAAACAAAACAGAATGTTGTGGCACCTTAAAGAATAACAGCCCAATCCTGAGCTTCCTAGCACCTGCTGGAGCAGTGGATTCAAGTGGCTACTGCTCTATCAAGCTGGCGCCAGGAAGCAGCAAGAGGTCTCCTCAGGGAAGGGAACTTTCATCCCATTCCCCCAGGGAAAGCCCCACAGTGGGGCTTCTCAAGACAGTGGTGACTATTTTGCTGGCGCAGATTTGAGAGACTCAGGATACAGAACTCCACTGATCACACACACCCCTGCCCTCCCCCCTGCCCTTGTTCCACCTTCCCCCCCCCCCACTGCCTGGCAGTTGCACTTACCTCTGGGGATGGCATGTTCTTTTATTGCTAGTGCTGGACCCAGTGCCTGACTGACACGGGTCCAGCGCCAGTGCTCCCTGCTCACCGGGTGCCATAAACCTGATTTACGGCACATTTATGCACCCAGTGCTGGCACTAGGCAAATTTAGATTTGGGCCCTAGCATAGCCATTTCTCTGGAAGCTAATATATGTTGAGAGACAAATGACCCATGTAACTGGAATAAAGGGGAGAAAATACCACTTCCAGGGAGATGAAGATGGAAGCAGTCATTGTGGGAGACTCTTCCCCATGCTCACACCTCCCACAGTAATTGCTTGCATTCCCTTAGCGAAAATCCACAGTGCTCTCTCTTCAGCAGCCTGTAAGTGAGTTTGCACTAGAGATAATATGTCAAATTCCTCTGCAAGTGGAAGAACTCCATTTTTTCAGACTTCAGTGAAACATCTGTTGATTGCATGACATGTGTTTTAGATTTATAGGTTCTTTAAGTGACTTGAATGAGTTAATACTGGATCCTTTCAATTCTGCTTAGTGGCTTTCCTGGCACTAGGGATGGGATCAAGGCTCCCTAAATCAAAGTGCCATACCTATGTAGTTTTGTTTTGCTTCTTTGCAACATTCATTTTTAAGAGCACTGTAAAGACTATCAGTCCATATGCTTCAACTGGAGGGTAAAACAAATGCTTGAGCCTTGCAGTCTCTTCTTTTGCACTTTCCATGACAGTTCAGTGTTATTTTGGCCATAACCATCAATTTATTTATTCTTTAGCAAAGAATGGAGTTGAGTGGTTTGAGGTCTGAGTAGTGACGGGTATATTCCAGACTAAGCAGTTTGAGGATGGGCCTCAGTATGTTTGGTTGTTTTTCATTTATGCTGGCTGAGGAGCATGGGTTGATAATGCCAGTCATGCTAAGGAATCATAGGATTCCTTTTCTAATTGTAAAAAAATATGTCATCTAAGTACGTGTTGCTACATTTTTTGTGTTTGCAGCCCAGGAATGTACAGGAGCAAAAATCAAATTACCTTTCTTCTTTTAGAAGTTGCTCAACAGTTTTTCCCAAAATTAAACTCATTCTAATCTCAGTTATTTCAATCTTCTATGCCAGTGCTTCTCAAACTTTTAGCACTGGGATCCACTTTTTAGAATGAGAATCTGTCAAGACCCACCAGAAGTGATGACATGATTGAAAGCAGTCCCCATCATCAAGCAGGAAAATATTGAACAATCCTACAGCCCAATCCTATCCAACTTCCCAGTGCTGATGCAGCCACGCAATGGGGCATCGGCTGCATCCTGTGGTGGAAAGTCTGTCGTGGAAAGGCAGTGCTCAAGGGATGGGAATGTTTATTCCCTTTTCTTGGGGCTGCATTGCAACTGCACTGGTACTAGAAAGTTGGTGCCTATCCTACTTTCCAGCACCGGTGCAGCCTCAATGCAGCCCAAAAGTACGGGAACAAATGTCCCCATACCTTAAGGCCTCTGTGACTGCTTCCCCACCACAAGATTCAGTGCATGCCCCATTGGCACAGCTGCACCGGCACTGGAAAATTGGATAGGATTGGGTCCTTAGTCTGCAATCCTACTGACACTTACGCAGGAGTAAGTGTCATTTACGATCATAGTTAAAAACAAATACAGAGTAGCTTGTTAAAAGTACAGAGCTGTAACATTTCCCCAAATGCAGTCACATACCATGGTAGCATCAAGCCTAATATATTAAAAATAAAATCTTTAAACTAATGGGACCTACCTGAAATTGGTTTGTGACCCACCTAGTGGGTCCCAACCCACAACTTTGATAAATACTGTGAAATACTGTGCAATCCATAGAATCTATACAACCCAATCCTATGCATTTTTTCCCCCAGAAGTAATTCCCACTGAGTTCAGTGTGGCTTGTTCTCAAGTTCAGAGGGCCCAATCCTATTCAACTTTCAAGCCCCCGTGCAGTTGCAGTGCAGCCCCTAGGCAAGGGAACAAATGTTCCCTTACCTTGTGGAGGCTTCCATAACTACCCTCCCACCACAGGATGCAGCACAAACTCCATTGGCACAGCTACTCCCCAGCTGCAAAGTTGTATAGGATTTGGCCCTTATTGATGCCAGTGGGATTAACTTCCAATTAAGTGCCCTTAGGTTTTCAGCCTGAATGCTAAATGAGAGAACTTAATTTGTTTGTAGCTTAAAGATTTCTTAAATGCACAACTGCAAAACCAGGTTTGCTAAAATTTTAGAGACATAAATTTTTCAAGAGGAAGTGTCAACAGGAAGGGCAAAGAATGAAAATTTGTTGGCTACATCAATTGTGGCATTTAAACAATATTAGGATGTTTGAAAAACTGGTATCACTTGATTTAATATTTCATGCAAAATAAATTGTTTATATTAAATCAAATGAATATATATTATTCATAATATTGATAACTTTGAGCTAAGCCCATGCTGAGAGCTTAATCATTTAGAGATGTTTTTTGGTGAGGATTGAGAGAGAGAGAGAGAGAGAGAGAGAGAGAAATATTCAGCCTTGAAATGAAGAGAGTTGAACAAATATGTTGGCATCCTTCAGTCTCGGAAGACTAAGGTATTGCGCTCTGAATAGTGGTTCTGGAACAGAGTGCATGAAGCCTGGGTAAAGTAGATATGGAGGATAGACTGTTTCCCATGCAGCAAATCCCCCCTCTCCACGTCAATGAAATGGTCCAATGGAAAGTCAGAGGCCAAAGGCAGAGGCCAACCAGAGGTTGGTTCCAGTGGCGTTGCAGGAGTTGCCAGAACGTGACTGTGTTCAGCCATGAACTGCCTCAGGGATTCCGGCTCCGGATTTTGCCTCAAGATTGACTCCTGAAGCCTTTTCCATAACTGGATGTAGCCACAAGGCAGTGGAGGTTTGGGATCAGAGTTTTCCTTCTCTCAGAGGAGCTGCCTTCCCAGCCTAACGAGTCCCATCTACCCGGTGGCTGTTTAGTCGCCTCTTATGACAAGTACAGCCAAACTGAGGGCCTATTCTTATCTCCCAGCCCCCAGGGTTTGAACAAATATGTAAACTAATAAATTTGCACTCTGAAATCATCACTATGTGGAAGGCTTTCAATTATTTCTCTCTTCTAGTCTGAGGGGTGCTAAAGTATATGAAGCAGGTTATGCCATTGCCAGGTTCACATTCCTGGCCACAGCAAATAGTCCCTTGCCCAGTCTCAGATCTGTTTGGAATCCTTACATCTCCACATTCTAAGTTTTATTTACCCCTTGGCTTGCTCTGTGTAGGAGTACAGACCACCAGGTTAGAGCTGATGTAGCGCCCAGATTTTCAAACAAGATGCATAAAATGTCTTGTTTTTAAGATTTTGCTAGCAGTGGGGGTCAATGGGAGAGTATAGCTCTAGAACAGGGTCGGCCAACCTTTCAACTTTAGGGCTCCTGAACCTTTAAAAATTGTTAAAGGAGGAATCTCACAGATGACAAGCTGCACCTGCTGAAATTCCATCCTCTGCACAATTGTTAAATGTCCAGGAACCCTAACGTTGAAAGGTTGGCCACCCCTGCTCTAGCAGCTTTCCAGAGAGACATACAACATGCTCCTATGCATGTCTACTTAGAAGTAAATCCCATTTTGTTAATTTTGTTCAGTCACATTTTATTCAATGGGATTTTATCCCAGGAAAATGTTTTTAAGATTGCAGCCATAGTTTAACATACAGTTCTGGAAGTATGGTTTGAAACTGTTTTAGTTACTACAGTTATATCTCACAGAACTGGTATCGAAAGATGTCTAAGAATCTGAGCTGTAAAAACAGGACTTCCCTGGTTTCAATCTTGACTCTGCCACAAACTTGCTAGGTGGCCTTAGGCAAGAATCTGTCTCAACTTCTAACTGTAGTATGGGTATAATAATGCCTGCTTATCTTGCAGGCTTGTTAAGACTGAATCAGAATAATACACATGACACACACTGCTGAAAACACTGTACAAGTTATAAGTGTTGCTATTATTATTTTTCTTACTTCTTGAAACTCAACATGGCATATTTTGGGTTCACGGGTAGCCACCTATCCAAACAATAACCAGATCTAGTCCTGCTTAGCTTCAGCAAAGTAGCTGCATTACGTGACCTCAGACCATATGCTATAAGCCGCTCCCCCTTTGACATTTGATTTCCAACCATGCTTCCAGAACTGTTTGTTAAATAATCAAACCATTTGTAGGCCAACTGGCATGCACTGTATAAAGTGCAGGCTGGGGCACAATTCGGAGTAAGGGGATTTTATTCCTCTTACCCTGAGAAATGCCCCAGTCAGCCCTGTGGAGCTATTCGGATCTGTGCCCATGATTTTATGGGCACAAATATGAGTGGCCCATGTAATACTGCTTGGGTCAGGGCCAGAGGTTAGGATCCATCCTCTGCCACCGTGGCTGGTCCCACCCCTAATCCAGGCCCAATCCGCCCCGGAAGAGGGGGTGGAGCCAGCCACGGTGGCAGAGGATGGATCCTAATCTCTGGGCAGCCCTTCGTGTGCTGGCTCAGGGCAGCGTTTGGACTGTGCTGTGAATGTCCTTCATCTTGAATTAGGACTGTATGATCCCCCATCTTCTTCCTGCCCAGGTTATCATGGTGGGAAGTAATTGTTGTACTTGAAGCCGAAGAATCAATATATGATGGCTTTATTATTCAGTGTTGCCATACAGCAGACTTTCTCTTGTTCTTTCTCTGTGGCCTACTGTCTTCCCTATTCTTAACTCTTGTTCAGGTTACCAGAATTATACACTGTCTCTTTTGTGGCCACTGGGATGCAATTGAAATGAACATGTCAACCAAAGATGGGGTGTTAGTTGTTTGTTTAAGGCTAGTAAGCCTTATACCCCAAAAGGACACTGAGGGGGACACTGAGGTGCTGCAGGCATTTC
Source organism: Tiliqua scincoides (assembly GCF_035046505.1). NCBI lineage: Eukaryota > Metazoa > Chordata > Lepidosauria > Squamata > Scincidae > Tiliqua > Tiliqua scincoides. The sequence goes on from NC_089826.1 coordinate 50,695,403, forward strand.
CCAGGAAGGAGTGAGGGCCCAATCCTATCCAATTTTCCAGTGCCACTGCAACCCTAAGGTGAGGGAACAAATGTTCCCTTTCCTTGAGTAGGCCTCCATTACTGCCCCTTTCTTCCTCAGGATGCAGTACCCACCCCATTGGCACAGCTGCATTAGCACTGGAAAGGGATAGGATTGGAACCTGAGAGACGCTTGTGGAACAGCTGGGATCAGAGTCCAGTAGAGAAGTGGCAGCTCACACACTTGCTGGACTAGGGATCTGTAGGACAGACCTGGATCCAGAGGGTGTGAGGAGAGTGTGTAACAAAAGGAATCCCCCTTTCTTCAGCAGCACGTCTGTCCCAGGTAATCTCACGGATGACTGAAGCAGGTGTGCTGGTTAATGGTGAAGTGAGACACAAGACTTGCAGGACCCATGATCAGTAGGGTAGCCAGTGGGAGGGCAGCCCGTAAGTACAGCAGGTGCTGCAATGTGACATGTAAGCAGCCCCTCCACTCACTGTTAGACCCACCTGGGGCAGCGAGGGCCAGGTGCAGGGGCTCACCAAATAGTAAACCCCTGCTTGTTGCCTTCATTGCCCTGAATGGCTTCAACAGTGAGTGGGAGGGGCCGCTTACACAACATGTTGTGGCACCTGCAGTACTTACTGCTTTGCTCCCCCCAGGCTATTGCTTGTGACTTTCAAGTCAGAGAAGGTACCAGGGAAGTAGTCAAACCCCTAGAGTTGTGGCCAATGCTTCCTTTCCTGTCTTAGTTGCAGCTATAGCAACTATCATATGCAAAAAGCACGCTAGCAAAGTTACTCTGGTGTATTTTTAGCTGTCTTTTATGGTGTAAAAAATCTTCCATCCTTTGTGAGGAAACTTAGTCACACTGTCTACATTTGCACTTCATGGCATCTCCCCCCCTCCCATCTGTTCGGCTCCTTACTGTCACTCTGCGTGTACTTCCTTACTGGTTGCTGCTACAAGCCGTCCTTTCATGGTTGCCTTCTCTTTGCTTGTGATGTCCACCTTCTTAAGCTGTGCTACTGCCTTTCACTTTCCTCTTCTACTGCTACTTGCAGCCCTGCTCCCTGCATGCCTTTGCAGTTCCCTCTCTTTATGCTGCAGGATACAGTCCTGGTGAGGAGAGAGCTAGCTTCTGTGGTGAGTTGTCTGGTTCAAGGATTCACTCTAGCTTTGTCAACTTCTCTGAGGTAAAATGAAAAGAGTTTCAGCCTCCACAGCTGTAGGTAAGGTGAAGTAAGCTGGGAACACTTTGTAGACTTTCCTCAGCTGGAAGAAGGAACAGCAATGAGCAAGATGAGAATGCAGAGAAGAAGAAGGCAGTGTTATCAAGTGAGAGAGAATGCACAGAGGGACAAGGCTGACTCACTGGGATGCTTGTCTGAGAGTTCCATTGTGAAGATGGGCTTGTGATGTGGCTGAAAAAATGTGCTGTGAGCAGGAGCAGTGATGTCTTAGGATAAGATTCAGCCCAGGAGCCGCATGCACAAGCATTATTTATCCTCACAAAGAAGAATTTTGAGGAGAGAAGCCTTTGGTTGTACCCATTTTATAGATGGTGAACTGAGCCTTCATCACACTTGACAAGTGGCAAACTGAGTCTTTGGGCGCAATCCTAACCCCTTATGTCAGTGATTTCCAGCACTGGCATAGCAGTGCCAATGGGACGCATGCTGCATCCTGCAGTTGGGTGTCACGGAGGCCTCCTCAAAGTAAGGGAATGTTTGTTCCCTTACCTCAGAGCTGCATTGCCCTTATATCAGTGCAACCAAGGATGGGGTGTTAGTTGTTTGTTTAAGGCTAGTAAGCCTTATACCCCAAAAGGACACTGAGGGGGTCAGGGAGGTGCTGCAGGCATTTCCCAGGAGGGAGTGAGGGCCCAGTCCTATCCAATTTTCCAGTACCAATGCAGCCCTGAGGGAACAAATGCTCCTTTTCCTTGAGTAGGCCTCCATTGCTTCCCCATCCTTCCTCAGGATGCAGCACACCCCATTGTGCACCCTTTAATTATTTTAGAGTGAAATCCTAAGGCACTCTTGGGCTGGCACAAGTCAGTTGCGCTGGCCTCCAGGTGTAGCAAAAGTGCTATAAGGCACTTCTGCGCCATCATGAAAGTCCAGGAGAGTTGGCATGCCAGCACATTGAGGTGCGCTGGCCTCTGGTGGCAGAATCTGACCCCCGCAGCACCAGCCCAAGGAAGGTTTGCGCTGGTGGCAGGCTGCCGGCATGAGGGTCTGGGGAAGGCATTCAGGAGGTGTTTCGGGGTGGGGGGAAGGTGAGTGGAAGGTGGGCTGGTGGGAAGACTCGACCCAGGAGGGGGGTAGGACCAAGATCTGGCAATTACGCTGGATCTTAACCCGCCTCCTGAGTGGTCGACTTTACATTGGGTTGCTCAGATCTGCGCCACCAGTTTAAGGTCCGCATAGCCCCACACAGGTGACTGCCATGTGACACAGGTAAGGGGAATGAATTCCCTTTATTCTGAGTTGTGCTACAACCCATTCCAACCCTGCTGTGGATGGAGTGCAGGCCTGCCGGCCTGCTTGCTCCATTACAGGTTAGGATTGGGCTGTGTAGTTCATAAATATCTAATAGCTAGTGGTGGGGTTTTTTTTTGGTGATAACGAAATAAAAACACATAGCATCGCTTTCTGTACTTCTCATTTTTGTAAAAAAAAACAACCCTCAAAAAATGACTCTCAGCCAATCCTGAGCTCCCATGGCATTCAGCTTCGGCGGCACCAAAAACAGCTGCTGCCGGATCCTGCATGCCATGAGCTACTGCGGGCAGCACCTTGGGAGAAGGGAACTTTTGTCCCCTTCTCCCGGGTAAGGAAAGTAGCCCCACAATGGGGCTACTCAAATTACTCAGGCTATTCAAGCTACTCAGGGTAAAAGCGTTTGTGTAGGGCGCTGAGCCCCATACAAATGGACAGGATCTGGTAGAGTGGAGCTCCACTGGACCTGCCTCCCTCCCTCCCCCCCCATCCCCGGCATGCCTCCCACCTGCCCTCACCCCGCCTCCCCATCATGCCTCCTTCCCGCCCTCTCTCCGCTCTCTGCTTGCTTGCCCCTCCCCAGAATGCCTTCTCCCCTCCCCCGCCCCACCCCTGCTTACTGTGTCATGGCTCAGCAGTCTGTGCAACCGCTAAGCAGCGGAAGGTGCTGGTCCAGTGGTAAGGCTCTCAAACATGCCTTATGGCACGTTTGTGACAGTGCATGCCGGTGGTAAGCCAGCATGCACTGTTCAGGATTGGGCTTTCTATACCACCTACATTACCCACCTAATATACCTAGTAAGTGATTATAATTTAATATTATAATTTATAATTATAATTTATAAAAATGCACCCTTGGAATAGAAACACATAACACCACTTTCTGCACTTTGGAAAACACAGAAATTATGAAAAAATAGAACAGTTTTCACCCACCTTTTCATTTGCTTTTAGTTTAATAACCTATAACAGTGGTTCTCACACATTTAGCACTGGGACCCACATTTTAGTATGAGAATCTGTCAGGACCCACCAGAAGTGATGTCATGACTGGAAGTGACAACATCAAGCAGGAAATTTTTTAACAATCCTAGGCTGCAATCCTACTCACACTTACCCAGGAATAAGTCCCGTTTACTATCATTGTTAAAAGAATATACAGAGTAACTTGTTAAAAGTACAGGTCTGTAACATTTCCCCAAATGCAGTCACATACCATGGTAGCATCAACTTTAATATATTTAAAAAATATTGAAATGAAGGGAACCCACCTGAAATTGGCTTGCGACCCACCTAATGGGTCCTGACCCACAGTTTGAGAAACACTGACCTATTAAACTAAAAACCAATACTTAAGTTTAATCAGTTCAACATAAGTTTAGAAATACTTATGGCCTGCACTTTCCTTTCTGAAGGTGTCTTGTCCAAGAACCCTCAACACTTTCCAAGGCCACTCAGTAAGCTGGGATTTTGACGCTCAGTGGCCCAGACGCAGCAGTCAGGTCTGCTGGGCTGCACTAACTCCTACTACAACAAAAGAATGCAAGCCTGTGGTTTTTCCCTTCAATATTTAAAAGCAGAGATTGTCAAGATTCCAAGCGGCAGAGATCAATTTTACTCTAAAATAGCTTCTGGGCTCTTGTTTTATCGAAGTGCATGAAAGATGATGCTGAAGGGGAGGCAATTAGCCACCTGCTTGGCATACTCAACATTGCTTAGATGATATCTGCTGACAAGAGGACCAATAATTGAATAGATAATTGATTTTGCATTGTTTTTATTGGCCAGGACACACACATTTTTAAAATGGATTTATTTTGCAGAGGTGCAGCATTCTCTAAAGAGACTGAAGCAATTAGCTATGTAAATGCTGTTGTTTTTTAAGGTACTTTTACATTGAAACAGTTACAGGAATGCCAGGCAGCTGTTGTAGTTGGGATTCTTCTCAACAAGAAGGCCCACACAAAGATGGTATCATGATGCAGCGAACTAGCATATTTATTTAACTGGTAAGAAACAGGATTTCCATATATTTGAATAAACATGGTGGATAAGCATCCAGTAGACAAATTGACCTCATTCCGTGAATGCCACGTACAGTTCTGAAAATCATGATGTGACAAGCATAATTCCTTGACCTATTTCAGTCAGGCTTATGGCCTGAACATGTAACATAAAGGGTATTAGTTGCCCTGGTGAACAATCTTGGTCTAGATTGTTCACCAGGGTGACTGGTGCCCAGAGACAGACTGGGGGAATCTACCCTGTTGTTTCTTGTAAACTTGGAACCTTTTCCAGCACTATTGAACTATTGCTCACTATTGGTTTTTAACCAACACTGTGGTTTTTAACATCTTACTGTGTCGACTGAAACATCTTGTAAATGCCTCTGATCTAGCCTTGATCTGGATTGATTCTTTCATGTCAGAAAGATTCCAGATGGTGGTGATTAGAGATACTTACTGTGGTGCTGCAGTGTTCCACAGGAGTCTGTTCCGTCTGTTTCACGTTTATGTGGAGCTGCTGGGAGAATTTGTCTGGATCTTTGGGATTGGGTGCCACATCAGTATGCTGATGATGCTGAACTGCATCTTTCATTAATAAAGTAGCCACTAGTAGTTAGTGGTTCCAAACTAATGTCTGGAGGCTGTGATCAGATGGGTTCAGATTGAGTTGAGATTGAAGTCAGACTAGATGGTGGTGATAGTCATTGGGAGACCAGAAATTCTAGGTATGGGGGAGTTGTCTGTTATTGATCCTGTGCATGTTTATACTATCAGAGCATGTGAACGAGCAAATGCATGTCAGAGAACTCAGAGCGCATTCCGATCATGTAACTCAAAAACGTGAGCAAAGCCAGAGATCACAGGTGCATTGCTCAAAAAATTATGTGGCCAAGGTATGCAGCATGTTGAAAATATTCAGACTCTCTCAGGGAGTTTGAAATAGGCAATAGGAATTGAGCATATAGGAAATGAAACACAAACACATTATCTCAAGTCCCTCTTCATTCATGCACATAGTCTGAACAGGATCTAACCCAGTCTCACTCATCTATACAGAGTGTTGGACCCTTACTTGGCTAATGCCTTATCTGCTTTTCTCTGTTGCTCACTTCCTGACTGTGTCAATCACTACTGTGCTTCTTCACCACTCCTGCTTCCAGTTCTTGCTCAGTTCCAGGCAGCCACCCGGAGACTGAGAAGACTAATGGGTGCTGCAGCCAGTCTGGTTGGCAGGTTGAGCTGCCTTGGGCAAGACTAGGCTGGTAGGGAAGAGATGGGCCTGAGCAAACCAGACAGCAAGCCATTATTACCATCATGGTGGTAAGTGTGAACATCACTTTTCAGCTAGGCAAATGAGATTGATAGTTTGGATCCTCTTGGCTCTTTCTTGCCCACACTAATCACAATAAGGATTCTCAGGAAATAATGGCTTGGGATGATGGACAAACAACATTTTATGCGTGCACACTGGGCATCCCTGTTGTGAGCTTCTAGTCATCTGCCCTTAAAAACATGCATGTGCACTGTGCACATGTGGCTTTAAGGGAATGAAGAAATCAACAGTGTGAAACTCTGTTTCATCCTGTGGAGCTGCAAGGCCTGTGTGGGGCTGTCCTGGCCACCCAGTTGGCTCTGTGGCATGTGGGGATGACATTTTTTTTGGGTGCCGGGGAGTTGACAGGGGTGTGGAGACAGCTGACCAGGCCAGCTGAATGGGAGTGGGTGGAGCCAACTGAGGCCACAAGCGTGAAAAGGAACAGAGACAAATGAGGAGGAGAAAGAAAAGTAGGCAGAGACTGGGAACTGTAAGAAGGGAGAAGCAGAGGATAAAGAAGCAACCTGGAGAGAGGTACAAAAGAGGGAAGAGAAGGATACACTGCAGAGGAAGTGAAGAGACTGGGAATGCAGAAGGGCAGAAGAACTGGAAAGGGACCAGAGAGTGGAGGAGCAGGAAAAGGGGCAGATGCTGGGACTAGGAAGAGTTAGGCTGTTAGGTGGCCTGACTCCAAACCACTGCAGGAGGCAGAGGTTCAAAGTCCCAGACTGTTGGTTGCATCCCACTTCAGGGCTGCCATTCCCAGGGCATCTGCCTTGAAAGAGGTTCCCTGCTGGGCTCACCCCACCCTTCCAGGTGACTCTTACCCCCAGTGCTTTTTTTGTTAAAAAAAAAAAAAAGGGGGGGGTGCAGGAACTCACAACTTGTTAATCATTTATTTATTTATTTATTTATTTATTTATAAACTGAACTTTGAGGAGTTTTGCAGCCTCAACTGGCCCCCGTTTTGGCAACTGCAACCAACCTTTATATTTTGCAGCCATGGAGCATCTCCCCTCCTAAAAAAAAAAAAATTTCTTCCTCCTAGGGATTTGAACCCCTATCCTCTGGCTCAGACCAGCACTTTAACACTTGAGCCATAGGAACTCTTAGACTCAAAGTGTTTGGAACTAATACTTGAGGCGCTGATGGCCACCAGCTGGGCTCAAGACCTTATATATTAGTTCTGAGCACTTTGACTACAGGCTTTCCTATAGCCTAATGGAGAGAGTGCTGGTCTGTGGAGCACGAGGTCAGAGGTTCAAATCCCTCCCTAGCCCACAGTTTTAAAAAAAAAAAGGTGGAGCACAAGGTCAGAGGTTCGAATCCCTCCCTCAGTGAAAGGGGAAAAAAAGGTGCCAGAACGTAGTTGCGTTCTATTACAAAATAAGCCCTGCTTACCCCTAACACAAAGAAATTCTATGTTGATCAGTCCACACTCCTTTCACTGGTGCAAGGAAGGGAGGGGGGAGAAGCGGGGCCAAGACTGGTATGTGTTGACTTCTGTGATTTGTATCTGATAGTAAACCTTTCTGGCAGTATTTCTGGGTGCTGAGTGTTCCCTTGAAATAAAATGAACCCTAACTCCATCCAGTCTGATATTGAATAATCCTCTTGGGAGGAGGCAAAGGGGCTTGGGGCTGTTGCACAGATGGTAGAAATAAAACTGGCTTCCAGTTTTGTTTAGCAACTAGTGCTCAGACTCTCTCTCTCTCTCTCTCTCACACACACACACACACACACACACACACACACTGCTTTTCTTTTAGTTTGGTTGGCCAAGTTCAGTTGGTGCACCATGACTAACACTGTTCAAATTGTTTGCAAGGGAATTTATATTTTATAAATAAAGGATTCAGAAAATCCTTTAAATAAATATGTTGATATGTTGTTGATAATTTTTTTAATAGAATATGGAATGTAAAAGCTTTGAAAATGTGTGTTTGTGTTTTTTTTTAACTAAGGAATTTTCCTAAATTAAACACATGGCACATAAAATTACTTTAAGGACAGCATTAACATAAACATGGATAGAACTGAGTTAACACCGAGGTGAAGATTAAGCAAAAGTAGGGATAAGAAGGTATTAATAACAGCTTTCCTCATGTGTTTAGCATATGTACACACAAGTCTTTTTCCAGAAAAGGAACAAGTGTTGTAAATTGCTACTGTGTTCAATTTGGAGCCTGTTTGAAGTTGCAGATTCTCCACTGGTGTTCTCTTTTCTCCACTCTGGAGTTAGTTTGCAAGTCTGTGACCTTTTATGATGAGGCACAGATTCTGAAGCAGAATATGTATAATGCATCAATTGGCCTGTGGGCAAATGGGAAAGTTTTATTTTTGCATAATCATACAAGCGGGCTGTGATCACACAGAAAAATTTCTGCTGTGTTTTTGTTTTAATTTAAGTGACAAGACTGGCTCCACGCATAGGCATGCATACATGGCTGTTCACTAAAATCAGAGGAGAAAGCTTCTTGCAGCCAGAGTGCTCAATGCAGGCGTCAGAGCTTGCCTCCTACTGTATGTGAGCTATTCCCAGAGTGGGCTAGTGATATGTAATGGCTCAGTTTTTTTAGTAGGTAGAAACAGTGGGGCACTCAAAGCTTCCCTTTCATCCTATATCTCCTAATTAGAAATGGGGCAGATTTAGAACTGGGTTAGTTTTGAATATACATTTCCTCAATTTGAGAAACCACATCCCAATATGAACAAATGCAGATGTTTTCAAATGAATACTGGATTCATATTGGGATTCTCCATTGCTGCTAGCCAGCCCATCCTTCCTCTCCAGCTCCCACCGTTCTTTTCCCAGATGAAGGCTGCAGTCCTGTGCACACTTTCCTGGGCATAAGCCCCATTGAACTCAGTGGATCATACTTCTGAGTAGACATGCCTAGAATTGGATTGTTATTTGGCAGAGGGCAGCAGCAGTGGTGTCAATGAGTCTGTTCGGATTCTATCTGCTCTCAATCACCATCATGAGTGTGACTGAATTCTGAGTTCTGCTCAGAAGGAATCAAACTAATTTCCGTTTTGGAAAAAATCACGTTTTATGAGCCCTGTTTTAAACTGAGCAGAGGAAAGCTGCCATCTACAAAACTCCCCAAAGTGTCCCATCCAGATCCAATAGCTGGGATTTATTGATTATAAACCTAAAGCATTTAACATGTGATGGGCTTTCCAGTCCAAAGATATTGCGGATTTTTAGATCCAGTTAATTCAGCAGAATTACTGTTGTGTCTGCTTGGAAGTTCTAAGAAGTTCAGTATTTTCCTCATAATATTTTGCAAGTAGCGCATATATAAATCTGTGTTGTCAAGTTTTGCACAGTAACCTTCTGTAACGGCCAATGTGTCTTCAAATGAGTGATGTGCTAAATTTCAGGTGCCTGTTACATAATATCATTGTTTATTTCAGCATTTGACTTGCACAAGCCAATTTTATTTGGTTTCATGAAAGATAGTTTTAGAACAACTCAGTGGGTGTGAGAACATGATGGTGCTGAACATCGGAGATGAATTGCCCAATTTCACCATCTGGCAAAATTGCTTTTCGGCATTTATTTAAAGACATTGCATGTTATTCCATTTTAACCTGTTTACTAAATGTGTAATTTTCCCCCACTTTCTAATGTTTGAAAAATGCTACACTGTGTGGGCCCAATCCTATCCAATTTTCCAGCACTAGTGCAGCTGCAGTGCAGCCTCAAGGTAAGGGAACAAATGTTCCTATACCTTAAGGCAGCAGTTTTCAACCGCTGTGCCATGGCACAGTGGTGTGCCGCAAGGGATCAGAGGAGGGAGGCCGCAGCAGTGCACCCGCCTGCGGGAGAAGTGGCTGCTTTGAGCCTCATGCAGCAGGCAGCACAAGGAAGGGAGCAGCCAGCAAAGGGGCTGGTCGCGGCTGCTTTGCATCCCGGAGTGCGCTTGGAGCTTGCTCCTGCTACTGCGCATGACTCAGGCTGCAACCTTACCCTCACTTTCCTGGGAGTAACCCCATTGGCTATTATGGGGCTTACTTCTGAGTAGACATGCATAGGGTTGGGTAGAAGTCGGTTGTTGCCCGCCTGCATGCTGATTGGGCAACCAGAGAAGACTGGAGGAACCAGGAGGTGGGAGCTGCTGAGTGAGTGAGAAGAGGGAGCCAGAAGCAGGCAAGCAGGTACATCATGAGCTAGTCTGCTGAGGCCCCAAACCTAGGACTGGCTGGCTGAAAAGGGTCCTTGAAAGTCCCCAGTTTGCCTGCAACTCCCCAGTGTGACCCTCCCTGCACTTTGGGGCTTTTAGAGGAAGGGCACTGGGCCACAATCCTATCCACACTTTCCTGGGAGTAAGCCCATTGACTGTAATGGGGCTTACTTCAGAGTAGGCATGCATAGGATTGGGCTCTGGGGCTGCTATCCCATCCATACTTCCCTGGGAGTAAGCCCCATTGATTATAATGGGGCTTACTTCTGAGTAGGCATGCATAGGATTGGGCTTTTGGTTGCACTCATTTTTCTCAAATACATAAGCAGGCAATTGGTACTTCTGTTCTCAACATTTTTCAATGTTTTCATTGACTTCAAAACATTTTTTCCTCCTTTTCAGAAACCACATATACTTCCCTTTTCTAGCTTCTTGTGAATTTTTTGTCATGTAATGACTTAATTGTATTAATTTTATTAATTTAAGATTAATTGTAACGTAGTAATGTAATTTAAGTAAAAAACTGTAATGTGCCTTGACAATTTTAGTGCCTTGCCAGTATGCCGTGAGCTGAAAAAGATTGAAAATGGCTGCCTTAAGGAGTCCCCTGTGGCTGCTGCCCCACCACAAGATGCAGTGCATGCCCCATTGGCATGGCTGCAATGGCAATGGAAAATTGGATAGAATTGGACCATGTGTCAGTTTAATGTGTGAAATTGTATATAATGACCAGGCTTGTTGAGTCAACAAATATTAAACTTGTTTCCAGAGCTAATATACAGCCCAGTCCTAACCAACTTTCCAGCACCAATGCAGCTGTACCAATTGGTGGGGGGGGGGGCGTGTCGTAGAGGCCTCCTCAAGATAAGGAAACATTTGTTCCCTTACCTTGGGGCTGCATTGTAGCTGCTCCGGTGCTAGAAAATTGGTTAGGATTAGGCTGTTAATAAACTACATGGATATGCTATCAGTAAAAATGCTGGGTTGTATATGATGGATCAGGACTACAATCTAACAGAGTTGGGTGCACTTAAATTTATTGAAGACTGTAAGTGAGCTTCAGCATGCCTGTATAGATTTATTTGGCCTCTGCATCATGTAGTTTCACAGTACCATCATGTGCAGAGTAGGAAACCATATCAGATTATTTATGCTTTTCTAATGAGCTACTGCCTTGTACTTAATCAGGCCATTGGTCCATCTAGGTCACTGTTGTCTACAGCTCTAACTGGTAACAGCTATTTCAGACAAGGGTCTTTCCCAGCCTGATCTGAAGCTGCCTGGGATTGAACCAGGGAACATGTAAAATAAGTATGTCCCTTATCTGCAGCCTCATCCATAAAAATTTTGGCACTAGACTACTACTTCCCATGCTAAATATTTATTAGTGCATTTCTTGCAGAAATTGGGCCTCAAAATACGTTATACACACTAAGGGCGCAATCCTGCTCTTCGTGCAAAGCCTTTGTGTAGGTCCTGGAGGGTCATAAACATGCCTTAAAGCACGCTTGCGCCTCCTCGAGAGTAAGCCGGGCCGGCGCATGGAGGTGTGCCGGCCTGCAGAGCTGACACAAGCCTCTGTGCCAGCTTCCTTGGCAAGCTATGCGTATGGGCTGATGCAAGGCTCTGTGGTGGGCAGGGAGGAGGTGGGAGGTGTTTCTGGGCAGGGGAAGGCAGGAGGTGGGTGGCTCTGGGGGTGGATGAGTGGGGATTGGGGGCTGGGATCCAGCACTCATGGTGGATCTCAACACGCGTTCCTGGGGAGTTTGTAGCGACTTCAAGCAGCTCTGCTCTCCTCTAATTTGTGCCACCTCAGGAGGTGGCGCAAGTCCTAGAAGACCCATAGGGGCCAGCATTCCTTACCTAGAGGTAAGGGGAAGACTTTCCTTACCTCTGGCTGAGCTGCTTTGGGCCTCTATCCTGTGCTGGATACAGCGCAAGCCTCTTAGCTTGCCTGTTCCAGCGCATGATAGTATTGCACCCCAAGTGGGTTAAAAAGCGCTAGTGATTTAAGCTTTTCATTCTCTGTACTTCTCTTCAGCAATGCTGTCAAATGTCAAAATGCTAAAATAGTTACAGCATGTGCCTCTAACTGTACTGGGAACCATTAGCATTCAACTGTAGAGGCTGCAAAGATTTGGAGAAAGGTTGCACTTGCACTTCCTTCCCCCTATATGTTATGTAACACCAAAGGCATCCAGGAGAATATGTGGATTTGTAAGTAGTCATACAGCTCCAAAGGTGAAAGAATTACAGCATCTGTTTCACTAATTTCAGTGCTTTTCCGTTAGAGGCAAACGGAACTAGTTATAGGAATTTTAAGGTCACATTTGGCTTGATGTAAAAACTGCACTGTATTGCCGTAGGCCGAATCTTATTCCTTGCCAGCCCATAGCATGCATGACTGATGGAGAGTATAGTGCATGCTATTGGGGGGAGGGTCCACATGGTCCTGGAAAGGTAATGAAAACTTTTTCTTACCTTCCCATAGGCACCTGGCCTCTAATGGGTGACCTCAGGCCCTTACCAGCTATTTTACTGGTGTAAGTTAGAGGAGATGAGATGATTTGAGCTGGGAAAAGAGGAACAGGATCTTGGCATGTGTTGCTGCCACCAAGATCCCTCCACTCCTACCCCCTCCTGCTCCCTATCTGGCCCACAATCCAGGGATGGGATGGGCAGGGATGGGCACTCGAGTCATGACAACTAGAGTTGTGAAAATGCTGTTCTTTCGCGACTTGTGGCAACTCGAGTCAACGTCATTGACTCAGATACGACTTGTGACTCAGAGCCAGTGAGTTTGAAATGAGTCGTAACTTGAGTGATGTCTTGCTTTTTGTTTGTGCTTGTGACTCGACTTGGTTTTATGTATGTGTGTGCTTGCTTACTTTTTTTTGCGGCACACCAGACTTGCGCCATGACTAATTTCTCACAATGACTCACAACTCTAGTCAAAATGACTCTATTAGCGGCTCAGCTTGAGCTGTGATGGCTGCCCATTATGACTCATGAGTCGAGTCAGAGGGTGAGTGGCTTGTGACTTGGGTGCAGTGACTCTATCACATCCTTGCCACAACCTGCCCCAAATTGTCCACAGTCTTCCCTAAAATTGCCCCTAAATTCCCTAAAGTCTGCCTGCTTTGGCAGGGTGTCTGGGAGTTGCTGTCACATATGCAGGGCTAAGCCATTTGCGCTTGCAGCCCAAAGCGCATGAAAGCAGCACAGCTTTTGCACTACTGGTCTAAGGCTTATGATGGGCAGATCATGAGATCTGCCACCATAAGGCCTGGATAGGATTGGGCTGCCAGATATATTACTTGCTGCATGTTATTAGCTCATCTAATAGCACCGTTCTTTCAGGAATTATATTTTTGTGTGTGTGTTTGTTGGGTATGGTCCACAGTGTAGCCTTGCCATGTCAGTTGTCACATGGGGAATAGTTTGGTTGCAGGTGTCCCAGTGTGAAAGATCACACCTGGATGGGAAAAATTATTACGTAAAAATGAAGGCAAGTTTTGAAGACTTAATTCTGTATGTTTCTTTTTATGGAGCATGACTTTCAAGCAGGAGTCCTTTCAAACAGATTCCTTACTAAGCTGTTTTAGTACTTCACCTCAGTTTTTACCACATTAAAAAGAGAGATTCCAGAAGCAAATTTGCATTAGATTATTTTGGAGATTGGTACAGAACTTTTAGTCGTATGTGGCCATGCTGACTCCTGTGGGTATCCACGCTCTCTGCAATCTGAATCTGACAGCTCTCCAAAGATTTCTTATTGTATACATAAGGTGCAGTCTAAGTCAACTTGCTTGCTGGATTTTTAGGCTACTGCAAGTTCCTGAAAGGATGTAGCAGTCTCCGCACCATGTAGACCTGATTTTCTTTTCCTCTGTTGTTGTTTGGCAGCAATAGCTTAGAAGTACAGTGTAGATCTGTGTGTGGACCACATACATTGGAAATGCACATTTAAACCTTCCCCTTTCTGTCTTGTCATTTAACTTTTTTCATCTAGAAAAAAAAAATACACCCTGTGGCCATATTGGCCAGGATTCAACAGTTTGGATGAGTAGTACTCTGTTTATCTGCCAGGTGCTCCTTCATTCTCTTTTCAAGAATGAATGAGAACTTGGAATTTGCAATGAAAATTCCTGAATGAGTGTGGTGTGTTGTTCTACCGAATTGTCACGCCCAAGTATACTTGGAGCTCAGGCGCACAGTATAGCTGTATCTTGGGAACCTTCCAGTGCTGGTTCCTTAAATTCCAGACACCATTGTTGTCACACTTTTAAGACTGAAGGCCAAGAGTAACATTACTGTATTTGTGCGGTTGTCCCCAGAAAATACAGTCTTATTCAATTTGTCTGCTCATGGCAATGACCTGCACCAGGTCCATATCTGTCTTCCTGACCATACAGTCTGGTTTACCTGTGTAGGAAACTTACAGCACCGGCTTATGCAAGTCTATTCATAAGTAAGTCCAATTAAACATACTCCCTGGTAAGTGTTTACAAGATTGCAGCCTTGTTCAAAAATTTCAACAGCTACACGGCGCCTCAATCATATTAAAGCAATTTGGGATGGCATTCATGCCACTGCTTTCACATTTGAATAAGTTCCTAGTCATAGAATCATAGAATTGGAAGAAACGTACGAGGTCATCTAGTCCAGCCCCCTGCCTATAGCAGGAAAACCTCCAAGAGCAGTGGTTCCCAAACTGGTGGGTTGCAACCCACCAGGAGAACCAGAAATGGGCCATTCCCCCTTAAGAGGAGTGACCCAGGAACGGGTGCTCTGGTAGTGTTGCAGCTATTGTGGCACCGTGGCAACCCAGGGGCTTTTTTACTTATCAGGAGGGTCTGGGAGGCTCACAGTCCCCTCTGCAAGCTTCCCCACAGCTCCACAGGGCTCTGATCAATCAGAGCCCTGTGGAACTGTGGGGAGACTCGCAGAAGTAAGACTCCAAATAAGTAAGAAGTAAGACTCCAAGACTCTCTTGGAGTAAGTAAAAAAGGGTAAGGCCCAAATCCCAACCAACTTTCTAGCACTGTCATAGTGGTGCCAATAGGACATGTGCTGCATCCTGCAGTTTGATGGCACTCACTGAGGCCTTCTCAAAGTAAGGGAATGTTTGTTCCCTTACCTCAGAGCTTCGTTGCTCTTATGTCAGTGCTGGAAAGTGGGTTAGGATTGCACCCTAACTAAAATAGCCCCTGGGTCCCTGCACTACTATGATTGCTGCGGTGCCATGGGGGAAAGCCCCTGCCCTGCCTCTACCAAGACTTAGCTTGTTCCCAAAGTCATGGGTCATGCTGTCTTAGAGCATGTCCAGCAGATGCTTATTGAGCCTCTGCCTGAAGATCTCCAGTAAGGGAGAAAGCACCATTTCCCTTGGCAATCTGTTCCACTGCTTTACCATCAATAATTTCTTCCTGATGTCCATCCAAAATCTCCTTTCTTGCTGTTTGTACCCATTGGATCTAGTTCTACTCTCAGAGGTAGTTGAGAACAAAATTTTTCCTTTTTCCATATGACAGCCCTTCAACCTTCTCTTCTCCAGGTGGAACATACCAAGTTCCCTCAACCTTTCCTCATAAGGCTTGTTCTCCAGCTCTCTGATCATTCTTATCACTATTCCCTGAATCTGCTCCAGTTTGGTTGCATCTTTCTTAAAGTGAGGTGCCCAGAATTGGACACAGTACTCCAGGTGAGGTCTAACCAATGTGGAGTAAAGCAGAACCACAACTCCCATGACTTGCTTACGGCTGACATTCTTCTATACATTTTCTATGAGTTGTACAGTCAATACTGCAATGTCTTTCTAACCAGTGATGGGTAGGAATTAAAGTTTGCTCTGGTTCCCTTAGCAAGTTGTAAGGGTTGTCATAGCAGCATGTTCTTTTTCTTTTTTAATGCATGTCATATTTGTTGCATGGATGAGGAGGTTGATGTATCAGTTGCAGTTCACAAATACGTATTTAAAAACAAACTTATTTCACGTCTTGTCTTATTTCATGCCTTATTTCATGACTTGAGGGATCTTCTAGATCTTCTTGGGTTGGTAAATTCAGCAGTACCTTTAGGGGGTTGTGTCGTCAGTTGCTGTGATATTTATCTAGTTTGTGATGTGTGGAATGAATGACCAAGCAATAACAGTGGGTAGTGCACTGTTAAAAGTCTGGAGGGATGAGAAAGACAATGCTGTAGAAATTGATATGGAGCTATGAGCATGTCTGTTGATGACTCAGACACCCATAGGAGACCAACTGTTGAAGGAACTGGGTCCAATTTGCCTCATTAGGGCTTGACACTGGACTTCAGCAATGAATCAGTCTGCTTGAAATAAAGAGTTCTTGGGTTCCAGAAGGTGTGTGGGTGTTAGTGATATTGGAAGAACAGCAAGAGTTGAAGAAAATCTGAGTACCCCAAGGAATGCGGCTTTTTCTTTCATTCCTACTTTGGTCACAATGTGTACTTTCATCCATTACCTTCTCCTCACAGAGTGTGCTGTTCATACATGCCTCTTTGCACAGATGGATTGCAAGATATATGCACATTCTCAATCCAGGTGTACAGTTTGTCCTGCCTCAAAGCTATTGATAGGTTCCAGCTACTGTTTTCTCATTTCACTTGTTGAAACTCACTTTTTTTGGAAGGATATACATCTTCAGTGAGTCAAAGATATGTTTGACTCATAATGTTAGAGTTTTATAGTCTGTTTTTGAATGAGTGATGTTGCTTCCTCTTGTATTTTCATCATGTTTGATGAGCCCATTCATCCAGGTCTCCATTGGTGACTGAAAGTTGCATGACTATATTCTCCATTAGGCATTTTTCTGATTCTTGTTTTTAAATGTGTTGTTACATGTTCAACAAACGGATCTGCTTCTGGTTGGCATCTGCTGGGCTTCTGGTTGTTAGTTGTGATTGATTTAGTCATTTATTTCTCCCCAAGAGAAAGTTGCCTTACTCTGTAAATGCTATGAGCCTTTTTAACACCTTAAAAATACTACACTATCAGAACAACTGTGGCGTGTTAGTGAGTGAGTATTTCATTAAAGATGTTATATGCAAAAAGCTTTCTGTGCAAACTGCAGGAAATCATTTACTTGCTGTGCTTCTTGTACTTATTGCAGTTATGATAACTATAAAAATATAGGTTTTTTAGTGATAGAAATTTTTATTTGCTGTAAAAGTTAGTTAGAATTATGAATTCGCTAGCTAATTGACTAAGGGCCCAATCCTATCCAATTTTCCAGTGCTGGTGCAGCTGTGTCCATGGGGCATGCACTGCATCCAGTGGTGGGGAGGCAGTCACTGAAGCCTTCTCAGGGTATGGGAATATTTGTTCCCTTACCTCCAGACTGCATTGTGGCTGCACTGGTGCTGGAAAGTTGGATAGGATTGTGCTCTAAGGCTGCAATCCTAACCACACTTTCCTGAGAGTAAGCACCATTGAACAAAATAGGACTTACTTCTGAGTAGACCTGGTTAGGATTGTGCTGTAAGGCCCAAATCCTAAACAACTTTCCAGCTCTGACATAGCTGTGCCAGTGGGGCATGTCCTGCATCCTGCAGTTGGGGGGCAGTCATGGAGGCCTCTTCAAGGTAAGGGAATGTCTGTTCACTTACTTTAGAACTGCATTGCCCTTACCTCAGTGCTGGAAAGTTGGTTAGGATTGCACCCTAAATGAATTTGATCCATGCTTTGTAAACCATATTATTTGGGACAGATGTGGGTTTCTTTTGCATCAGTGCAAAAGTGGTGATGTTAACAAGGGCCTAGTGTGTATGACACATCAAACCAGCAGATTCACAATATGTAGTGGAGTAGCATGCTGCACCTGTCCCACCCAGTGGGCTACTGTACTAACACCTAATTGTACAGTGGTGGTTCTTCTGAAACACATGTAGTTCCAACATCACTTTAAACTAGAGATGGATCCGTGCATATAGGAACAGTTTGGACAAATTGGCAGCTTGCATAAATAGGGAGAGTGCACTAAATGGGGGCAGGGGGAGGAGTGCATGGCCATACTGCTCATGCATCCACTGAGGATAGGCTGGGCAAACCAACCCCCCCAGTTCATTTGATTGATTATGATAAAGGCAAGGCTTAATTAGTCTTCAGTTATCTTCATTGATCTTCAAAATGCTTGAAAAATCCTGAGTTCTTTATTGACATTTGCGCATATGATGCTTGCACTTGACTCGTTGAGCTTTAAGATTAAGTCAGTGTTTCTTAATGTTTGTCCTTCATCGTACCACTTCAAATGGTCTACCTATTCAAAGTACCACTGGAAGTAACTGGCAATGACATTCACGCCAGTTACTTCTGGGTTGGGAGGCCAGATGCAATGTGACAAACACCAGTAAGAGGCTCAGAGTGGACAGGAGGGCTTTTTTTGAGCACAGAAATGCATGCTTTGGAGCTCTGCCTGTGGAACCAAGCCTCTTACTGCTGTTTGTTGTGTTGTGTTCCTAGTTTCGCTGCCAGGCAACAGGTGCCCAGGGGTTGTAGTACCACCATACACCACCTCATGTACCACTGGTGGTACTCATACCACTGGTTGAGAAACACTGGATTAAGTAATCAAGTAAGGATCAAGTGGTAGAGGATCTCAGGCCTATGGGCCAAATCAGGTTTTTCTCAAGGGGAAGGGGTGCATTGAGAGGGAGCCCACAAACTGGCCCAGTGGCTTTAGCTGTGCTCAAGGAGATAGAAAAATTGTAAAGAAAAGGGGAGCAGGATGTTACTAGTCCTAATGGCTGGCTGGCTGGCATAGTTGCCCTTGGATGGTGGCTGGAGTGGGGGGTGTCTTATTGCAGCATCAGTGGGTTAATGTTCCACAAGCAAACAGCAAGGCAGGATGAGGGAGAATGAGGAACCAGGGAATGAATAACATGAAACTCTAGTGCCCAGGGTTTTTGTAGGATTTTCACCCATAGAATCCTGTAAGGGATCTTTTGTAGTGTGAGCTGATCAAGGGATCTTCCATTGTTAGTTGAGGACCCTCTGGTGGGGGCTGCCCTTGTTTTTCACTTCCATTTGAAGGTGCAGTGGCTAGTTCAGGAAGTCTAACTTGGCTCATTAACATGCCTCCTTGTTAGAGTTTAGCCATGGAGTTGGTAAGATCTGTTAGGGATCCTTCATTTGTTTTGATAAACTTGTTTTTCCCAAAGTCAGAAGTCCTTAGGACAGTGGTTCCCAAACTCTCTGGAAGTTTGGAAGCTGTAGTAAGTCTTGGTGGGGAAAGGGGGTTATGCAGTGAAGTGATCTCCAAGATCGTGCCCCTACCAGGGGCAACAGAGGCTTCATTTTACTCACCAGCAGCAACCTTCTGGGGGTGCAGGGAGCCCTGTGGAAGACTTGGAAAATCTAAAAATAAAGATCGCGACCTACTTCCAGTTTTCAGTCGCGAAACTGCAAGTGGGTCACAGTCTTTATTTTGTGATGCTACTTCTGCGGCTGGTGAGTAGAATGAAGCTCCTGGCTGAGGCATGATCCTGGGGGATGGATCACTGCATTCCCCCTCCCCACCCCTTAAAGGGACAAAGACAGAGCTCCTCAGGTTGGGGTGCCATGATGCTCCAGTTTGAGAACCTTAGGAGGTGGCTGTGGTCATGAGGTACAAATGTGCTGTTCCAGGAGAGATTTGAATTTTGAAGCAAGCAAATTTGGAGCAAGTGGGGAGGAGGTGAGTTGCTTACCCAATGAATCAAGAATGTGACCTTCTTGGCCTGTGGAGTTCAGGCCTCTTGGCATCAGTAGTTCAGTAAATGATCATGCTTCTGGCCTGGCCTATACTCTCCCGGAAGGCACTCAACCCCAAGTACATGTGTATATGTGCATGTCTTTTGCATGCTTTGAAATAATGAAAAATAAAAGATTGACCCAGTGACAATTGATGCTGTTGAAAATCAATCAACAAGTAAAATCAATCAAAAATAGTTGATTTTACTTATACAAACAGTGTGTTCATTCTGTTTGTGTAAAACCCATTAGAGCTTCATTCTTGGACAGGGACAGTTTTATAGATAGGCTGTCGTAGCTATAGCACACATAGACATCAGGACAGTTTATAAATAAACGTTAGACAAGTGAAGCGCCTTAATGGGTGTGTGTTCAGTGTGCAGATTTTATGGAATGTATAGCATAATAAATGAAAAATGAGTACTAGATACCATGATACACTCTATATAACGGACAACAAAAATAACCTTGCTAAAGTGTTTGCCAAAATGTTCATGGCTGTATGAAATAGAGTAACTTTTAAAAATGACAGTCAAATGTGTCTTGGGATTGGCTTTCTAGTTACTGAAGTTATGCTTTGAAGTACTCTACTGAATGCAATGCATCACTTTTTCATTGTTTTCCAGTATATGTTGTTTACCAGTACAGTGGACCCTTTGTATCCATGGGGGATCTATTTCAGGATCTCCCACGGATACTGAATTCTGCAGATAATGAAATTTGTGGGAGGGCTGTGTGGTGGTGCAATTATGTACCCGGCCCTCCAGAGGTTGCACACGTTTGGCCTCCCAGGCTCCTCAGAAGCCTCCAGGACACAACTAGAAGGAACTTCCAGTTCACACTGGCAAACCAGAAGTGCCTTTTTGTCGCATCTGGGAGGTCCTCTGAGGCCCTCCAGCCATGGGCTCAGCATCCATGGATAGTCAAATCTGTGGATGACAAGCCCATGGGCCCACAAAGAGGGCCCACTGTATACATAGTGCAAGATATGTTTGTGATAATAGGAGCTTGTTTTATGCTGGAACAATAAAAAGGACACTTGAAAAGAAACTCGACACTATGCTATGTGATTACCTAGTCAAAATCTGCATGCTGACAGTGTGCAGGAAAGCACAAGACTGTAACTATGCACATTATTAGGCCTTCTTTTTTGTATTTTGTTTGGACCTTATTCCTCCAAAGTGGGTTAAGCTCCATGAAATATGGATAACCCAGCTCAGCTTTGCCTGGAGTCCTGTCCACTCTATGGTATATGAATATGTCACAAAATATGGACAGGGCTTGGAGACAGATTCCCCAATGGGACATATAGCTTGGGGGAGGGAAGCTAGGCAGTTACCATGAGACAAAGGGTGAAATCTTTTCTCTTCTCAAGCTGCAGCCCCGGTCTGAATCCATCTCCCTCTCCAGCTGCTTTTTGAAGAAAGAAAAGCTTGGATATTTCTAATCTCAGAAGTCCACATAACAGATAGTTTAACCTTTTGCACTCAAGTGTGCATATTGAGTACAACATGACTGCTTGCTTCATCAAATGAGCAGAATGAGCACATCTCAAATTAGGCACATTTTAGAAGCAGTGGCTGGAAAAAGGTTTGGACTATACTTTGAGGGTTTTTGTTATTGTTTCTGTTTGAAAGACACCTAATTCTGTAAGCGCACACCATTCTCACTTGATGGGATGTGCATGCATTTTGTATTTGGTTATGAATAAATTAGTAGGTTGATCAGCATGATTATTTCCTGTAGATAGTTTAATGTTGTGTTGATTCATCTTATAAACAATATAGAATTTACAGTACTGTGTAGTTACAGATCTACATCTGTTGTTATTGAGGAATCAATCTTAAATGTTAATCTTAATGTTAGAAACTGCCTTCTAACTTGTCTGCTGAAGTTCTATTAAGAGCGCAATCCTAACATTGTGCTAGGCCGGTGCAAGTCCCTTGTACCTGCCCAGGAGGGTCGCAAACATGCTTTATCAGCTGGGCTGGCAAGTGCATGTGCTGGCTTGCGGAGGCTTCATCCAGCCTCTGTAACAACGATCCCAGGGAAGTTCATGCCGGCCAAGCTCAGCCAGCACAGGTATCTCCCCAGCAGGAGAGCAGGGTGTGAGGCCAGGGTCATTCCTGACAGTGCAGAGTGGCTCTGGGCTGCACCACCGCTTTAGGTGGTGAAGATCCGAGTAGACCCTTTAGGGCTGCTGTGGATTGATCCAGGGTAAGGGGAAGCTATTCCCCTTGCCCCGGTCTGAGCCTCTTTCAGCCCCAAATTTGCTTTGGATGCGGGGCAGACCTGCCGGCCTCCCTGTTCCAGCGCAAGTTAGGATTGTGCTGTAACTTACTTAAGGGCCCAAATTCTAACCTCTGCCAGCCCATCGTATACAGTGCTGCTGGCAGAGCATGTTGTGCTGCATGATATGGGGAGGGGGGGACCAGACAGCCCAAGAGAAGAGAATAAAAATGTTTGTTTTTACTCCCTGTAGGCTACCTGGTTGCCAATCAGTCTCCTCAAACTTATGTCAGCTACTTGGTTTGTGTAGGCTTGGTGCTGGTCTGGGTAGGGAAAAAGGGATAGGATCTTGGAGTACATGGCTACTACTCAGATCCTCCCCCTCCCACCCCCCAAAATGCTTCTGACCCAGGCCACTCCCTACCTGGTTCTGATGCTCCCCTGAACCACCCCTGAACTGCTCCTGCCACTGATCAGTGATCATTTGGTCTGCTTTATATTATTCCATTGTCTGGAGCATGTGAGAGAAACCTACACACCAAGTCAACACAGAAGAAAGCACACAAAAGCCAAGTTAAGCTGGTATCCACCTGGGTGAACTTTTTCGGTTCCCTGAAGTCAATGGAGATGAAAATGAAACTTGAGAATCGGAGACCATTGCGAGTTCTGAAATTGGTCACTGATTAGAGAAAGAATCTTGCGATGGTTGCGATCTTGTGATGGTTGTATTTTTAAGGGTATAGTATTGGTGCTATGACGAGGGATGTGAAGTGGAATTCATGAGAGAAAAGAAAAGGGGTTGCTCAGTGCAAGAGCGACTTTTTTGTTTTATGCTGAGGTGGGTTGAATCTTAAGTTTGGTTAGTTGTGATGACGGAAATGATTCATGACATGTCCCATTGTGGGATTTAGTTGTGAGTCACTTCCTTTGTCATGATCTGAGTTGCAAACTTAGAATGCAACTCAGTGACAGGATGATTCTGTGTCACATGGTAAACTTCTGAAAAGACGAGGGTTGAGGCATGATAGATAGGAGG
The DNA here is from genome assembly GCF_035046505.1 of Tiliqua scincoides. Lineage (NCBI taxonomy): Eukaryota > Metazoa > Chordata > Lepidosauria > Squamata > Scincidae > Tiliqua > Tiliqua scincoides. Next base: position 50,718,437 of record NC_089826.1, read on the forward strand.
GACATCGTTCTGTTAATAAAGAGATATAATTTGAGTAGAAAGATGTTGATATACTTGTTGGTTCACTGACTAATCAATTCACCATGTTGTAAATCCATTCTGAGGTGGAAATCATTTTTTGATTTTTGTTCTTGGCTTTGCTGTTGTGGAGTCAACTGGAGGTTAGCATGGGGTTCTTCTCACGCCATTTAGTAGCCAACACTCATATTTAATGACACATACAAGGGTGATGTCATCCTTCAGATACATTCTTGATCATTTCATAGCTACTGGTCGCTTTCGTTGCCATCTAATTAATCAGCGTCGGGACTCTGGATGTGGAAGAATGCAAAACCCTTTTTGCTTTAATTAACGTTCCCCCATTCATGCCTTGAACAGATAATTTCTGATGTCTTTAAAAGATGTATTTAGCCTGTAACATGCACCAACATCTGAAAGATTATGTAGAAGGCAACCAAAGGTTACCACAGTGCAAAGCTGAGTCACTGTTAAGTTGGATGGCAATACAATTGGTTTGCCATTCCTGAATAGCATTTAGGGAGTACAAGGAGAGGGAGGAAGAGGTTCATCATCCCCCCAAAGACATTGACTTTCTGTTTCTAGCAGAATCTCAATAGGGTTTGCACAGTGTTCCTAAGAAAATTAATCATCTTGTGAAATTTAAAACACAAATGGAGGAGCAACCCCTTTGGAGTGAACAGTCCATGTAAAGAGTATGTAGAGGTTGCGATGTTGAAGTTAACTTTATTTCCAGAGAGAGAGAGAGAGTGAGAGAGAGAGCTGCATGCTTCTCTGCCGGGGCTGGTAGACACCTGTACTGAGCAAGATAGTGAAATTTAGACAATGAATTATGTTTTTCCTCAAAAATGTTGTTAAAGGGCTACGTGCTGAGAAGCTATGCTAATAGCTAGGTACTTGTACTGTATGTGTGGGAAAAGGGCAGAGCAGCTGAAGAAAGACTGCTTTGTTGAGGGTTTGGATTTGTAGTCTTGCTACACAAAGATCTCCTTTTGAGAAGAGACATTGTATTTGAGCTTTCATTTTCAAATTTTGGATTTTGTGATTTTTTTTCCTGTTCTTTTTCTTATCTAAACAAAAATTAAAACATAAAAAATGTTCTTTTAAAGAGGAATATCTAATGTTATGTGCATGCTTGGTTTATTCTGTGAACAAATAGTGGAAAAATCTGTTTATCCTCATCCAAAGAAAAGGAGCAGACCAAGCAAGTTCAGAGGTAACTACTGTAACCCATTTCTGCCTGGCCCACAGGTGTACACATTTGGTCCCTGTTGTGTCTATGCGGTGTTGGGCAGAAATGATAATCTACATGTCATATTTTCCACATACCCAATGCACAGGCCACATTGTTATTCCCAGTCACATACTGAGTGTTTAGTAGGTCTGTCAGGAACCCAGGAAATGGAATGTGTCCCAGCTCTTTCCATTTAGGACAGGGGTCTCCAAACCCCAGCATGGGGGCCAGATGCAACCCGCAGCAAGCCTCTGTCTGGCCTGCAGCCAGGCTCTTGTACCCTGAAAGCCTCTGGCCCACTCAACTGAACATGACCAAAGCTGTGCTCTGGAGGGTGTTCTGAGGGCCAGAGAGGTTGAATGAATGAGCCGATTCATTAATTTATTCACTCATCTAAGTTTCATCTCTAATTTATTTATTTAAATTTTATATTTAAAAATTTTTTCCGGTCCTCAATACCATGCTAGATATTTGATGCGGCCCTCTGGCCAAAAGGTTTGGAGACCCCTGATTTAGGACATGCTGAGCTGCTCGCAACAGCATCCCAGGCTTTTGAAACCCTGGGATATGTGGTTTCCAAGGTGCTTGAGTTCCCTGCAAAATATTTAGGTATTCTGGAAAACTATGCATTCTAGGGCTTCTCAATGACTTGCTGATGCTTTGGAGCTTAGTCTACATTTACATTCAGAATCTTGGAGAAATGTCCCCCAATTCATAATGCAACCAAGCATTACAAACTGGAGAAATCTGTGTTCTGGACTGGGTAAATCAACTGTGGAACAGTTGACATGTGGGAAAAGGTAATCTGTAGACCAACCTATGAGAACAGGCACAGGGTGCAATCCTAAGCAACTTTCCAGCAACTTTGTAGCCACAATGCAGACCCAAGGTAAGATAACAAACATGCCCTTACCTTGAGGAGGCCTCCTAGATTGCCTCCCTACTGCAGGATGCCGTGCACATCACATTGGCACAGCTATGTCAGTGCTGGAAAATTGGTTAGGATTGCACCCACAGTCGAAGATCTTGCTGGATATATTTTCAATAGGTCACTTGCTTGGACCTTGCAGCATAGTCTCTTGATACCACCATTAGATTGTTTGTTGCACTGTTTTTTCTTTCTAGAGTTAAATTGATACAAACTGGTATAATCTCAATAAGAACACTTCTTCAGCAGATGGATTTCTACTTTGTTGTACTCTTCACAAAGAAAGACTATTTTATGTCTGTGGCTAGTTTCAAGATATTCTTCAAAAACCATTATAGAGTAATGCCATAGACAACAATGGGTGGGGGTCATATTTCAGTGATAAAGCACTCGTAAGGGCCAGAAAGGCCTCCACTTGCCTCAAAAAGTAGTTGCTAGTCAGTGTGGACAAGGCTGAGCTAATGGACCAATGTCTGACTCAGCAGGCAATAATTTCATGTGTTCAGTCAGTTATATTACAGATTCATGCATAGACTGACAAAACAAATGAAAGAAAGGTGCAGTTAATTAATGTACATTCAGTTTGTACAATGCTGTTTCTACCTCTGTAAATTTCCAGTAGCGCTTTCCGGTTTTTCTGAAGGCCTGTTTTGACTTGAATCTCATATAATGCATGTCTGATGTGTTAGGTTTACCCTTAATGCCAGCATATTTCCATTTTGGTTCATTGTCCTTGAGAATAAGGGCAACTGGAAATAATTCCCACAAAGGGATGTTGAAACTGATGCCTCTGGTTGGAATATGTCATGGGTTATTAGCTACCTTCTCATCTGCTTCTTTGACTTCAATGCTTGAGGTGTGTGGTTTTAATTATTTTTCCTATTTGACCGTCACACGATTGCACAACCCCATACATGAGCCTTAGATAGTCTCCAGAATCCAGAAATTAGAATGAAACAATATGTTTGTAAAAAGGCAGATTCTTTCATGTGAATGTCCAAGTACAAATTCTTCCAAAAGGATTTTTTAAAGGGTGGAGGACCTTGGAGAATTGCAGAAATGAAATCTCACCCATGTATTCCTGTTGGCAGCCCAAATGTTCTAGAACAATCCAGCTAAATTTGCTCCTCATATAAATATAGCAAAAGCAGAGATGACATAATAAACAGTAGGCAAGGCATACATGTTCTGCAAAAGAACACTTGCACCAGAAATCTACCTGCATCTGAACATCTATACTTGGCCAGGCAGGGAGATGAAACTTGATCTCCCCAGTCAAAGCCCAACATTTCACCCACCACACCAACCACACTGCTCCTTAAGTCCTCATGAAAAATGAGGATCCTATGAACATTGTTCATGTGATGGGGGGGGGGGGGGCTGAGTGTGCTGGTAAGCAGTGCCCTCTCGGTGTATACAGCATTTGTCTGCACTGATGAGAAAATAGCTTCAGGTACAGAATTAGTCAGTGCAGGGGTAGGATGGCGAATTGGCTCTGGAGGAAGGGTTTACAGGCGCACTGTTAGTCCTATCTCATCCCCCATTGTGTGTGGATCAGCTATTTTCAACTTTTTCATCTTACTGCATACTGACAAGATGCTAAAATATCTATCAGTTTATGGACAATTGACAAGGCACACCGCAATGCTGGTGGGGGGCTCACAGTTCCCAGTGGCCCTGCTAATAAAGGACCTTCCCCCCCAAACTCCCATGGTACACCTGAGTACCAGTTGCTGCATACTGGTTGAAAACAGTTGGTGTGGAAGATATCCATGTGTTATAATTTCCAAACAGGACTTCCAGGTGTTGCATTTTGTTTGAAGCTGAGAGTACTTCTAGTGTCTTTGGGCTTACTCTCACTGAGCTACTTTTCTGAGTCTTCTCCATTGAATTGGAGACTCTCTAGCCATTAGTTATTTGATTTTTCTCTGTGAACCGCTTTGTGAACTTTTAGTTGAAAAGCGGTATATAAATACTGTTAATACTTAATACTTATGCACAAGGGAAGCCCCTCCGCCATCATATAAAATGATCATATTTAATGTATAGAATTGTCGCCCTAATAGGAAGGCATGGCCAGTGGCCCAGCAGGTGAAGGGAGCTGCCAGTCAAAAAGGTTTGGGAACCACTGCACTAAGGTATGGTTTAGTGTAACCATTCAGAGCACAATACCATAGTCTTTCGAGACTGAAGGTTGCCAACTACTACTGAACTAGACCACTTTTGTGGTTTCACTCAAGAAACCCTGAGCACTTTCATGGAACTCAAGTGCTGAAAATGCTCTGTTAGAGATTCCCAGAGGGCAGACAGAAGTATAGTTCTCAAGGTTTCTTAAACTCAGGAAGCTTAAGCTGTTATACTAGTAATATAAACTTGTCATCTCTATGGAAAAGAGCCCTGTACTTATAACAGTCAACTTCTAGAACTGGAAATTTTGTTAAGCTGGTCGTCATTTTTCTCCCTCGGGAATGGTTTGTTGATTTTAGCTACACTGAAGAAAGCTCTGCTGTCCTGTATCCATGGCTGGTTTTAAAACAGTGGAAGAGTGCTTTCCCTCTTCCTCTCCACTACCACCTTTTGACATTTTCTGTTAAAGTACATATAATTTGAGCCAGAGGGCACATCCTCTCTCACGGCCCCTCTTTGATATGTGAGATTAAGTCCCAGTGACATGGTGAGCTTTGCTCCTGTCACTTTTGTCTGACAAATGTATATGACAGGTTTCTTGACTCTTCTCTCCCACAGCTGTGGCCTCTGTTTGCAGCACTTGTCTGCTAATTGTCTTGGCAATAGGGGCCCTATCCATTTATCTTTACAGCGCTGTTTTATCCTTAATGTATGTGCTGAACTCCCTATTGACGTTAATAGGACTTAATCACACATATCAAAGGGCTCATAAACCACTTACAAGAGTCTACAGCCATCACTTGGGAAATGCACCTAATTGCCATTAGTTTAGCAACAGGGTTGCTTCCAAATGTGTTTCTTATTGCCTTGTGATGAAGCACATTGCCTATATTGCTCCTTCTGAAACTTCTGGTTCCACTTTTAGTGGGCCTTAGAGCCAGGTGTTCCCTTTCTTTGATATGGCTTGACTGCCTGCAATTAAAGCTCATCTCTGTTTTCAATCCTGGGCTCTGTTGAGGCTCTAATATTGAGGATTGCAGAATGGCCCTTCTGAGCTTTATGTGTCCCTGAGCCCTGAAAATCAGCCCTTGCCAATTGCACTTCAGACCTGTGCTTCATTTCTAAAACAAAACAAGAATAAAAGCGGGAGTCTGTGTGAAAATCTGTCCTTATCCCTAATCTCAACATCTGTCTAACCTCTGTCATCTGTCTAACCTCTGTCCTTATCCCTGATCTCAGCTAGTTGTTTGTACTGTAGTTTAACCAGGTCTGCTTCATGCGTTACATTTTTGCATGTACCCTCAAAATATTTTGGGCATGATTGAGCTACAAGAAGGCACTTCTAAGATGATTGATTCCATAGGAAAATTAAACTTATGCACTGAGATGAACAGGACTTAAAACAGCTTCATCGGACTGGACTGTATTAATTTTGGGCCAGTTCTGATGATACTTCTGCATCAAACTTGTTGTTGCATGCTGTGGGACAGGATTGAGCCTGTCCTACATCTTCTCCCTGTGTGTCCTTTTAATTTTAACAATTACTAGGTGGGGTTTGTTACCCTGAACTAACCCCTCTAATACAATATGTGGATCATCAACCCTCTATGCAGTTATTAAAACTGGAAGGGCGCATGCCAGAAGCAGTAGTGGGACGTCCTCATTCAGGTCATGCATCGTCTGTGGGCCAGTTTGGAAGTGTGATCTGAACTGAGCATGTGTATACCTGTAAAACTTTAATGTGTGAATGTGCAAATGTGTGTTTTCAACTGTGTGCATATATCATCCAGCAGCTGCATGCAACAGAGAGCTGGGCTTGGAGCCGAATATGTTCAATGCTGCATAATGCGTGAAGCATCACTCATTGTGGAGGGAAGGACATCAGCATCATTTCGTATAAACTCTTGTACTGAGACTTATTACTAGGAATTGTTTCTTGGGTGAAGCCCTAGTGAGTTTAAAAATGCTTTCGCTCATGATGCATTCATTTATTTACAGTTCGTTTTTCATGATTTACAAAACTGTTGTGTACATTTCTGCAGTAATTTGCTGTATGTTTGAAGACAGGGAGATGAGGATGGGAGTTGATCTCAGTAATGTGTCCTTAATTAATAATGTTAAACTTCCTAATCTCTCAAGACAGTGCTTAAGTAGATCTCACTTTTATCTAAGCAAAACATAGGGATTTTAACAGTGTTTCACATTTGTCAAATGCTAGAATTTTTCTAAGTGTTGTCTGTAAGGATTAGCTAAGTGGCAGCCCATTGTTCTAAATAAAAGGAGTAATAGGATTAGGCATTTCAGTTCCTGTTTTTTAACACTTAATTGGGGTGCATTGGTCCTGAGCCAACCTATGTTAAATGAGACCTTACCTATACTGTACACTGAAGTGCTATAATTTGAGGGTGGTAATGTTTATCCAGGGAAATTTATCAGCAAGTACATGTCATATGAGAATACTCCATTCACTATTGGTTGAGTGATCACTATTAACTGTCAGATGCTTTCTGTTGAAAGCTATGCTTCAGTGAGAATTGGCCATCAGCCATGGGTATAACAAAGGACCAAAAGTTATTCCCATCTTCACACTTTTTCTCTATATGGGTGACACAGAAACAGTAAGCACTAAACTGTGAAGTCATTCTTGTGCTATTTATTGCACACCTGTTGTGAAGCCACAATTGACAGTGGACTGGCAATATGTGTATGTGTGGTAAAGCAGGGCATGTCTGTCTTCACTCTTGATGTAAGCACATACAGAAGTTTTTTTTACCTGTAGCACTATGACTTGGCTCTTAGGAGTAGGTTCATTGTTGATCCTGGAGGCTGTACTTGTTGTTTTGTGTTCTGAGAAATTTCCATGCACTGGAAAGGGAAAGTTGAGAAAACCCTGTAGCGTAGGGGTGGCCAAACTGCGGCTCACAACTTCAAGCCATATGGGGCTTGTTGACATATAATGGTTGGCTAGTGGAAATATGTTGGCTGAGCTCAGTTTTGCATCACAATTAATATAAAATGTAAATAAATATTTTTCACGCTTTCTAGTTATTTACCAGGTATAAACTGATAATCCGGTGGATTAAAACATAAATTTAATGTTTATGGTGGGTAAATGTATTTAAGAATTTAAATGAACACTATTTTTCAGGTTTGTTCTTCTGTGGAACTATTTCTGAAGAAATTACTTCTCCTTTCTAGAAAGGAACCCCAACGGAATAAACCCACAATTCTTCAGAATGCTGTAAAACAATTTCTCCTATTTCATGTGGCACTCTAGAACAGACAGATAGTCCCCAGTTCCTTCAGTGTACGATTTCCGATATTTTGGTGTTTGTGTCAGCTGCCAGATGACGATTGGCTCTTAAATGTTTTTTTCCCTCTGCTTTCCTATTCTCCCACCAATTACTGTTTTTAAACGTCAATTTTTTTTTTTGTTTGACACATGGATATATTGCACATGAATGTGCACCTGGTATTTGGCTGGGGGGCGGTTGTTTGAATGATATGTGTTCAGCTGTGCAATGTGCTACACCAGGGGTCTCCAAACCCCGGCCTGGGAGCCAGATGCAGCCCACAGCAAGCCTCTTTCCGGCCCGTGGCCAACCTCTTGTCCCCTGAAAGCCTCTCGCCCACTCAACTGAACATGACCAGAAATGTGCTCTGATTGTGTCTGGAGGGTCTTCTGAGGGCCAGAGAGGTTGAATAAATGAGCCCATTCATTCATTTAGGGTGCAGTCCTAACCCCCTATGTCAATGCTTTCCAGCACAGACATAGCGGTGCCAATGGGCCATGTGGTGCATCCTCCAGTTGGGGGTCACTCATGCAGGCCTCCTGAAAGGAAGGGAATGTTTGTTCCCTTACCTTAGAGCTGCATTGCCCTTATCAGTGCTGGATAGCACTGACATAAGGGGTTAGGATTGCACCCTTATTCATTCATCTATGTTTCGTCTCTAATTTATTTATTTAAATTTTATGTTTAAATTTTTTTTCCGGCCCTCCACACCATGCAAGATATTTGATGCGGCCATCTGACCAAAAAGTTTGGAGACCCCTGTGCTACACCTACAATATTTCAAATAGCTTCATCTTCCTCAAATCCATGTGAGTGGTGGTTATAAAGCAGAAATTGGTGGGCTGTCTGGTAGGCTCAGTTCCTCAGCCACTTGCCCCCAAGCAGCCTCTGACTGTGTCCTTGTGGGATCCAGGCTCTGTTAAGGTACTAAAATGATTTTTTTTCAATAGTTAGCATCCCTTCCTAAATTCTATGGAACAGATGTCCTCTCTGAACACCATCCCGTCCACTTAATACATCCACAGAGTAGTTGTGTGCTGGCACAGTACATAGGCTTCAGCAAATATTTAAATCAATTAGCCATTAAAGATACTAAACATACAGATTTGAATAGGTTGAAGCTACAAAGCCTCTTGAGCTAGAAAGGAGGGATAAAACGACACGATAGATGGAGAATAGAAGGAATTTTGCAACTGCAAAGCAATTACGAACCCTAATTGTCACTTCAGATTGAATTACTTTCATGTCCTTTGCCCACATGCTTGTATAAAACCTTCTATGAATACTGAAGGGCCACTTTGGTGAGTGATTTTTCAGACCTTGTACAAATAGGAGGAAGTTGCTGTGCCAGCAGTTGGGCATTGTGTGGAATTTATTGTTCAGTAAAAAGAAAGCATGTGAGGAGAATTGGGGTTGTAGGCTGATGTGTATAATTAATACCATTTAAGACCAAATTTCTCTAAAGCATACACTTCAGAGACCAGCACTGTGTTGGCATTTATTATTATTTTTTTTTCTGAATTTCAACTCGAAATCATATTTTAATGTAATTCATATCCCATTCCTAAACCGAGCTAGTGCAGCCAAGTCACATGGCCTATGCTGTATCCAGTGCAGCTCAGGCTACAGGTCTCTTAGTGGTAAGGGAATATATTTCCCCTTATATTTATCATTACTGTGGGTAAAATCACAGCCACCCCATAGGGCTCTTTGGTTCTCTTACACAAATCCATGAAGGACTGCCTGGCCTGGGAAGGGGAGCAGGATGTGGCGTGTGCCACCGCTGCAGATCCATCCCTTTCTTGGACCTAATCCTCCCCTCATTCCACCCTTCCCTCCCTCACCAACGTGCCCTCCCACCACCCTCAACCAGCCCCCATGCTTCCTGGTGCAATCTTACCTGTGCCAGCTGGTGCAGGGGTCAGATGCAGTGATGTGAGTTCTGCCAGCTTACAAGCAGCCACAAACACACCTTACTGTTTACAACACTCAGAGCTGACACAGGGTTGACTGTGCTGGCTCAAGCATGAATTTGGATCGTGCTGTTAGCTCCTGTGACACAACCACTGTTTTCTTTCCAGTACAAGATTTCATCACTTCATTGTCACATGGAGATGGGCTTCAAGACTTGCTTGTAGTTCACAAGAAAAACTGACCACTATTTTTTCCTCCAATGTATCCTAACAGTTTATTATTACAATGCCTACCGCACCACTCCATAGTAACACTGCACTCGAGGCGGCTTCCATAAAATAAAGAAAATACAGTACTCCCCCTGGGATCACATGGTGATCACAAGTTTACGTGGCTGGACATAGACATAGCTCCCAGCCATTTCTATTCAAAACAACACTTTCTGTGGCTGCTAGAATCATGGAAATGGTAGGGGTCTGTCTCCGTGTACAGCCGCCTACCCCCCAACAACATTGAAGTTTGAGGTAGGCACCTCATGACCTGGTCTGGTGAGCTACCTGGGGTGACCCTATGTGTGCTCAAGCCTTCAGGCTTTCTTCTGTCGCAATATATATGCACAGTGTTAATATATATATAAGATGAACAGGATGGTAGCAATACAACGTGAGCATGCAAGCTTTGTTTACATAATGATGTGAGAAATTTGAGTTCTCCTGAACTGTACTGGAGATCTTTGTAGGGGAGAGTTTTGTTTTTGTAACTTTGCATAAACAAAAATTCATTTTAATGTGCCGGTATTCAAAGTGGCTTTACTTCCAAACAAAATATTACAAAATTTTATCACTGCTAGGTATTCCTGTTTATGTTATTGTTAGGAAAGGCATGATGTGAATATTTGGCTGTTTGCTTATCTGATAGAATCAGTTCTCTTCAAGAGTAAAATACATGCTGCCAACCTTTTGTTATCTAATTTCCCAACTGCAATATAGTACTGGCTCCTGCTAAACTTGCTTACATATTACAAGCACTCACGACCGCCTTAGTTATCTCTTCCTGGTAGTCTGCATCCTGCCACTTAGCTGTAAGTCTCTCTCATTCACATTCATGCACACACACATAGACTTGTACAAACTCATTCATGCTTCCTACTTAAAAAAACACATACACAAAACTGGCCACGTGCCGAAACAAGCTAAACAGTGGTTCCGAAACTGGTGGGTTGTGACCCACCAACCTGGGGAACACTGACCAATGCCCTTTAAGGGGCAAGGAGAGGGGGAAGGCAACAACGCAATCCCCAGGATTGCTCTGCTGCCAGCTGCAGGTAGGTAGAAAACTCCCCTCCTATCCCTGGCCAGTATATGTGTATACCAGTATATCTCCGGCAGTGCGATTCTGAGGATCATGTTGCTGCCTCCCCCCATCCCCCGCAACAGCTTACAGTGCTTCCAACTCCCTTGTAGGAGTTTGGAAAGCACTGAACTAACACATGTGGGAGAAGTCAGGTGCATCCTAAATGTGTAGATTTCTCAAATTATGATGGTTGGGATAAGATGTGCTGAACTGGGAAAAAGTAGGGAAGAAATGAGCATTGGCTTTAGTTTGAATTCAGGAGCTAGCATCACAAAGAGTGGAAAATGCAATCTGATGTCAGTGTCAGTTTATTTTTGTACCTAGAGAAGAAGAGGTGGAATTTTTTCCCCCAGTCCTGGTGCAATGGAGTACTGATTCTGAGGGGTGACTAGCACTGGACACAGATGTGAAGGATGCTTTTTGAAAAACCAAAAAGAGGGAACAGATGCCGTAGTATGTCAGTATCTCTGCTTATGTGAGGACTCTGATGTGCTCCCCCAAGTTTACATGAGCAGGTGCAGACCCACTTCAGCATCAGCAGAGACGTAACTAGGGTGGAGCCTGAGGGGTACCTGCCCTGGGCACTGTGCCAAGGGAGGCACATGACTGCCCCAGTCTCTGCCCTACTTATGGAGGAGGCACTGGCGGCTTTGTGCCCCCTGTTCTTTCTTCTGTGGCGGCTTCCCTTGAAGGAAAGCCTCCAGAGAAGGAACTGGGGGCATGAAGCTGCCACAGTGATCTCCCCCTCCTCTGGGGAGAACCCGGAAGTGATATCACAATGTCATGTGATGTTGTGACATCACTGCCTGAGTGCTGGGGCAGTGCATTATGCCTCTGACCATCAGCAATTTCTTTGCCTTTACAGTACAATTGCACAGGCACAGTTTTGGCCCAATCCTATCCTTCCACTCCACTGGCACAGCTACGACAAAAGGGCATTCTGAGGACTGGGGAGGCTTCCCCAGGCTTCAGAATGCTTTTTAAAGGCATAAAACGTCACTTCCAGTTTCCATATAGCTGACATAGGTCTGAGGAGACCCATGGGCTGCCAGGAAGCCTATGGAGAGATGTGAGAAAAAATATTTTCTCACTAACAACCTATAGTGGGGGATAGGATTAGGCTGTTAGTGAGTTCCCAGACTCTGTTTGATATGCAGGGAAGTAGATTGCTTCCAGAATCTAACCCACACAATGTTTGCTGCTAATAACCAATTAGCATGAGAATCTTGTGTGAATCATGAGGTCATTTTCTTTACAGTGTGTAAAAGAATGAAGAAGTTGAGGATTTTTTTTCCCCCTGAGGACGCTTCCCATAATTTCCTCTTCGGAGCCTCTGATGCTTATAACTGGATGCAATACTCAGTGCATTCCTGTGCACACTTCCTTGTTTAAGTGAGACTTATCATAAACAGGCTTGGACAGCATAAGTCTCACCAAAGGGTTTCTTAGTTTGTAATGGTTTGATTATTTTATAAAAGGCATACTCAAGTCTTCTCTCTTTCTCTGTCTTGACAAGGCAGAGGCAAACAGAACCATATGATTTTCTTCCCTTTTTTTCCATTATGCTGTTGTGAGCGTTTCCCCCCAATTGCAACATTTTATTTTCCAGTGAGGCAAATGAAGACTTCTTTGACTTCTGTTTTGTGCAGTGATGCATTAAACTCTCCCATAGTGCTCTGCTGTATGCTCCTGGTCAGTTAACTGATTATGATAATACCAGATGACCTTAAAGATGTTCTACACTAATACGGACATGCCAAACATGCCATTCCTCAGCAGCTCCATTAACTTTATGGGGAAACCGCTTTTGACGGAGCTAGTCGGAAGACTGCAAAAAAGACAGGTGGGTGGATGAGATTAGACAGTCAATATGTTTTCTGAAGGATAAAAACAGATCATTCCCCCCTCCCAAGTCTTTTTTCTGTGACTTTTAAAATAAATTTCTGAATCAGATCTTTCTTAACATAGTTTTTACTTTTGGGGTAGTTATGAATTCAGTGTTTAGACTTGTATATTTGTTGACATTGTGTGAAAATGGAAAAGTTTCATTCATGAGACTGATTATGTGGTGGGCAACCCAATCCTGAGCTGCTCGGGGGACTGGGCTGCAGCAGCACCAAAAATGGCTGCTGCCACATCCTGTGCACTCTGGGCCGCTGCCAGTGACTCCTCGGGGGAAGGGGACTTTCATCCCCTTCCTTTGGGTAAAGTGAGGCGCCCCACAATGGGGCTACTCGATTTGGTGGTGAATCAAGAGCCTTTGTGTCAGGTGGTGAGCCTGACAGAGAGGCTCTGGATCTGGTAGAGCAAAGCTCCACCAGTCCCAGCTCCCTGCCTCCCCACTCCCTCCCCCCGGAACACTTCCGCCCTGCCCTCTTCCCACTTGCTCCCTCCATGGGGGAAAGCCTGGTCTCTGCCTTCTCCCCATCCTCCCCCCACCTCCCCCCTGCCCAGAACTCCCCACCTTCCCCACTCACCTCTCTGCTGCTTAGCTGTCCATGCGACCGCCAAGTGGCGAAGTTCCAGTGGCCGCCTGGCAGTAGCGGCACTGGCTGGTGCTGGGCTACCATCAGCGCACGCCTGGTGGCAGGGTCTGCAAAGGTGCCTTATGGCACATTCGTGACAGTGTATGCCAGTGATAAGTTCAGTGTGCACTGTTCAGGATTGGGCCCTGAATCCCTGCAATAAGGGGAGCTTTCTTCATGTAAACAGGACAGGCAAAGGCTAATACATCTGTCCCCACTGTGCATAATTAATTTATGAAGTGCATTGCCACAAGATGTTGTAATAGCTTCTGGTTTAGTCAACTCTAAAAGGAAATTAGACATGTTCATAGGAGATATCTTTCAACAACCATTAGCCATGATAACGAAATGTTCACATGCTCCGTGTTCCATGTGTCTAACTGGGCAAACAGGCTCCTTTTAAATGATAGTTCTGTAGAGGAAGAACTGGCCTTTACTCACTACAGCAGTGGTTCTCACACATTTAGCACCGGGACCCACTTTTTAGAATGAGAATCTCTCAGGACCCACTGGAAGTGATGTCATGACTAGAAGTGACATCATCAAGCAGGAAAATTTTTAACAATCCTAGGCTGCAATCCTACCCACACTTACCAGGAGTAAGTCTCATTTATTATCATTGTTAAAAGAATATACATAGTAGCTTGTTAAAAGTACAGATCTGTAACATTTCCCCAAATGCAGTCACATCCCATGGTAGCATCAAGTCTAATATATTAAAAATAAAATATTGAAATGAATGGGACCCACTTGAAATTGGCTCGTGACCCACAGGTTGAGAAACACTGTACTACAGCATAATATATTTTCCAGTGCAGGCTTGGTGTCAACTTCAATGGCTTGAACTTGGCTTCAACTTCTAATGTACAGTAAAGTTAAAATTTAATCTGAAAGACTAGGATGGGAATCTTGCTGCAACAGACTCTTCTGATGCTTCCTGTGCCTGCAGGAAGGGGATCTCAGCAAAGAGGATGAACCCTTTCTCTGTGTCAGGTGCCAAGCAGAAAGCTACAGGAAGCAGATTTGTAGAGTCCCCCTCCCCCGCTTAGTGAAGGATTTTGTTTGGTCAGCTCTTCGCCCCTGCGTCTTTATTTATCAGATGGAGTCTTTTCACCTTAACAAGCATCCTGTTCAGGAAAAGAGCGTCATCAGGTTTCCTTGCCAGTTTTCTTCCCAAATGCTCTGATGTTGCAAGGGAGCGATCAGAGTGGCACTAAGTGTTCAGAAGGTGCTCATCCAGATAATGGAATTTTTATTTTCCTGTATTACATTAAAAGTAAAATAAACCATCATTCATACATAAAACCAACTCATGGAAATTGACTTTCAAGTGTATTTATGGAATCATTTAATTAAACATTGAATTTCCATATTTTTCTTTTCTTTTCCACATGGTGGAAAAAAAAAGGGCAATCGTTTCCATTCACTTGTATGACTGCTCCTAGAATTATGACCACTAGATCCCTCCTACTACTTTAATGTCTTTCTAACATCCTATATCGACTTCAACCTCAGTTGCTTTGCGTTTCAGGCCTTCTACTACATGCTTCCTGGCAGGAAAAGGATCAAAAAAATCCCCTATAGTGCATGCAGCACTTACTACCCTGTCCTGTTTTACTGGACCTGTCCCTTGTAAATCACTGCTCTTATGTGGACCCACTTTTTCTGTGTTGGGGGTGTTAATAAACTATGTTGTTATACATTATTAATATGGGTAGTTCCACAAGGTTAGCAAGTGCCACAGGTGCCCACTTATACAAGGACTAACACCTGTGCCTGGCTAACCACTGAGGGCCCAATCCTATCCAACTTTCCAGCACCAGTGCAACTGCAATGCAGCTGGGAGGTAAGGGAACCAATGTTCCCATACCTTGACGAGGCCTCTGTGACTGCCTCCCCACCACAGGATGCAGTGCATGCCCCCTGGCATGGCTGCACTGGCACTGAAAAATTGGATAGGATTGGGCCCTGAGGCAGTGAAAGTCTGCTGTTGCAATGACTCTCCACTGCCCCCTTGAAAGTCCATGTTTCTTGGACTTTCAGAGAAAAGCCCAGGCCAATGGGAAGGCTTACTGGGAGTTTCTGGACTTCTTGCTCCTTGGCCATTTTACATGTTGTGTCCCCTCTGCTGCATCGAGAGCCAGAACACCCAGGAGTTGTTAAATAGCACTGGGGCAAGAAAGAGGATGGCTTGCTTCTGTCACCTGTTCCCCAGTGCCACTTGATAATTCTCATTGTGCCCAACTGGGAAATTTGTCCAGGAAGTGGACAGCAAAAGTCCTTCTTCACCTCTGTCACTGAAGTTGTGGTTGGTACCATGAGGTAATAGTTGGTTCACACATTCTTTCCAAAGCATGGGGGGGCTGCATCCTTGCAAGGCTCCTGTAGGGCTTTTGCTCCAGAGTGCCTGCCCCCAATTTGAAGCTGCCGCTGCTTGCTACAATTTTCTGGCTTTAGGTTTCACCCCACTTCCTTGAGTTTCTAACAAGGTGGACTAGGAGGCAGATGTGTTTTGTTTCTAGCCCAGTAACATGCACAAGTACTAAGGTCCCATGTAGTGTGCAGCCTGCCACCTGAGGTTTTGGAGCTGTGCTTCTAATATATCTTTAACCTAATGAAGAAACATCCTCTTTGCTTTTATAGTATTGAATGTCCAGTTATGGCACCATCTCTGCAGGTCTTAATAAAGACAATGGGTTTTTGTCATAATACAGAGATAACTAATTTAGCATTGCTTTGAGGTTGTTAACACTAATTGTGATTTGTCACCATGCTTATCTGGTATACTGTACTGTTAAACATGCTGCAAAAATAGGCCATTTTCATTTTTCTCCATTTGACAATCCTGGTTAACCCCTGCTAACTGGTTAAGAGGCGCTTTTTCAAGTGGGTGCTCCTCTTTTATTTAGCAGGGGGAGAGTAACTGGCCCACCTCACCCCAGCAGTGTCTTTTCTAGTGGCTGTCTGCTGGTGTTGCATCTTTTTAGATTGTGAGCCCTTTTGGGACAGGGAGCCATTAGATATTTGATTTTCTCTGTAAAGCGGTATATAAATGTTGTTGTTGTTTTACTCCCCTCTCCCCCAAATACATATACAAGCATACATTTCAGGCACCTTTATACACAGAGACAAATTCATGCATCTGATGAAGTGGACTGTAGAAAGCTTATGCTTATGCTGAAATAAATTTATTTGTATTTAAGGTGCCAAATATTGTTTAGGTTACTGCAGAGTAAATGAATACAACAAATGCAGAAAGTAGGAGATGTAAATGAATACAACAGACATTGCCCTTAGCCATGTGTAATTACTTAGGCAGTGATTTTTGGTTTGAATAAGGGGCTATACAAGTGTGTTTCTGTTGACATCTGTGAAATGTTGTGGGGTACAGAATATATGCAGGAACAGGCATATCTACAATGATGTATTTTTGTTTTTCCAGAGGATCTCCTGCTCCATACTCCTAGTTGCTTTTTATATTCCCCTCCCAGCTGTGTTTAGAAGAAATGGGGGGGAGTGCAGTTTCAGTCATACTTCTCTGGATTGTGGCCAATATAACTTCCTCCAATTTGTCTTCTCTGGTCTCTCACTCTGAGACTCCTCTGCACTTGTGTCTTACCTTGAGATATTCATTATAATTTAATCAATTTATTCCATTCTTCAACAGTTTTTGTTCATAGAGATTTTGTTCATATACGTTTGATTTGCAGTAATGTCTTTATTCATAGCAATATTGCCACACAGTTACAGTTCTTTTTCTGCACCTCTCGAGATGAACTAGAGCTCTCTGCAGAGCTGTATATTCACCTGGCCACTTTGCATGTTCTGTATGCCACTTTCACATGTATACATTCTAATGTATTCTATATTGTTGCAAAAATACAGAGAATCTCCCCTCAAATCAGCAATTGCCTACTGTCAATTACTTAATGTTATATATACATTTTAAAGTTCTTCAATATGTTTCAGAATGTTTTCAAAATAATAGTGAATTAATTCATCAGATAGGATACCATGGGCGCAATCCTATCCTGTGCTGGAACAGGCAAGCCAAGAGGCTTGCACTGTATCCAGCGCAGGATTGTAGCCCTGGGTAAGGGCTGCTGGCCCCTATGGGTCTCCTCCTTTGGAGGTGGCACAAGTCCGAGGAGAGTGGAGTGGCTTGAAGCCACTCCGTTCTCCCCGGGAACTGGGGATGGGATCTGGCATAACTGCCAGATCCCAGCCTCACCTCCTGTTGCCTGCTCACCCTCCCCCCGCCCAGGAACACCTCCCTCCCCGCCTCCCTCTTCCTCTTGCGTCGGCCCAGCTGGGGCAGGGACTTGATGGGGAAGCCGCCACAGAGGCTTCAGGATTCAGCCTCCGTGTGTTGGCGCATCTGGATGTGCCGATGCAGCTTCCTCATAAGGAGACGCAAAAGTGCCATAAGGGATTTGTGTCAGCCCAAGGCAAAGTTTGGATTACGCCCCACGTGTCGCAAATTCTGCCACAAAAGTGAGCCATAGTTAAGAATTGGAAGGCGTTTAGGCTTTAAACCAGGGGTGCCCAAACCCTGGCCCTGGGGCCACTTGCGGCCCTCAAGGACTCTCAATGCAGCCCTCAGGGAGCCTCTAGGCTCCAATGAGCCTCTGGCCCTCCGGAGACTTGCTGGAGCCCACACTGATGCAACTGCTCTCAGTGTGAGGGCAACTGTTTGACCTCTTGCATGAACTGTGGGATGAGGGCTTCCTCCACTGCTTGCTGTTTCACATCTGTAATGCAGTAGCGGCAACAAAGGGAAGGCTGGCCTTGCTTTGTGCCAGTCCTTTTATAGGCCATGAGCTATTGCAAGAACTTCATTCATTCATATAAGTTCATCTTTAATATATACATTTATGTAAGCATATGTAAATTTATTCAAATTTTAAATGTAAATTAATTATTTTTTCTTCCAGCCCCCAATACAGTTTCAGACAGATGATGTGGCCCTCCTGCCAAAAGCTTTGGACGCCCCTGCTCTTAACCACAGATTGTTTAGAATGCTAATTGATTTATCTTTAAGTATAAAGTTGTCTGATTACCACAGTAGGTAATGCTTTTATTAGGACTAGCCAAAAAATAACAGAATATCAGACAGCAAGCTTTTGAGTCCTACCGGACTCTTCATCAGGCAGATGATAAGTAAAAGGATGGGGGAGGGAGGAGGAGAAGAGGAGTGTATTGTAGGAACCCTAACTGTCTGCAGTTTGTGCAGTTTAAAGATGGAGTTTAGGTGCCTCCTTTAAGACTTGATTCTGAAGGTTGTAAAGCAGTTTCAGTAAAAACACAGGACTGCTTAGATAAAAGAAACAAAAAAATATTTTTTTTAAAAATACCAATTTCTGGAACTATAAAGGGTGTAAGTTAACTCAGTCCTGTGTGCAACTCAAGATTTGAAACTCATAGGTTCCTTCTCAGACAAAGATCAAGTAAGCAACAATATGGACTTTATATTCTCAAAGCACGAGATAAATTTAAGATGTTGCACAACACTAAAAGTCAATCAAAGTCAAATTGGTTGCATTACTTAAGGTAGGAAGGTATATCAAAGGCATTATCCTACTTTGGATTGTGGATTTTTCTTCTTCTAATGGACCAACAGGGCCACCTACAAATTTGTGATTACTACTGATAAGTTAAACGTTGTTGGCATTAAGTTGTCAAGAAAGAATTCACTTCCCTTCAGCATTTAGCCAGGAGTTGTAGCATTAGTTGAATGCATCTTCCTGTAAATTAGGATTTTTCTCTTCTAAGTGAACACACATACTGTTTACTGATGGTAACACAGCATGCAGCGCTGCTATCAGTTAAATGCCTTCAGAAAACACAATGAAACAATACACACATACTTTTCACAGGGTTGCATTTTAACTTACTGAATTAAGGCAATGTGGATGATCCATGTTGTTGAGGCAGTTCTGCTCAGCTTGGGTGACTGTGGATATTGTATTCAGTTCATCTTGTTCACCAGATGGTAGTGTGTTTGTCTCTTGAAAAGCAGGCTATTCCATCTTTGAACTCTGAATGTTCGAAAAGAAAAACATTCGACGGACAAAAGTTACAATAGTAAAACCTGCAGCTTTTCTCCACTCAAAACTCCTGTTGACTTCAGAGGTATTCTTGTCTCGAGAAACCAGGTTTCTCAAGAAACCAGTTTCTCAGTTTGTGACTCACGTCTCATGTGTTTATATATTTTAAAAAATGTGTTCCCAATAATTTTTATGTTGTCTTTATTACTTTGGTAATTTACAGGAAAATATTCTCCCTTCACAATGAAGATGCGCATATTTCACAATCGTGAACTTTGACAAGCAGAGAAGGACTTTGTTGAGAGTAAGAAAGGGCAAATTTGTGGCAGAGTGAGAATGGGAGCAAGAGAAAGGGTGAATGGAAGGCAGCAACTATTGGGGAGGAAGGAACCTTGCAAGGTGAGAATCTGTGGAAGGAACAGGAGAGTCATCGGGTCTGTTTAGGGCAATGGTGTTTGGACATTTAGAAGTACTGGAAGTTTCGGCTGGGGCCAGAAAGAAGCTTTGTTAGAACAGAACAAGCAATAGTCTGATCAGTGAATGGCTGGCCCAGGAACCTTTTGAGCAGTGGTTCCCAAACCAGGGACCATGGCTCTAATGAGGGTTGCATGGATGTTCCTGGAGGTCACAGGAAGGTTTCAGGAAAAAAAATATTTATTGATGTCAGGGTCTGGGTTCAGCTGGCTCTAGCAGACCTGGGCAAGCTGCTGGCAGCTCTCCTCCCTCTTCAGAACAGGTCACTTTTGAGGTGTTGTGCTTCCAGAGTCCAACACCCCATCTCCTTTGGCGCCAAGGTGTGCAGCCAGAATGTTGTGAATTTGACAGTAGGGGTTGAGGCAGCTTAGGGCCCAATTCTATCCAACTTTCCAACATTGGTGCAGCCACAACGCAGCCTCAAGGTAAAGGAACAAATGTTTCCATAGCTCGAGGAGGCCTCTGTGACTGTCTTCCACCACAGGATGCAGTGCACGCCACATGGACATGGCTGTACCAGCGCTGCAAAATTGGATAGGATTGGGTCCTTAGTGAGCTGAGCAAATGATCTGGGACTGTGCAACACTAGTGTGTTAATTTTACCCAAATATATTGTTTTAAAAAAATGATTAACATATTCCAACTCCATGGGTTGCCAGACTGAAAGAAGAATTGTATTTTGGGTTGCAGTGAAAAAAGTATGGAAAACGCTGCTTTACCTAGGCAATGGTGGCTTTCTGTTTGACATACAAGAATTACAAGTCCTGGAGTTCCTTAGTTTATTATAGCACTTTCTATACAGGCAGGAGGCTCCAATAGGATTCAGCAGCAGGAGGGAAGCACTAAGCATCGAGAACAATGAGAACTGCTGATTGGATTTGTTGGCTCCAGAATCTGTGAATAAATGTGTTAGGTGTCCAGAATGCCATAGAAGAACAGACACCAGATCCCAAGGACAAGGAATGATACATAAAGAGGATTTGTCACTTGTTTATAATGAATGCCTATACCTGCCATACTGCCATGTCTGGTTATAAATACAAATTTGGTAGCCAGAAATGTAGGGCACTAAAGAAGAAGAAGCTAAAAGAAGAAGCTAAAAGATATAAATCAATCTTCCATATTTTTTCAAAATAGACAAATCCTTTCATGAGAAGTGGGGTGGGAATAGGGAGGGGAAAGGTGGCTCATGTTACAAGTTTATACAAGGCCCAGATAAATTACACTTGGTTCTGGACTACCACCACAGTTCTTGGAAAAACTGATTGCAAGCCTTTGTTCATCGAATGTCTTTAATGGCAATGAACTACATCTCTCTCCCCCCCCCACTTTTCCTTAGGACCCTTTTGTACATTTAACACTTCTTATAATGTCTCTTTCATCTCCATTGCCTATATCCCATTATCTCTTCAGTTTTAGTGCCAGTATTCTAGTAAGTTTTCAACCTGAATACTGTCACTGTCAATACCAAAAATAGCACTTTATGAACTAGGGGATCTGGAAACCTCATGGGGATTCAAATGCACAGTAAATTTTCTTGGCTTCATAAAAGCTTCCAGGAGATTCTCATACAATCTAATCAAGAAAGCAAGTAGTATTTGCAGGTGAACAGTTCAGATAAAAATTAAGTAGGACATTTCTCACATTTACAGACAGATTCATCAAATACACATTTTCCAGAATCTTCCTTCAGGAGAAAAGTTTCTTTATCCATTTTCTCTGTATGAAAGTCTTTTAAAGATTTTATGTCTATTTTTACTGCTCCTGCCTTTTTTATGTTCTTCTCAGAGGTGAAGAAAGCAGAGACTTCAGTAAAGATCTAAGGTTACATTAGTAAAAGTATTTCCTTTTACATTATCTATTTATACACTTATAAATTCTTAAGGATTTGCTGCATTCTTTGGAACAGGCAGAGGGAGTCCGCGATGAGGTGGTGTCATGTTCAGACTACTGTAGGGGCAAGGAGAAATCTCAAAAGAATTCAACCAAAAGGACATAAGAACATAAGAAGAGCACCGCTGGATCAGGCCAAAGGGCCATCTAGTCCAGCTTCCTGTATCTCACTGTGGCCCACCAGGTGCCTCAGGGAGCACACAAGACAACAAAAGACCTGCATCCTGGTGTCCTCCCTTGCTAAATCCTCCTTCAGGAGTAGTAAAAGACTTATCACTGTGATAATATTGATTTGATTACACAGGCCTACAAAACTGAGGGTTAGAAAATTTTTTCCCAAACTTTATGGTGGTTTGGTATGAATTTGGGGTGCCAATTCAAAAAATGGCATCCGTTTTGCCCTATCACATCTAGTTTGGGAGATATACTATAGTCTCATTAGTGAATTGTTCAAGCAGCTTCCTCATGAGGCTATACTGTGTCTCCAAAACTAGACATGACAGGGCAAAACGGATGCCATTTTTGAAATCGGCACCTTAAATATACCCAGGAATTGGTGTAATTTTTAAGGAAGCAAAATGTGTGTTGTCCTGTGTTATAGATAACAAAATTTTAATGGTTTCTTAAAGAGTGCTTCTAAGCACTCTTAATTAAGAACTTTAGAGGCACATCATCCCATGCAATTCTCCCCATGCTCTAAGAGCCAGAGGTGAGACTGCTTCATGTGCTATTCTTTAGGAAGATATGTTCTATCCATTAGTGTGCATGTGAATTCGAACATGTGAAGCTGCCAACTCAGGCCCATGGTCAGTCCTGGTCACCATTGTCAACTCTGGCTGGGAGCTGCTCTCCAGGGTTTCAGAGAGGAGCCTTTCTCTCCCAGCACTACCTGAAGATGCCAGGGACTAAGTCTGGGGCCTTCAACGTACAAAACAGGTGCTCTGCCACTGACTTACAGACTCTGCTAAATGTCTGGAGTGCTCACTCATCTATAGAGCAGCCCATTCTCTGTGGTGGTACCCACTGTGGAAAAGTTTTCCCAAGAATGCTCACCAGTTCCCTCTGGTATCTTTGTTTCACTGGTGGTGTGTGCTTGCTGTCTGCTATCACTGAACCTATAGTGAGGAGTCAATTGCTGGCAGAGGGGTAAAGGGGACAGAAGGACTGGGCTTTACCTAACAAGTCTGTGGATCACAGTATATGGCTTGAAGTCTCGCAAGACTTTTGCAGGCATTATAGGGTACTTAACAGAGTGCCCTGTTTATGTATACCATAAACAGGATGGGATACGTTAGCGGTGTTGGGCCAGATCTTCAATGTAACATTAATGTGAACGTGTGAGCTGTAATGAGAGGCAGTTTGCATTTGGCAGATGAGAGAATTGGTGTGTGAGGGGGGGACCCAGGAGTAATTCACTCTATCTTCCCGATTATGTCAGGAGTCTTAGCCTAAGTCCAGGAGTATAAGAATGATGACAAGCCTAGACAGTAATGATTTTGTTTCAGAAATGAATGCAATTTATGAGAAAAGCTCATCAAGCTTTGCAGAACGTTTGCAGAATACTTTTTGAGGTTTTCTGTTTTTTCACAACAGCAAGTTTTGTTGGTGATTTAGACAGCTGGTCATTCTGTCAAAAATATTACTGTTATTATCTATATTAATACCTCTGCTTAATCACATTACATTATAATAGCTTGGGCTACCTGAGAAAATGGAAACATGTCTGGAAAAAATAATAAGCAGATCAGCTTATGGGTTAAGTTGCTATTTTTAACAATAGTCTATGTTTCATGTTTGCATCCACTTTGGTATTTATGCTTGTATGAAAGGAAAAACTAATAAGATAAATTTTCACAGAATTCCTGCCCTTTTTATTTGATGTATCTTTAAAAAGCACAACAGGAGTCAAATGTTGATTCAGAAAATGGAAAATAATGCAGTGAGCATGAGGAAAAATATATTTTTGTGCCATCTGTGATGGAATTAATAACATTTAGGGTTACAAAAATCAATACACTATTCCATTTTAGTCTTCAGTAAATAATTAAATTATTCTAGGGGTATTTCTCATTTTACTGATTTATGACTTGATATATATATATTTTTTCCAGGATAAGCAGCAAATCAGGGCCTCTTTAGACCTGCATGCCCCCAATGCATTTTTAAAAACCTTTTTCCCCCCCTCAGCTGACTCCTATGCTGTATCACACACTGTTTCTGATGCTTTCAAAAACAATTAGCACTGGAGGCAGGAAAATGATGTTAATCAAAAACAAACCTAAAGCCCCACTGGCCTCATAGAATTAGTTGCTCAGTTCTTTGGATCCTAGCCAAGGCATTTACTGTAACTCCTACGTTTCCCCATATCAGTCCAACCATACTGAAACAGGGAAGCACAAAGCACTGGGGCAGATTGTATAGGCAAGCAAATGAGTAAAGCTAAAGGATCTCTGGCCATTTTTCATCTAACCTCTCTCGGCCATCACTGGAGGGGTATAAAGAGAGGGAAAGAATAATCTCCATACTTGCTACTGTAGTGACCATTTAATCCATGTGAACCCAGGCTACTTTCAGATGTGTATCTTGCATTTGGCAAACCAAAAACTAGCACTTTGAATATAGTGAATAGTGGTTTCTCCCACCATTCTACTTACTAAATACATGCTGTGGAGGGAGCCTGAGAAGGGACAATGAAGTTGCTGTTCGGTCTGTGTCTCATCTTTTTTTTAAAGAGACAGTACATATGTTCAAAATCAGGGATTTTCAATACAATTTTTTTAGCATTGTGCATTGACTCTGGAACATAACCTTCATTCAAGATGTGGGCCAACTGTAAATTCATTTCTAGCTGTGCTTTGGTTATCTAATTGGAATGCAAACGAAGTTTAGAAGACACTAACCAAAATTAAAGATAGAACACTGTTTCTCATTTCTTTTGTTAAACCAAAGGTAATTTAGAATGTCCTGAGGAGGCTAGTCCATCCCAGGATTTAGATCCAACTCATGTGTCACATTTACCATGAGGTTTTAGAGGAAACAACAGCAGTCTGTTGGTTGCTGTATAGAAAAATCTGAGTGTTCTGTTCTGCATCCAGTTTCATTCCTAAGGGACCTGGACCCTCTAACTACTACAAAAACTGGGGTACTAATGAGATAGAGTTGGCATAAAGATATTTTCCTCCCATCATCCAGTAATTAAAAATAATGTCTCATTTGTTCTTTAAATCTCTGAACAATGCAAGTAAAGGGTCTCAATTTGAATTGGGTGGGATGTACTTGCCTATGACCATATGTTACACACAGCAGATTAGAAATTCAGTGGATAAACTGCAGCCTCTTTTATGCTTAAAATAAGGTAACTAGTGTGAAATTAAGCATGGATTTCATAACATGATAACTGAAGGTTCAGTTTCAGCCCAAACATTTGCGTATCAAAAGGTATGTAAGGTTTTTTTTGGTGTGTTTTTTTTTAAATCAAAATTTGATTTGGTGATCTGAGAACTTACTGTACAGAAATGCATTTCCTATTGGACTAGCTGTTGGGTTCACAGTCTGCTTCACTGATTTGTTCAAGGGTTTTTTTGGGGGGGGGTTGTCTGTTTATTTTTAATAAACTGAAACCATATAAAATGCAAGTGACTTGCAAAAGTGCTTGAGTTTGGAGCATCTGCTGTGACCCATTTCCCAGCTCTAGCAGCTGTTGCATGTAGGTGGCAAGTCAAACACAATGGTTTATTTCTGCTGTGGCTTTTGTTCATTCTTTTGCTCACAGCTTGTTGTTAAAGCTATGAACCAGGCCTTTTTGTTTCTTTGTAGGAAGGAGCAATTTTAAACTGGGGAAAATTTGTCTGGCCATATATTTGCCAGGAGGTGCAAAACCAGGTTGCCAGGTCATTGGTAACAACTATACATTTAATTTTGGTGATTAAGGTGGCCAGGCACTGTTGAATTCATCTCTTCTTTTAAATTGGGAATTGGTTATTGTAACAGTATGAAGTTGTCAATCTTATAACTTGTTTCCTACTCTTGGTGTTCCTCCACTTCTCCTCTCTTCAGACTCATCACTAAATTCTAGCATCTTCCTGCTTATCTTCCTCTAACTGTCTGCAGCCTGTGCCACTCTCAAAGCACAAGAAAGCAGGAGCATGATGCACAGGGAGAAGTGGAGAACTGCACAGAACTATGTGCAGCTTTTGGTGGCAGTGGAGAAAAATGACTCAATCAGTGGCATAGCTAAGGGGGTGCAGGGGGTAGCAGTCGCACCGGGGCAACAAGGTTTAGGGGGGCAACAAGCTGAGCTTGACACTCCTGGTCAAAACTGTGAAAAAATTGGTATGTATGAATAATACCATCATGTTATATATCATTAGAAAGGTAATGCAGAATGCAATGCAACAAACTGCATTAGAATATCTGTATTCTATCAAATGTTAAGGCCAATTAACCAGAAAATGAAAATACAACTAACTTATGGTTAGTTGTTAGTTAGAATACAAAAAGTGGATTTTTTAAACTCAGAACAGACTTATGAGACTGATTGTTTTGAGAATCAATAAAACATTATTATGATACAGCATGGAACCAATAAGGTGTTAAAATGAGTCAGCACTCATTTCCATGTATCGTAATACAGCTACTCCTGCTAACTGGTAAAGAGGGCTCCTCTTACATTTAGCAGGGAGAGAATAACTATCCCTTTTCACCCCAGCATAGTGTGTTTAACCAATGAGGGGCACACTTTTTATTTATTTACTTAATTAAGGGTACAGTCCTAACCCCTTATGTCAGTACTTTCCAGCACTGGCAGTGCCAGTGGAATGTGTGCTGCATCCTGTAGTTGGGTGTCACTCATGGAGGCCTCCTCAAAGTCAGGGAATGTTTGTTCCCTTACCTCAGAGCTGCATTGCCCTTAAGTCAGTGCTGGAAAGCACTGACCTAAGGGGTTAGGATTGTGTCCTAAATTTGGTTTTGTCTTGGGGGGTGGGGCTACAAAATCTTCTTTGGTCCCAGGTAGTAGATAGATGGCTTAGCTATGCCACTGGCTGGGGGGAGGTGGCAAATCAAGTGGGTGGTGAACTGCTAGGGGGAGGAGGCAAGTTTCCCCCCAATTTGCACTTTTTAAAAAGCCTGGGCGTGATATCTCTTCTGGTTGTGACATCACTTCCAGGGCATCATTTTGAGCTCTGCACTGGCCTACACATTCATTAGCTACTCCACTGGGCCCAGTACTGTCCCACTCCCTGTGCGGTGATGCAGCAGCACCAGCGCAGCTTCTGCTGCATCCTACAGAAGAGTTTTGGTTGCCAAGGGGTTGCTTGTCCTCTTGCCCTGGGGTAAGCCCCAGCGGCCGCTATGGGTCAACTTGGACCTGCGCCAGCTTGATCACAGGTACAAGTCTGTGTTGACCAAGGAAGGTGGATTAGTCCTGGGAAGGGGGTCAGGGTTCGATATGTACCATCACCACTGATCCTGCCCCTCTCCAAGGCTTGATACTCCCTCCTCTCCACATCTATCACCCCTCTGTTCTGCCCATTCCCACCTCATTCAAACTCTTCCCTGCCTCCCATCAACTCCCTGTGCCAGTTAACCTTCTCTGACAGGTCTCTGTAGATCTGGCAATGTGCTCAGGAAGGCTCTGGCCATCCTGCTGCACATGTTGCCAGAGAACATGTTTTCTGCCCTCATGGCAGCCCAGTAGGATTGAGCTGAAAGTGATGCTTCTGAATCTTCTGTACCTGTATCAAAGCCCAGACACTTGAGTTGTCTGCCCATCTCAGACACAGCTCCTCATCCCATCTCAGCCTGTCTTCTGGCAGAACAGGGGTCAGAGGGCCAGTTGTTAGAAGCAGCACTTTTTTGAGAGACGGGTGCGCGGAGAGCTCAGTTATTTTGATGTCATTCCCTGACCTTCCCAGCAGTGGATTTCCTTGTCATTCAGCCCCTGTGTTACTCGCTCTTTTTGAGATGTGTTTCCTTCCACTCCCTTAAGTAAACAAGGATCGCTTCTTCTCGTTGATGAGAACAAATCAGATGGGTAAGGAAATACTGGAGCGAGGAGCTGGTTTCAATTTCTCAGATTTCTTCTGTTCTTTCCCACCTTCCAACCTGGTTCATGAGAGCCTCCCTGCTCCTATGTATTGAAGCACAGATGGGTGGGGAAGCCCCACTGGATTTTCAGCTGTTTCCCAAATGTTTCCTTTAAAAACAAGTTGGACCATGGCACTGATGCGAAAAAATGGAGCACCTTTTGGATACATAATTTAAGAGGGTGTTGCAAAATAGTAGATCTGTGTTGAAGGGTAACTAGCTTTTTTGTAGTAGCGTTGTGGTTGGTTTGAGCTTCACAGCTACTTGCCAAACTCAGGCAAAAGGCAAAATGTGTAGCTGTCTTTGACACCTACATCCTGATCTTATTTGCGTAGATTGACAAAGAGCTAACTTTGTCGCGTCATCCACCTCCGGAATGGTGAAAAAATGCTTTGTATAATTTGAGATTCAGCAAACTGAGCACAGCACTTCAGCCTTGTGCAGCACAATCCAAACTGTGCCTTGGGCCAGTGCATGTCCCTTGTGCCAGCCCAGAAGGGTCACTGTGCCTCCTCTGAATCGGCTAGACCAGCGTGCAGAGTCTAACATAAGCCTCCGTGCTGACGGAGGCATCAAGCCTTGCGTTGGCCAAGATGGGCTGATGCAAGGCTCTGGGGGGATGGAAAGAAGACATTCTGGGTGGGTGGGCGAGAGGGTGGGTGGTGGGTGGCCCTGGGAGCGGGCAGGGGGTGGGTAGTTGGGAGTGGGAGTCATGGCTGGGACCGGGCAGTTGTGCCGGATTTCAACCCCCATTCCCAAGGAGCTTGGAGCGGCTTCAGGCCACTCTACTGTCCTTGAACTTGTGCCACCTCAGGCACAAGTCCGAGGAGACCCATTGGGGCCAGGGTGGCTTACCTGGAGGTAAGGAGAAAAGTTTTCCCTTACCTCTGGCTGAGCCACTTTGGGCACCTATTCTGCACTGGATACAGCGCAGGCCTCTTAGCTTCCCTGTTCCAGTGCAAGATGGGCTTGCGCCCCTAGTTGCATGTTCTATTAGCCCTAGATGTGCAGCAGAAGTGGGAGATTATCTGAACATCTGGTAGGTGGGCTGCATTCAACTTAGGGGGGAGAGTTCACAGGTTGTATAGACCTGTTGTTCTGCCAGATTCCCACTCCAAGCTCACTTAGGGAACTTATGCCCAAGCTAATTAGCTCCCCTTTCGTCCCCCAACAATGGCCCTAGTTCTCTACAGCAGCACTGCTAGACTCCACCACCAGGGTAGCTTGCCTGTTTAAACTGCAGGGACCCAGTTCCTAAGGAAGCAGCCTTTCCCAGTATAGCAGCACACCTCAGCTCTCCACAGCCTGTTTGAGTAGTCCATTAGTCAGTCCGTTAGTCACAAAGTCAGTCAGAGTATCCAGGGCAAAGTCCAAAGTCAATAAGCCAAGTCACAGTCCGAGGTCAGATTCCAAAGTCTGTCAGTCCCCTCCTTCCAACCTGACTCCTTCTACAACCCACACCCCCTTCCTGCCTCAGGTGCTCCTTATATCCCTGAGGGCCCTATTGCCTTCAAGTGGCTGCAGCTGTGCAGCACACTCTGCTAGATGCCCTGGCCTTACCCTTAAAGGGGCCACTGCTGACACCACATCTACCTCCTCGCCAGATCTTCCACGATTCCAATACACCTGTCCAAAGATATGCCAGCACTTACCTTGTGCTTTCTGCAGTTTGAAAATATTCCTTCAAACAGAATAATGGCTATAAACCTTGCATGGATTATCTGCTAGTATGGAAATTGTCTGTGTGGCAATGTCACTGTAATCCCCATATCTGTAGTCAGGGAGGAACTTGGCACCATGGCGGGACTTGAGTCTAGCCCTGCCCCCTGCTCCCTTTGACTTGACTTGTGCACGAGTCCTAGTGGGCGCCTTTTGCTGACTCGCCCCATGAAATTGCTGAGTCATTTTGACTCAAGTCAGTGTTTTAGGTCAGGCACACCAGGGCATGGACCAAAAGGGACAGGGAGGCATCCAAGCTTGGCAAGATGGGAGGGGGCAGGACGCAGAGTGGAAAGGGACAGAAGCAGTAAGTGGGAGAAGGGTCACGTGGCAGCAACTGGGAGGCTTACATTAAGAGTACAACCCAATCTTTTGTGGCTGTACTCAGAAGTAGTCCCATTGCCTGTCATTCTGTAAGGCAGTTTCTTCCTCCCATGTAACAACAGCCAGAGACATGAGTTTCCTCTTCTTGGCTTCTCTGCCTCCTTTTCGCCCCTCTCTGGACTTCTCCAGCCAATCCTAAGGCAAGAACCCCCTTGGGCTCCTCCTTTATGCTTCCCATGGCCAGAAGAAAAAAAGACCACCCATCTGTCATCCAATGATCGTCGATTCCTTAAGAGATGGACAAGAGAGCCCACTGCTGCCTTCTACCTCTCGCCTCCTGCTTTATGCGAAACATTAATCCTTCCCTACCTCTGGACTGGAACTTTCCTGCTGCTGCTTGCCTGGTCTGAGTTATGGCCCCACAAGGTGTTTCACTTGCCGAAAAAAGTAAGCAAGCACAGCCAGACCCAGACAGACTCGAGTCTGCACACATGGGGACTCATTTCCGAGTCAGTGGCTCAAACTCAAATTAGTGCCCCAGTAGTGACACACCTGACTCAAGCGTACATGGGTCAGCAAAAAACGTGTGTTTTTGTGACTCGGACTCATGTCATGTGACTTGGGTTCCCATCCCTGTGGAAATGGATATATGTCCAACATGGGCGACTCGGAGAACCATAAATCATCTCCTATGCAGTGCACTCGTATGCACTCCAGTGCAGTGCGTTGGCTTGGGTTAGTGTCTTTTGGATGACTATTAAACAGCCCTTAACTGGTATCCTCTGAGAAACTGGGATTAATGTGTTTATACTGTATTTTATAAGAGGTTGACATATTACCCTTTCTACCATTTGTGTTTTTGTCACTGGTTTCTAAACTGGACTGTGAACCTGAAGTGATCCAACATCAAAATAAAGCTGGCAGTACAGTAATTGTTCATAAATGTAAAAACTTCATTAAGGAGTCTGTTTCATTTCTGATACTCTTCTGATAGGCAAGAATTCTCTGATGAGGCTGAATGTTGAAATTACAAATTATACAGTGCTAGAGTTTTGCATTTTTTTAAAAAAGGGAAATTAACCATAGTGCAATGAATATACGAGTTAGGAAGTAATTTCTGACCAAGTGAGTGCTTTGTTTCACAAAAAGTACTGGAGACCAGTGATAATGGATTTTACTATGCATTACTCTCTTGAAAGGAAGATTGCAGATTTGATTGTGAATCGAGTAATTCTGAGAACTAAAATAGCTTTGACTTCAGTTTATTATAACCTGACCTGCTGGCCTTTGCCAATATACTTACAAGGGAAGTGAGCTTAATGAAGGTCATCCCATAAGCATGAAATGAACAATTTTCTGATCTACCTTAGTTAACTTTTCATGGACTAATTTGTGGTTAGAATAGACATCTAAGCATTTGTATTTCTGGTATCATATTGCAATTACAATAATTGTTATGTTAATTGCAGTGTGATCTTATTTTGGTATAATACAGTGGCAAAAATTTCCATTAGTGTAATGGAATAGAAACGCAGCCTTTATTTCTTATGGATGTTTTAAGAACTGTTTTATTAACTCACTGTCAAGAATGAATTGAAGTGTCATATTTTTATTAGATAGTGAGTGATGTTTGGGATATATTTTAGTGCTGCTTTTAATTTGTTTCTCACACTACAGCAAAATATTAGTATAGTGCTACGGTAGAATCTGTGTCATTTCGGAATAATCATAATGCTTACGCATTTATTTAGCACTTCTTTGAATATGCAATGTGCCTTATGAAATATGTGTTTCACTGAGCAGCCTTTAAAGTAGGCCAATGTAGCTACCCCCATGTTACAGATGAGACACTGCGGGTGCAGAAGCTTGCCTAAGCATGCCCTTTTGACATGTGAAACCTGTTATGTATAGAAAATTCAGGGTGGAGAGATTTGAGTCCCAGCTGATTAGCCAACATTGTTTATTTAGATTGCTTCTCTGGAAAGTGTTTATTTCCATTTTCCCATTAGTTAGCCACAGATACTTGACTGTGGGCTTCCTCTCATCCTGCTGGCCTTTTCACAACATGTCAGCTGTATTATAGGAGTTTGAGCAAAACTGTTTTTTTTTTAAAGTTCTGAAGATTGTTTATACAGATATTTATGATATTATGTGTGCTATATACAGACTTCCAGTTAAGCTGTGTTTACATCCTTGCTTCCCCCGCAGCGTATCTCAAAGCATTGTGTAATATTGAATATGTGAGAACAACAACACAGCAGACCTTTTCTAATAACTCAACTGTTTATTGCTAACAACTCACTGAAAAAGCCCAATCTTAGATGGGGGAAAAGTGCAGCTAATCTGCAGTCTGTCTCTTGTCCATGCTGTCCAATGACCTATTACAAACAAGGACTGCTGCCCCAAATGGGTACTCTTGGTCAGGTTCTCCCCATTCTCCAGCATAACATCTAGTATAGCACTTTTCAGGGCTTTAAAAAAATTTTTTGCAAGTGCTACTATTTTGGGTGCCACCACCTGTGGGTACCACTTTTGTGAGTGCCGTCAATGATAACCTCTGTGCACAGAACTGGGCAGCTTGCTCCACAGGTCAGACTTCATTCTGCACCTTCTTTCATACCGTTCCGTTTCTGATGGGTCAGGCAGCTGCATTGCACATCTTGCCCACCGCTGCACCTCTGTCCCAGCCATATCCACTTCCAGTATGTGTGGGATCAGTGGGCCATGTGATCACCATGGCAGGCAAGTGCCACTTGCCAAATTGTGAAGAACCGCAGTGCTATTGGCTGATAAATGCTGATCTAGTATCTGATCAATAATTTTTTGTGTTTCCTTGCCTCTATCAGTGGCAGCTGGTGATGTAAAATAGAGATGGAGAAACACACATCATAACCATGAGCATGCTTAATTAAACAGTAAGGAAATGGGAGAGGGGGAACTCAGTACAGGACTGCTGTTATGGGGGCAACTCCTTGAGAAGTGTACATCTGCACAAGCTTGCCAAGTGTGCATCTCTCAGTTACATTTTTCCTTTTTCTCTCTCAAAAGCATACCATTTGGAAAATGTTTGTGTATATATTGCAGATACAACCTATTGTATCTTGCTAGATGCCTAAGATGTGGTAAGAGCACTCTGTCAGTATTGTGTAGATAGCCTTGTCATGCCCTTAATAAACCATTTCTGCCCAATGTTGCATATATGCAACATTGCAATATATGCAACAAATGGGTACATCTATGGGCTGGGCAAAGATGGGTTTTAATACTGCCTCCTTTCCCCAGTGATCTCTTGATTTTTTTATGCAGCTCTAATCTGCCTAGCAATCTACTTTAAAAAAATTGCTGTTGGGTTGCAGCCCTTTACAGCTGCTTAGATGTAGGAACTGCTTGTAATTTCAGTCGTATTCAAGCATCTCCTATTTAGGACTTCTTGGGAGTGCATTGGTGATGCATGCATTTGGCCTGGAATGCATTTGTTGCTGCAAACCAACACCAATCCACATGGATGGTGGAAGGGCAGAACAAAACTTGGGCATTGCCAGCTCACTCTCAGGAATCTCTCCTGTGTTTGTCTCCACAGGGAGAATAGGCTATCATCTCATACTAATTGTGACCATTTCCCCCCATCTAAGAATGGCTTTTGTAATCCTAACATTGGCTGCATCTCAAAATATTTAGGAATAATCTCTATCAAATTTCCACCTATTTCCTAGAACAAAGACATGCTTTTCATACTTAACCTTTCAAATGCGAAACCTTCATATACCTATCTTCTGAAGAATCGCATGTTGTATTTATAGCTTAAAGGTAAGTTATAATTGTTGAGCATGTTACAATGCAGCTGTGACCTTTGACATATAATATAGTAGCGTCTTTGGAAAGCTTTGTGAACATGTTCCACAGGCAACATTTAATAATAGTGTCATTTTTGAAAAAATAGCATAAACCTCACTGTTAGAGCTGTCCTTGGTAGCTAGCTGTATGACTGCTATGCTGCAGGTTAGGTTTAATGTTCTTGTGTTCACCGGGTTTTAGATCTGTATGATTTTTTTTCCTGTAGGCAACTGCTTAAAATATTTTTCCTTCTTGAAAGGAGAAGTGTAATGCTGAAGATTTTTAATAAATTTCTATAAACCACATAAACTTTTGAAAAAGCATGTTGACATGCACTCAGGCCAGTACAAACTGAGCAAAGAGTAAAGGGTAAAGTGGTGGATCTCTTATATTCAGCAGGAGGTGAGCAACTGTCTCTCTATAGCACAAAGCATAGTACCCTCTCCTGATTTTTTTTTTTAACTTTGTGAACTTTTTTTTTTTTTTTAACTTTGTGAACCTTTGGGACAGGGCATCATATTTCATTTCTGTTGCTATGTGAACTTCTTCATGAACTTTTGTTGAAAAGCAGTGTATTTACTACTATTACTACTACTACTACTACTACTACTACTACTACTACTACGTAGTACATTGCTTTGTTTCATACCTGGCCGGAATGTGAAAGCATTTTAAATGCTCATGAAAGTGGAAGGTCTTCGGGCCGAATCCTACTCAACTTTTTAGCACCGGTGCAGCTACAATGTAGCCCCAAGGTAAGGGAACAAATGTTCCCTTGCCTCAAGGAGCCCTCTCTGACTGCCTCCCCACCACAGGGTGCAGCACATGCTTTATTGGAATGGTTGCACCAACACTGAAAAATTAGTTAGGATTGGACCCTTCATCTGGTGCCCAAAAGACAAAAAAATAAGTGCCAGGTGAATCTTCCTAGAGAGGGCGTTTGACAGGTATTCCGTGCCTTCCCCCAGTCGTCCTACCTACATCAGCAGTTCTTTGTGGATTCACCGGTGCATGGGGGAAGGCTCCAGCCTCACTTCAGAACTCTTACAGCTCTGCTGCAAGAGCTTTTTGCAGCTGCTGTAAGGCGGTCTATGCTAGCAGAACGCTCACCAAGCCCACTAGAATTGGGCTACAACATTTATAGCAGGGCTATAAATGAAAAGAGAAGTTGATCCTCCAGGCTATTAGGATTGCTGTGTAGGATAATAAAACTATTATGAAATAGATGTGATCTGTTTTCCTACTGTTTTAAAAATTATTTTATTTAAGTACAATGTGATTATAAATTCATGTAATTCAAGTCCTGTTTTGCTCTCCTACTTATTTTGGTGAGAGACTGGACTCTTCATAATTTGTGAGATTACATAGTGACAATAATATTATGAACTGTTGAGAGATGTCATGTGAAAGAGACTGTTAATTATCATTGCATCTTTCTATTTCCATAATGGTATGCAGTTAAGTTTCAGGTTCAAATCATAGGCAAGAAATGGTATTTTTTATTAATTTGGAAACAAAAGGAAAATTTTCCAGTGAAACACCCAGAAATTAATTAATCAATCAATTCTTTCTTTCTTGAATCAATGAATGACTTTTTATCCTGGCTTTCCCCCACTTTTATGGGCACTGAAGAACGATCCAAACAGGTATAAGACATAACCTTATAGATGGAATGTTGTGTTTTATGAAGAAAAATGAAATTTTGGGAAGCTTAGAATGAATTCTGAATGCTTAAAATGAACTCTTCATCATTCTGAAAATGTGATGTGTGCTTTTACTTTTTAAAAAATGAATTAATTTATTTATGCCTCAGCACCCTGTAGCGTAGGTATTCTGGCATGTTTCCTAAAGTCCCCCTCCCCCCAAAGCAATTCACTCTCCCTGAGGAGCCGACAAGACTAGGCATGTGCTTGATCTCCTGATTTCAAAAGTACTCACTACAAATGAGAGTAGCCAAATTACTGTAGAATTATTTTGCCTCCCAATCAGTATTATCTGGCTCCTTGCCCTTTCTGTGCTTTTGGCCATTGTGGAATGGTGAGTTTTTATACTTTGTGTAATATGTCAATCAAGGTGGGATGCAAAACTTTTTTCAAAAAATCAAAATGAGGCTAAAGACTTACGTAGCCTGATATCTCCTCATGAGTTGCCTTCCACAGAATAGAAAGTTTCCTGTGAAATAATGGATTGTGAACAAATATGGCACAGATACTCCTAGATTTCTCTGAACAATTCATGTGACCAAACAACAGCAAGCATAATTGTCAGCAAATGCAGAAAAGAGTAATTTTTACCCCTGCCAGTTGGGCAAACAGTCATCTTTTAAGTTGTGGCTCTCTTCTATTTAGCAGAAAAAGAGAGTGTAACTATCTCTCTTCTTGCCAGCATACCATCTCTCCCAGGGTCTATTTGGTCTCATTCACAGTCTTTTAGGGTGCAATCAAAACTGAGCCCTGGGCCGGCATAAAGCACTTTTGCGCCACTCTGAAGGGAGTTAGGCTATCACATGGACATGCACCAGACTCACCATGTCGCTATGGACCCTGGGGAGATATAAGTTTGCGCAGGCCAAGTTTGGCTGACACAGGGGTCGGGGGGGGCGTGGGGGGAGGGTGGGCGTTCCCAGGGGTGAATGGGGAGCGGGAGGCGGGGCCAGGATCTGGCACTTACGACAGTGGAGCGCAATCACTCTGCTTTCACTTTCTAAGACATAGGGAGCCCTGCAGAGGGTTGCGAGGCTGAGAGGCTGCAGCAGGACTAGTAAGTGCACGCCAGTTCCTGCAGCCCCCTTAGCAACGCGATCCTGAGGATCGCTTCACTGCCTTCCCCTTGCCCCCGCCCTTTAAGGGGGCAGAGTCCAGGGCCATCAGGCTGGGGTATTGCGATGCCCTAGTTTGAGAAGTCCTGCTTTACCCCAAGGAGACCTGGTGGTGTTTCCCTGGTCCCATTGGATGCAGCAGTTGCCATTTTGGTGCCACTGCATCCCTGGGTGCTATAGAAGTTTAGGATTGGTCTGTAAATCAGCTTATATTGACAAACTGGAGCAATCCCAGGGGAGGAGGAGGGGGAGGGGGCTGGAGATCATGTCCTGTGAGGGCAGGTTGAAAGAGTTTGGCATGTTTAGTTTGGAGAAGAGATGGGATGATGTAACTGTCTATAAATATCTGAGAGGCTAGCATGTAGAAGAGAGAGTGAATTTGTTTTGGGTTGCACCAGAGGATTGGGCTAAAACAAATGGGTTTAAATTACAACAAAGGAGATTTCAGTTAACTGTTAGGAAGAACAGTAAGAACTGTTGGCTAAGAAGTATTTTTTTTTTTCAACTGCATGTTTCATTTCCTAAGGAAAAATGAGGCGGTTGTTCATAGGTGTAAAAGGAGATCAGGTATGAGAGTGAGAAAGTACCTGGGTATAATTTCCCCGGGCATAGGATTTACACAAAGGTTGGCTCTGCTACTGGTTGTGTCATTCATTGCATTTCTTTTGCAAAAACATGACAGTACTCGGATAAAAAAACCTTCCGTTTAAGTTAAGGCTTTGAATTTGAGTCATGCTCTAGAAATCATGGGATTTGTGAATTAAGACTCTTGGATTTGCGACTAAGTAGTCTCCCTGGTTGTATATGGCATGGACTGGTATTTTAAAATCTGCTGACATCTTCAGCATGAGTCAGCGTATCATACTTCTGTTCAGATCAAGCAAGATGTGACATTCATCTTGTCTCCTGGTATCTCCTGAGCAGTGACGGTGGTGGCTTTGACCAGAGCAGTATAGGGATGCCTTTGGCCCATGTGAGTACATCAGGGCACTCTGTGCCAAATGAAGAGGACTTCTGGTTCCAAAATAAGTTGCGTTTATTGCATTACTTTCTGTAGACATCAAGCTACACAATTTGACCAGCACAGATTATTATGAGAACTAATAGGGTTCACTCATCTCAAGTTTTTACATGCTTAAACCCAAGCTGTTTCTTGGCAATCCATTTATGTACAGAGATGGCACCAAAACTGAAGCTGAAGTTAAGAGTTATAAAGTGAATAAATACCAATTCTTCTGACAAATTGGTATGAGCAAATAAGCATAACTGCTCTATGTTGAAACAATATAGTGCTTGTCAAACCAATTACATCTGTGGTGAGAATCCCTTTTGGAATTTAGCATATTTAAATTACCAACTGTAAGTACTAAAAGACTTCACAGTTGATTATCAGCAATTAGAAATGTCTCATCTCCTCTTTCTAAATTGCTGTCATGTGTGTGTATTCATTTGACTGAGCAACAGTTGTAAAACAATGAAAGATGAATTACATTGATACTTGAGATGAGGTTTTCAGAAGCTTTTCCCAGGGCTGGTCACCCTTGAGGCCAGCTGCAGTGATTGTTTCAGATAGCAGATGTGGCAGGGGGCACCTGCTGACTGCCTTCATCTGTCCAGCTGCTCCTGTCGTTCCTCCTCCCACACCCTGGTTTCAAAAGGATGAGAGAAACTGAGGGGAAGATGAAATGTGAAGGAGAGTGGTGGGCTGGAACATTGGCTGACACTTTAAGTTACCCTGTCCTCCGCACTTCCTCTTCCTCTCTGTTTGTCATTGTTTTCAGATCTAGGGAGCAAGAGAAACTGAGGAGGTAGTGGCTTTTTTTGGCTCCAGGTAAGAAATGCAGTCTGTGGCATGCCAGGCTTTTCCTATGGCAACTGAGCTATATAGTAGGCCCTTCTTATCTTTGGGGTTGACATTTGTGGATTTGAGCCTCCAAGGATGCTGAGCCAGTGGCTTGGGGCCTCAGTGGACCTCCTGGAGATGACTGGAAGTGGATTCTGGTTGCATCTGAGAGGTGTTCTGAGGTGTGGGGAGGCCACATGCGGCCTCCCTGCACCTCAGAAGGCACCCAGGTAAGTTATTGTGGTGCCATGCCAGCCCCCCCAGATTTAATTATCCCACGGATTTTGGTATCCATGGGGGGTCTTGGATTGGATCCCCTGTGGATACCAAGTGCCTACTGTATAACATTGTTAATGTTCTTAGAGATCTTCAATAATACTTTATCCCAAAAGAATATATAGTTCATCTTTAATATTTAAGTCTTTTTCAGTACCTGCCTACTAAAGCAACTTTTTCAGTTTCAGATTTATAGGTCATGCAGCTGAAATCAGAATTTAATAACTTATCCAAGACCCATCAGTTTTAATGAACTAAAGCACAGTTTGTATTGGATTCTAGCTTTAGTGTTTAGTAAATGCTTGTATATGATTACTCTTAATATAATTAAATTAAGCTCTCTTTTTGTATTTAAAGCTGTCTTTTGGGGAGATATTGCCTTAGATGATGAAGACTTAAACATGTTTCAGATTGACAGGACAATTGATCTTACACAGCATTCAAATGAAAGACTCGGACATAATACAGGTAAGGTGCTACAGATTATAATTTATTTATGTGCACAGAATGTAACCAATATTCTGCAATGAGCATTTGCAATAAAATTGTTTTTCTTAAGGATGAAAATCCCTTGTTCTGGAATAATTGTATTGGTGTAAACTAACTTGTTCCTTTACACAAATACTTGATGTAAACTGGTAATCCTTTATCTGACTATGGTCCAGTTTATATGGTTGCTGTAGCAGCTGCCTGCACTAAGCAAGGGGTTGGACTATTTGACCTTCAAGATCCCTTCCAACTCTGTGATTCTGTGTCCCTGGGTCCTAAAAAGGATATATCCTTGGGTGCTCCTAGGGGTATATGCATAGTGTCTTGGTGGTGATTTCTGCAATCATGACAGCACACTTTTCATGGGAATTGTTACACCCAAGAAGTATGAACTGTACACAGGGGAAACCCAGTTTGTAAAAGACATTCACCACCTGATTCTGTCCTGGATGGTGTTGACTGCAAGCAATACTGCAGTTCCTGTCTTGAATATGAGCACAGGGAAAACCAGCTCTACCAAATCTGTAAGAACCAGGGAAAGTATGACTGGAACACTCTGGGAAGAAATGCTGGGAAGGTCTTGATCACGGCTGTGTAAATAGCCCACATTACATTAGCAAGCCTGAGAAGCACTGTGCAGTGATGGGGAAACTCCAAGGCACCCTTTTTAGTGAATGATGTTCGTCACAAAGATTGTCTGGTCTCTCCTGCACCCCAGATTTATGCAGAAGGTGGCAGGGAACAACATGGATGAAATGCAGAACCTCCTGACACTTTCCCATGCCCTGCCAATCTCTCTCTCTCTCTCTCTCTCTCTCTCTCTCTCTCATGTGTATATGTGTGTGGGTATGCAAAGCAGACATCAGATATCTGTTTCAACCCAAGTCAGTCCTGTTGCTTGGAGAAGGACTGCATATTCACTTGCATATTCATGCTATGTGAATATGAATGTGCCTGCCCAGCAAGTTCTTTTAAGGAGGTTTCCTTGCGAATTCCACTGCTGTCAGAAGTTTGATGGGGTGTTGGCAAGTTAGAAGTCCCTTTTAGTCATTGTCTATGACCGAACTAATTTCTCTGGTTGGCAACCTTCTTTATGATTTATTTTTTGCTGCTAGTTGAAGGTCTGGCATTTTCATTCTTTTTTGCTCTTGGGCAACCCAATCCTGAGCTGCCTGAAGTGCGCGGCTGCCACTGTGCCAAAATGGTGGCTGTGGCATCCAACTCGCCCTGGGCAGCCACTGCCACCTCTTTGACAGAAGGGGAGTATTGTGGTTGCACACCAGTCTCCCCCCGTGCTGGAACACCTCCTCCTCACCTCCCCACTACTCACCTCTCCGCCATCCAGTGGTCCAAGTGACCGCCAGGCAGCGGAATGTGGGCCCAGCGCCAGAGCTGGCCCGGACAGGCTCGCTCTGGGCTACCTCTGGTGCTGGGCCTGTGGTAAGGGCTCGCAAACATGCCTTTTGGCATGTTTGCGAAAGTACGCACTGGTGGTGAGCCGGCATACGCTGTTCAGCATTGTGCCCTCAGTCAGTTTGGTTGTTCTCTCTTAGCTGTGTTGTTTTCTAGTTTTTTTAAAAACCGTATTTGTTTTTAAAAACAAATTTATTTGTAAGTCATCCTGAATCTCCATTAAGGATGTAGGGATATAAATTTACTAAATAAATATGTCCTTATGCAACTCTTGGCCTTTGCACCATACTATTGGCTAGTAGAGCAGAGGTTGCAAATGGTAGTTAGAGGTGTTTTAGTTCAATATACTCTCCCTGAATCCTTGCTTTGGTAACGTATAGTGTTGGATGCAGCATCCTCATGTGAATTAGAACCGAATCCAAAGGGCTGTTTAGGTTGGTTCAAGTTCCCTGCACTGGCCCAGAGGTGCTGCAAAAGTGCTGTAAGACATTTCTGTGCCACTGGGAGAGATGGCAGACTGGTGCTGACCTCCACAGCACTGCCCCAAAGGTACTTTTGCCCTGGTGCCAGGTGCCGGTGAGTTTGGGGAGGTTGTTCCAGGGGTGTTCCTGGAGAGGGCATGTGGTGGGTGGGCCAGTGGGAGGATCTGGCCCAGGTGGGGGGCCTGACCAGGGTCCGGTTCTTAGGCTGGATCCAAACCCCAATCTTGGTGGCCTGGCCTTACATCCCTCCTTGGTGGCCTAGCCTTATACTGGCCACTTGGATCTGTATCCCCTATTTAGGTAGCGCAGATCCAGGTAGTCTGATAGGAGCAGCTGCCCTGCAACACAGGGTAAGGGGAATGAATTCCCTTTACTCTGAGTTTTACTGCAACCCAACCCTACCCTATTCTGGGTGCAGCACAGGCCATTCAGCCTGCCTGCTCCAGGGCAGGTTAGGATTGGGCTGTTAGCTTAATAATTACGTTTAGCACCTGTGAGGAGAAGAACTTCTGCAAATGTATCAAATTCCCTGGTCAACAACTAGTTTCGTTGAAAAGTCATTTGAGAAGTAGCAGTGTCATCCAACTTTGTGATTTCCTGGTTGGCAATGTGAACCTCAGCAACTCATAACGATGGCTTTCACTGCAAGGTGTTGCAGTCAAACAATGTTTAATTGTCCTGATGCTAATGTATAAAACAGAACACAGTCGCCATTGCGCCTGTTATTATCTGCATCAGAATAGAAGCAAGTAAGTAAAATGATCCTAACATTCAGTTAGTGGCTTGCTTTCCCTCACTTGTAAGGACTAACCTTTACATTATGACTGAGTTGACTGTTTGTGAAAGATAAATGGGAGGTCTGGATCAGAACCTCAGTGTACCCATTGCCCATCCCAGCCTAACAGTCTCAAAGTCTACCACTTTCCCAAAGGAAACATATTGTGATGCTGCTTTCTGTGCAACCTAAAGGCAGCACAAAAAACATAGCCTTTGCTTTAAAACCAAAT
This sequence comes from Tiliqua scincoides, assembly GCF_035046505.1. NCBI lineage: Eukaryota > Metazoa > Chordata > Lepidosauria > Squamata > Scincidae > Tiliqua > Tiliqua scincoides. The sequence continues at coordinate 50,760,535 of NC_089826.1, forward strand.
GAAGATGGTATACAGTTCATAATAGAGATAGACTTGTTAATCAGTTAAGTGATGCAGGGATGAACATTTAACAGACACTTATATATATGTAATGCCTGGAGTCAAATTCTTCAAAAATTGCATAATTAAACCCCCACTTTCTTAACATGAAAACTGTATACCATGTGCAACCAATTACATAGAACTAAACAGTGTAAACATGTTAAGGCTGTTACAGATGGAGTTTAAATTAAAGAAAATATTCCTGGCCCTAACAATTCTCCCATAAAGATCCCTTCCCACTGCTTATGTGATATTTTTAACCTAGCCATATCATACAGTTTCAGTACTGTCTCATCTTAGGGGGGAAAAAGATGCTTCGGGGCTATGAAGGGCTTGCCAGGTGTATAATACCACCATTACTGCATCTAGGGTGTGTCTAGCTTGTGAACCATGGTAATGGGATAGTTCATCCCATGTTGGAGCTCTCTTAGGAGTAGGTTTTAGTCAGGAGCTGCTGCTCAGGAACATGTGCTACCTATCCTGTCCCACTAAGTAGAATTGCCAAATGTCAGCAAAAAAATTGTCTTGAGATTTGTGCCTTTAATAGCAACTCGAACTACAGAAGTCTGCAATGAAGCTTTTCATAGGATGGTGATATATTACAGTTGACTATCCCTTATCCAAAATGCTTGGGACCAGAAGTGTTTCAGGTTATGATTTTTTTTATTTATTTTGGAATATTTACTTATACATAATATGTGATCTTGGGTGTGGAACTCAAGTCTAAACACAAAATTCATTTATGTTTCATATAGACCTTATACACGTACCCTGAAGGTCATTTTGTATGATATTTTAAAATAATTTTGTGCATGAAACAAAATTTGTGTACATTGAACCATCAGAAAGCAAAGGTGTTACTATGTCAGCTACTCTTGTGGTCAAACAACTCTTGTGGTTGTTTGGTATCACCATTATTCCTGACTCTGAATTTATGTGCTACCTACATGCAGTCATTTTCTAACACTCACATGTAAGCACATATCAGTAAAAAATATGACATATGAATACAGTGGCATCATGTTGGTGCTCAATAAGTTTTGGATTTTGGAGCATTTTGGATTTCAGATTTTCAGATTAGGGATGCTCAACCTGTAATAATATCGGCTAATATCTGCATACCCTGCGTCTGTTAACAGTACAGGGGCCTGCTAGCAAGCTTATCTTTCACAGTCCCATATGCATTCTTTGAAATCACATGCTCTGCATTAAAAAAAGTTTTGCTTTCCTTGTTAATAAAAAGTATCACTTAGACTATTTTTACACTACTTTGTCATTTTCACTTACCTGTTCTTAAAATCATCAGCTTGTTCTATGTAGTAGCATCTTTGATCTTTTTTAGATCTGGGTTTAAAATTTCATTTATTTTAATAATAGATTCATTCAATCTATTAATTCTCCCCCCAACAAATAACTTTAATTAGCTTTGAACTATTTTACCATCTTCATTTTGCTGACATTTGCATACAACAAGACATGCAAATAAATAATTTCTGGAACTTGAATGTAAGTAATTGATTTGTTTAGTTTGCATTTTATCTTTTGATTTACAAACATCTGCAAATCTGTTTTGTAATTATCCTGTCATCTTTGACAGTATTCAGGTCTACTTTCTGTCTCGCAAGGGGACCATGTGTATGTAGATCAGTGAAATAAGCTTTAGGCAAGGTTACAGTATTTTAGGACATGCCGGTTTCTGTAGTGCAGTGGTTTTCACACATTTAGCACTGGGACCCACTTTTAAGAATGAGAATCTGTCAGGACCCACCGGAAGTGACATCAGGGAAATTTTTAACAATCTTAGGCTGTAATCCTATCCACACTTACCCAGGAGTAAGTTCCATTTACTATCATTGTTAAAAGAATATACCTAGTAGCTTGTTAAAAGTACGGGTCTCTAACATTTCCCCAAATGCAGTCACATACTATGGTAGCATCAAGTCTATATTAAAAATAAAATATTGAAATGAATGGGGACCCACCTCAGATTGGCTTGCGACCCACCTAGTGGGTCCTGACCCACAGTTTGAGAAATGCTGCTGTAGTGATACTACTTTTACTGATATACCAGGGAGCGTTTTTAGAAATAGGTATTAGGCATTCTCATTTTTGTAAATTTAAATATAAAATTATAAATAGAAAAATCGAAAAAGTAGAAAACTACTCACGACTAAGCATGTTAGTCAGGACTAAGCTCCACTGAAATCAAAGAGACATTAAAATTAATTTCAGTAGAACTTTTCTACAAGATTTTAGTCTTGACTCTTACAACACAATTCTGTGCATGTTTACTTAGAAGTAAATTCAACTATGTTCAATGGGACTTACTCCTAAGTAAGTAGGCATAGGATTGCAGTCCTACAGCCCAGTCCTGAGCTGCCCGGTGTGTGAGGCTGCAATGGCGCCGAAAATGGCTACAGCTGCATCCTGCATGCTCCAGGCAGCCGCTGCCTCCTCCTCAGGAGACGGGGACTTTCATCCCCTTTCCCCATATAAACTGAGTAGCCCTGCAATGGAGCTACTTAATTCTGCAGCAACCCAAAGGTCTGTGTAGAATCAGGAGCCTCCCTGTCGGATGGCTAGCCCAACACAGAGGCTCTGGATCCAGTGGAGCTTGTCCTGCCTCCTTCCCGCCCTCCCTCTGCCTCCCCCCCGCCCTGGAACACCTCCTCCCTGCCTCCCCACATGCCCCTACCTACCTCTCCCCTGCACAGTGGTCTGCATGCCCTTATGGCACGTTTGCGACAGTACGCGCCGGTGGTAAGCTGGCACGCACTCCTTAGGATTGGGTCCCTAGTCATGATTCCCCTTCTTAAAATACAACTCACTATATTTTTAAAACTGTTAATGACAATGCAGATGAACTGTCTGTATGTCTACCATGCTATCTAGTAATGTTTATTTTTTCATGTAATTATTCTGCATCTTTCACTGTTTGGAGGTTCTTCAAAATAAGCCCTAGCCTGAAAAGTTATTACATCAGTGGTCAGTTAATGTCTGCGTGCTGTGCAGCATCCACAGATGTGCACCAGAAAGCTCATTGGGAAGGAATGTCTTAAAGTATTGCCTCATTCTCTTCAAATCTAAGCAACAATTTGAAAAATGTTTCTCAAGGGTTGCTGCCCCGTGTGACAGTGTAATGCAAATAATTAGGACGATTACGGAGCAAGTGTGCAACATACTTGCCTTATACGGCATTGTGTCCTTGCTAATATGGCCTTGAACACTGTCGTTTAGTACGTTTATGTGGAAACTGTATGGCAAAAGAATTTGGGGAACTGCTGGAATGGCTAACCTTTTGTTCATTGTACCTCTTGAAGCCTCTTGTAGTTTTCTTGTTTCCACAGCTCCTATTATGGGCTGAATGGACTGTGTTTTTACAAATATGTATTATGGGTGTTTTATGAAGTCGCTGAAGAGCTCTTTAAATACAGTAGTTTGGTAACTGATGGCCCAGTTCAGTGTTTTGAGTGTTCTCACATTACAGGTGTTTGTGCACAGACAAGTTGTATGTTGAAGGAATCAAGCAGAAAATGCCACGTAGTATCTTTAAGGAGCATGAGAACTTCTGGGATAAAAAATCCAGCTGTTCCAGCTTTTTGCATTAATAACACTGCTTGGCATTTGCATAGCACTTCTGAATATAAAATCGACATGCCTGTGCATACTCAGAAGTAAGTCCCATAGTGTTCAAAGGGATTTGCTCCCAAGAAAGCATGTTTGGGATTGCAGCTGCCGTGCTGCACTTAAGTAATCCTGTTGCTATCCTTAGAACACCCCATTAAAGTAAATAGGTATTTGTATCCCTGTATTGCAACGGAGGTTGAGAGCAAGTGGCTTGCCTGAGACCACCCATTGAGTTCATGACAGATATGAAATTCAAACTGGGGAAGTCCTGATTTGCAGCTCAATCTCTTAGCCATTGCACTTTGATAACCCTCTAAAAGCTCCAAATATATTTCAGAGAAGTAAGTCATCTGGCATTTTTTTGTCATGCATTTTTTTCTTTTTGTTTGATGCGTCTGGATCCTTGTACTTTCCCCAAGCTTGTAAAATAGCATTTCTTTAAGAGAAGGGCATAGCTTGCTGTTCCTTATAGCACCAAGAATGTCAAGGTCACAGGGAGGGGGGCCTTCAAATACTAATTAGATGATGCAATTGTTGCAAATTGTTGGAATAACAAAGTCATGCTTGTTGGCATTATGGAATGCATGCTAGAAAACATTATAAGTAGGTTTCTTGTTTCATGCCTAAAACCTGCAAGAATTTGAACGTTCATCCTCAGAAGAAAATTCATCTTTGTCAAAGTTACATTTTGCCAGCAGTTGTTTACATTCAGGAGATCCTTCTCCCTCCACAGATTTTGATTACACACTTACTCGATCTTGTGTGTGTGTCGTTTCTCACTTTATTTTCCTCTTTTAAAAGGTGGCTTTGGAGAGCGTGGTGCGTCAAAAAAAAGTGATGCCCTCTATCAGCTTATAGACAGGATAAGAAGAATTGGTGCAGGTATTATACCACTGGTAGATGTCCTAATTGACAACATGGATATAGACTACTGTGAGGTTTGTCCCCTCCATCCCATTCCAAAGATTTGTGCACTTTAAGATATGCACAAAGATTACAAATGGCCCAATCCTTTTCCCCACCAGTCAGTAGCATGCAGCTGTGCCAACAGAGTGTGTACTGCATGCTGGGGGGGGGGGTGCAACCAGACATTCAATGAGAAGTAAATAAAAAACTCACGAGTAACCATAAATGTGCTTTGCGGCATGTTTGTGACACTCTGAGCCGGTGCAGGATGGCTACACTGGCTCAGGTGGGGGGGGGGGGTTAGGATTGCTATATTTGAGCATGACTGTTTCTTATCTATTATTAGTATTATTAAAGAATATTTATACATGGTATCCACAGGTCGCTAAACTTGAACCACATGGACCCTCTGGAGATGAGTGGAGGATGTTGTGAGGGCCAGGGAGGCTGTGATTGGATTTGTTCCCTGGACCTCCAAGAGCCTTTTAAGGCCTTAAAATGTCACTTCTGGTTTTTCCACTTCCGAAAGCCTCCCTGGCCCTCAACCATACTCCAGAGGCAACAGCAGCACAACTCCCCTCCCCTCTGGAGGATTACAGGGCACTGAAACCTGTGGATAGTATGGGAGGCCTGTATATTGCTTTTGGACAAAAAGTAGTGCACAAAGTGGTTTACATGGTATGCATAAATTAATAAATTAATCCTGCCTTTAAGAGATTTTTATTTTCATTGGGCAATGAATTAAACTGCCAGGATCTGATGCTAGCAGTGGTAGTGGTATTATGGCATCAGCATGCCAACAATTATATGACACTTTTTCAGGCAGAGGCTGATACGGACATATGCATCTTACAGAGTCAGACCATTTGTCTTTCTCTTTAGCATTGTCTACACTAGGGGTGCCCAAACCCCGGCCCTGGGGCCACTTGCAGCCCTCGAGGACTCCCAATGCGGCCCTCAAAGAGCCCCCAGTCTCCAATCAGCCTCTGGCCCTCCAGAGATTTGTTGGAGCCCGCACTGGCCCGACGCAACTGCTTTTAGCATGAGGGCGACTGTTGGACCTCTCACTTGAGCTGTGGGATGAGGGCTCCCTTCACTGCTTGCTGTTTCACGTCTATGACGCAGCAGTGGCAGTGAAGGAAAGGCTGACTTTGCTTTGTGCCAGGCCTTTTATAGGCCTTGAGCTATTGCAAGGCCTTCATTCATTAATATAAGTTCATCTTTAATATATTCATTTATGTAAACTTATGTAAATTTATTCAAATTTTAAATGTAAATCAATTCGTTTTTCCCCTGGCCACCGACACAGTGTCAGAGAGATAATATGGCCCTCCTGCAAAAACTTTGGACACCCCTGGTCTACACCAGTGATTTCAAATCAGTGTGCTGTGGGAGTTTGGAGCACAGCAGTGAAAATCAATGAAAAACTCTCATGGGTTTGACAACTCCGTTTTTAGGGCAACTGCCTCTAGTAATGAATTATCTGTCCCTCTGCTGGCTCTGAGGAGGGATAGTTACTACAGACAGTTGTCCTAAAACCTGGAAGAATCTCCTGGAAACCAGAAATGACATCACAAGCAGCAAATACCATAGAGAAGACCATAGGGGAAAACAGGGCCATGAGGAAAAAAAAGTTTAAAATGGTCTACACTGTTAGGCAGTGGCTCTTCAGGGTTTCAGACATGGGTCTCTTTGAAGATGCTAAGAACTGAAGAGATGTCTGTGAATCTGTGAGCTGCATGGCTTTGTCCCATTCAGCACTGATGATGCAGCATCATTGTGACTCCATAAGTGGCATAACATCATAAGTGACTCCATAAACCTGAGCTATTTTATCATCACATTTTAAGCATTCGCTAAAATATTTTAAAATGTTGTTTACAAATTTGTGAAATATTTTTATTTGCTTCATGGCAAGGCTAGACCTATGTTTATTGACACTGTAAGCTTTTGATCTCATTTTACACTGTAAATGTCATTACAGGGTTTGAACAAAGTAATATAACCAAGGGAAGAACAGCCCTTAAATTCTCAGGTAGCTACGAGAGAAAAAGGTATCCCAGAGCAGCTACATCACGCACAGAAAGAATTTGGCCTGGAGGTGTCATTCCATATGTCATAGGAGGAAATTTCACTGGTAAGGGAGACAAAAGATGCACTTCTGTCAATGCTGTACAGAAAATGAGCTCCAAAATTAGTAGAAATGAATGGGATATGGATGTGTTGAAATTATTTTTCTCTTGTTTTCTTCTCTTTTGTGAAATGTCTGTTATGTTTAACATAAAGCGTCAGTTAAATCAGGCCCTGGCAAAAGCCCATGCTCATCAGAGGGCCCACATGACTAGGCTCACAGCTGTTGCAGATTTCCCTGTCTGCTGATGCACTGTCATTGGTAAGGTTTTGGGGGGGGGGCAATGCAGGGCTTTGCCCAGTGCCCCCTGCAATCTGGAGCTGGCACTGCTTGTTTCCCATTGCCAAATTGTGAAAGATTTGCATGTTCCACAGTCTGGATAATACAACAGACTCCATGTATTTTATTGGTCCATCTATGTTTCTTATTTACTAAGCAAGAACTTTAATTTCTTGAAATTCAGTATAAGATAAAAAGTAGTGAATCAAATACTACTAAACAAAAGGCATTTATTAACAATCAATTCTAGTCCATCTTTCCCTTTCCCATAACTTCTTGATGCTCAAGTTAATTCTTCAACTCAGGTTAATTACTTATACATTGTAACTTGTACAAAAATGCGGCAGCCCAATGTCCATGGACACTGGGATACTTCCTCTCCATTGAAATCAATATTGAAATCAATATTTTCATCTCCATTGAAATCAATATTTTCTACACACTGGGTCAAAGCAGTCCTACATTGTAATCGCTCATTAAGAGATCATTGTAAAATATTTCAATATATAATAATAAATTTCAAGATAAAAATATATGTGGTTTCTTATCCCGCAAGAGTTATATACTCACAGAAGATTGCACCCACACTCATATCCAAGATGCATATGTCTTATGCTGAGGTGGTTCAGAGCATATGACTGTATTTTGCAAAAAGCAGCTCAGCGGTTCTTGGTATCTCTACTGTGTCGCATGTGGGGACAGTACTGGTAAAGGGAGAAGAATAAGTGCTACAAAAGTATGGGAAATTGCCTTATGACTCACCTCCCTTCTGCAATAGAACAGTTTTTCTGTCATGATTAAAAGTCGTCATTACAAACTTGGAACTACATTTTAAAAGAAAATACATTGCACCCTTCTTATCCATGGGTTCGGCACCCACAGATTTGACCCATTACAGGTGCCTACCTACGTTGGAAAGCCTAACATGATCTCCCAGACATGACTAGAAGTATCTTCTGGTCATATCCAGGTGATGTTTTGAGGTGTGGGAAGAGGCCTTTGAGGCCTCCCCAGGCCTCAGAAAGCCTCCCAGAGGCATCCAGAAGGCACGGTTTTTTGTCAACCTGAAGTGCCTTTTAGAATGCTCTGTCAGGCCTTCTGAGGTGCAGGAAGGTCAGGTGCAGCCTCCCCGTGCCTGAGAAAGCCTACTGAAGCCTTCCACCAGGCACTTCTGGTTTTTCAGGCCCCATGGATTCAATTTTCTGCTGAAATTTGTATCCATAGGGGGTCTAGGAATGGATTCCCCGCAAATACTGAGGGCCTACTGTAAGGGTATAATTGCCAGATAAGACTTCCTCTGCTGCTCTTGTATGGTGGGGGGAATCTGTACTTGACCAGATCTGACAAAAAGGAAAAGAAAGACTTAGGGAAAGGAGTTAGGGGTTAATTGCAGCCAAAGTCCCTTTCGGCTGCTGTTTGTTGCATACACACTGTCGCAAACGTGCCACAAGACATGTTTGCAGGCCCTAGCACCGGTGGAGTGCCAGTGCTAGCTGCACCACTCGGAGGTCGCATGGACTGCCAGGTAGCGGAGAGGTATGGGGGGAGGTGGGGAGGAGACATTCCGAGGCAGGGGAGGCATTGTAGAATTGACGCAGAATCATCATAGAATCTAGTAGCCCCGTTGCGGGGCTACTTGCTTTATCCAGGGGGAGATGCAGCAGTAGCCATTTTTGGCACCACTGCAGCCCCATGACCCAGCTGCCTCAGGATTGGGCTGTTGCAATGCAGTCTTATGCATGTCTAGTTAGAAGTAAGCCCCACTGAGTTCAGTGGGACTTACTCTCAGGTAAGTATCCATAAGTCTGCAACCTTCATTTTGTACATCCCCCATAGGATTTTGTGTAGGTAGGGTGCCTTTTGCAAATGTGGCTTTTTCTGCATGAGAATTACTTTTTTGCCACCCTGTTCTTTCGTTGTCTATTTCCTCAAATCTGCATATTAGGTTGCATAAATGCCCCATTTTTATGTTTTGCTCTATTTTTCAAAAACGGAGCAGAAAGTAGAATAAGGCCCAAATCCTAACCAACTTTCCAGCGCTGGCATAGAGGTGCCAATGGGACAAGTGCTGCATCCTGCAGTTGGGTGGCACTCATGGAGGCCTCCTCAAAGTAAGGGAATGCTTGTTCCCTTACCTTGGAGCTGCATTACCCTTATGTCGGTGCTGGAAAGTGGGTTAGGATTGCGCCCTAAGTTAGTTTTAATATTATGGGCATGAAAAAGGATGCAATCTTTTTAAAAAATCATTTGTGTTTTTCTTTCCAACCCCTGATTTCAGGCAGCCAGCGAGCAATGTTCAAGCAAGCAATGCGGCACTGGGAAAAATACACTTGTGTTACATTCATTGAGCGAAGTGATGAGGAAAGTTACATTGTGTTTACATATAGGCCTTGTGGGTAAGTTGGTGTACAGGTTCTCAATAATCAGTGATTGGCGATTTTGCTGTTCTAGTCTGAAGGACAAGTACTAGAGAAAAGTTTACATTTATATCTCCTGCAATAACAATATATGTGTTTTTGTGTATTCATGCAGTACAGTGTTTCTCAAACTGTGGGTCAGGATCCACTAGGTGGGTCCCCATTCATTTCAATATTTTATTTTTAATATATTAGAGTTGATGCTACCATTGTATGTGACTGCATTTGGGGTCATGTTACAAATCTGTACTTTTAACACACGACTATGTATATGCTTTTAACAATGCAAGTAAATGGGACTTATTCCTAGGTAAGTGTGGGTAGGATTGCAGTCTAGGATTGTTAAAAATTTTCCTGCTTGATGACGTCACTTCCAGCCATGACATCACTTCTAGTGGGTCCCGACAGATTCTCATTCTAAAAAGTGGGTCCTGGTGCTAAACATGTGAGAACCACTGATGTCGTAGATATGAAAACACAGAATTGGAAGGGATCAAATGGACATCACCTCCAACCCCTTGCAGTAAGGCAGATGTCTACACATGCAGTCTAGATCTCAGAGTGCCTCTGCCAGTGACCTGGTGCATTGTAGGAAGGTAGACACCTACACCAACACCTACAGCGGAGTTAGGAGCACTATATGTGTTGTAGGGGAGGGGGGAAGGCAGCAATGTGATCCCAGCTGCTGTTGGGATGGGAATGGGTTTTTTTTACCTACCAGCAATCAGCGCTGCAGTCCTGGAGGATTTGGAGCGTCTGGAGAGCCCTCCGAAGGGCTCCCTGCACCTGCAAACATCTAAAAAAAATTAAAAAGGGCACTTCCGGTTTTCTCAATAAAACCAGAAGTGCTCATTTTTTCTTTTTTTCTTTTTTTGAGATGTTTGCAATCATGAGGAGCCCTGTTGAGGGCTCCCCAGACCCCCCAGAACTGCAGTGCTGGCTGCAGCCAGGTAAAAAAAACCCTCCTGTTCCCAGCAGCAGCATGATCCTGGGGGCCCTATGGCTGCCTTCCCCCCTCCTCACCCCTTAAAAGAGCAGAGACAGGTTGTTTCCTGTCTGATAGGTCGCGATCCACTTGTTTGGAACCACTGCTCTAGGGGAAAGTCGAACTAAAACATTCCAGTATGTGCCTGAATATATTTTAAATTCTGAACTTTGACCAGACCAACGTCATGAACCAACATCATAAACTCTTTCATCTATAATTGTAGTTCACGTGCTTTGTCTATTTATAGTGTTATAATGGTGGTAGCAAGATGCCACCTTGGGTTGTACTGTGCCTGTGTACTACGTTTAGTTCAAGGCAGGGGTGTCCAAAGTTTTTGGCAGGAGGGCCACATCGTCTCTCTGACACTGTGTCGGGGGCCGGGGTAAAAGAGAATTAATTTACATTTCAAATTTGAATAAAGTTACATAAGTTTACACAAATGAATATATTAAAGATGAACTTGTATTAATGAAGGTCTTGCAATAGCTCAAGGCCTATAAAAGGCCTTGCACAAAGCAAGGCTGGCCTTTCCTTTGCTGCCTCTACTGCATCACAGACATGACACAGCAAGCAGTGGAGGGAGCCCTCATCCCACAGCTCATGCGAGAGGTAAAACAGTCGCCCTCATACTGAGAGCAGATGCGTTGGGCCAGTGTGGGCTCCAACAAACCTCTGTAGGGCCACAGGCTCATTGGAGACTGGGGGCTCCCCGAGGGCTGCATTGAGAGGCCTCGAGGGCTGCAAGTGGCCCCAGGGCCGGGGTTTGGGCACCCCTGAAGGCAATGGCACTCATAGTTATTATCTATGCAACCATTATATACTGCATAGTGCATGGGCACTGGATGTTGTTGCTAACATTGTTGTCATACACACGTCTGCCACTACACATGTATGCACACTTAGTCTCAGGCCCTGATTTATCTTGCCCAGAATAAAACTGTTGGCCCAATCCTATTCCCTACCAGTCCATAGCTTGCTGCCATGACAGCAGAGTACTAGCTGCATGCTGTGGTGCAGGGGGCAATCAGATGGCCAGCAAGAGGTAAGTGAAAACACTTTTTTTTTTTTTACCTCCAGGTAGGCCGCCTAATCACCAGTGTGTTGTCTTGGACCCATTCCAATTATTTTGCTGGTGTAAATTCATGTAGAGGGAGGGGGTGGATCAGGATGGAAGAATGGAGATAGCATCCTGGTGCATGTTGTTGATGCTGAGATCAGCCTTCCAGACACTGAACTGCCTCCTTCTCCTACCTGCCCACCAAGATCATAACTACCAAGGACCTGCCCCTGCTGGCACCATACCTACTGTGGCCTAGGCTGTATTCATTGGTGGTGGGTACATGTTGCTGCCAGTGGTTTGTGATGGCAGCTCCAGCTTGCTCAGCAGTGGTGTGTCAGTTATACTGCCATTGCAGCCTTTATGATGGTGAAATATGAGATCCACTGTCATAAAGGCACCATAGGATTGGGCCATAAATTGAGGGAATGTAGTGGATGGCTGTTTTACAACGGTTGATTGGGTAGTGGAGCAAACACCCTTTGCCTTAGAACTCAGTTCCAGTTATGGAAAAAGATTTAATCAAAACCATCACCAAATTAGACATAAATCAGTGTGTTTTAATATACAACTTGAATACTTGTTTTCCTCCTTAACAGGTACAAAGATGTGAATTTCAAGATATTGTGCACTAGTAAAGAAGAAAGGTTTGCACAAAATTTGTGCAATATTTGATCTTCTACAAAAGAGCATTTGTTTCTGTTTTCTGACTGCAGGGCAAGTTGTGAGCAGCCATTAAAGACGTGAGCCATGAAATTGCTTTAGCAAATTATTTGTCCATTGTAATGAGTGTATCTTCTATAATTTAGAATGGAAGGCATTTTGTGTTATCACTGTTTTTTTGCAGAGTAGCATAGTGTTCATATATAAGGTCGTTCCTTAGGTGATAAATTGGCAGGGGTTCCCCTTGTTCATTTGCCTGCCTGCCTCTGTCACTCCTTCTGTTCCCACTTCCTGGATTCCAAAGGAAGAGAGGATCAGAGTGGAATAGGAAGTGTAGAGGAGAGGAGGGTAGTGAACTGAAGACACTCCTCCACACTTCCTCTTCTGCTCTGTTTTCCTTTTCAATTCCAGGGAGCAGAAGAGGTGGAGTGCACAAAGTCTTTGGCACACTGACCGCTGAGAGGTCTTGCATTGGCCCTGAATGCTATGTTGCTATTATTGTTGTATAAGATGCTTTCAGCTATCACATCGTTTAACATCCAGCTGCCTAAATAACACTGAGTGGTTGACCTGGTTCTATTTCAAAACTCCTCTAATCTGCTTAAAGTCCATCTTATGGTTCAACTCTCAGAAGCATGAAGAAATATGACTACCCCGATAGCGTGGTTATCATGACTAGATCTCCTCTCTTTCTCTCAAGACTGTCAGTTATTGCACTTTATTTACCATTATTGATTGGCTGGGGATGATTAAATGGAATTAGAGATTCATAAATAGTGCCTGTAACTGCTGTCTGGTGCAATAAAGATTAAAGAGATCAAGAACTTGAAAATCGGCCTTTTGGCACAGTTTGAGGAGGAAGCTAAGTGTTCCTACTGTGGAGAGATAGCTGGGCCTTGGGCCAAGCAGACCTCGTGTACATGGTTACGACAGTGATACAGATAACTGTATTCCTTTGGTGTATCACTTTTTCATATTCTTAACCCTTTGACTCAGTTCTATTATCTTAGTGGTTCCAGTCTAGGAACTTAATTGGATGTATCTGATGTGTTCTTGGCAGGCCACTCAAAGCAGTCAATCTCAGTGATCTTGTTGTGGTCTGTACTATGGCTGTTATTTTAAGTCTCAGTTGCTGCTGATTGCTCTTCTCTTTTGAAGTACAACAAATCATTATCTGCATGAAACAGTTGCAAAGTATGATTAGCAACAAGAAATTTGCAGTGATCTGCAATTTTATTGGAAAGTGTGCCAATCTCTTGTTTTCTATGTTAATTTAACTTCATATGTATTTCTGCATGTTGGGGGATTGCTGTTCAGACCTCTAGGATGTACTCTGTGGGGAGCAGGCTTCTGTTATCTCCCTAGAGCTTTGTGTCTGTATAAAGTCTTGTTCTTTCTATGGGGCTGTCCTTGAACAAATCAAAAGTTGCATCTACTGCAAAACATAGATGTTCATCTTTTATTGAATTAAAACTGTGGTTCCCAAATGTTTTTGACTGGCAGCTCCCTTGACCTATTGGGCCACTGGCTACAGCTCTACCTTAGGGCTACATGTTGTATAGGGTGATGGGGTTGTAAATGTATAGAGCTGCAGGATTTTCACAAGGATTCTGAAGCTCCCCTGGCTGGTTTCCACAGCTGCCCAGGCAGCCTTGACTCACAGTTTGGGAACCACTGGGTTAAAAGATACCATGAACATAAAACAATTATTTTGAAGTATTTTAAGTTGGCATGCAACTTGCTTTGTATGAACCTTCCTGATCATTAAGGTCATCAGAGGAAGTCGTGCACTAGGTAACAATTCCATGTAAAGTAACAAACAGGTCCATATAGGAAGTGGCTCCAGTATCATGGAACTCCCTTCCTGGAGAAGTTCACCATTGCTTATCTTCAGGGGCAGCACAACCTGGAGTGCCACCTCTTTTGCCTCACTATAGAAAAGAGAAAAGGCTCCTTGCCATGCTTCTCATGCAGTTTCATCAAACCCCAAAGTGCAAGATTTCTGGTTTTATTTAAAGGGACAGCTCAAACAAAGGAGCTCCCTCCTGTGTGCTGTCCTTCAAAATAAAGCCAGAAGTTCCACATTTCCAAATGTAAGGAAACTGTGTAAGGAAAGGAGGGGGGTGATTCACTTCTCACTCAGGTGAGCAGGAAATGGATCATTGTGGCTTGTGTCAGGAGGAAGTTGGAGGGAGATGCCAATGGCAGCAGACTTGGGGTGAATCACACGCCACTGCAATCTGCTGCTGATGCAATGACTTCATCTCATGGTTGGGCCAGAAGTGCTTATCCTTTTGGAGACAAAGGTTTTGGAAAGAAGTTGGCAATGATTTAGTAAATTGTGATAATTTACTGTTGTAATGTGTATTTTTTTTTTAAAAAAAAAACAAACTGTGTATGTGTATGAATTAATGGAAGCTGTGTGCATTTTACAAAAAGGGGGGAGCAGGACATAAATAACTTAAATACATAAATTGAAAAAGAAAACCGTTAGTGCAGGGGTGCTCAAACTTTCAACTTTAGGGATGCTGGACCTTTAACAAGTGTATAGAAGAGAGAATTGCAGCAGGTGCAACTTGTCATCCCACAGATGACAAGCTGCACCTGCTGAAATTCTCTCTTCTATACACTTGTTAAAGGTCCAGCATCCCTAAAGTTGAAAGTTTGAGCACCCCTGCATTAGTGGTTATCCCTGTGGTTTTGGAGCCTGCAACTGGAGGTCAAGTTAAATGCAAAAAGGTTCAATAGACTTTACAGAATTGTAGAACGAACAACATCTATGCATGTTTACGTGAGATCAAATCCCACTACATTCAGTTAGGCTTACTACCAGATAACTGCATTGAATTGCAGCTTCCATAAAGCTTGTCTGTAATTTTTGTTATAAATGTATATGTTGTACCAGTAAAAGAAGTTCAGAATAATTATTAGTGATTTTTTTTTTAATAAACAGTGCATTTCAGCATTATTTTTTCCTCAGATAGCTGTTTATACATTGTTATCTGCAGGGTCACCAGAGGCTTCTGTGGGTACTTGCTGGTGATCTACAGAGAATAAGTGAGGCACGTGCAGAGGGGAGCAGGTGGAGAGGCTAGGACAGAACAGATGGGAAGAAGAGATTATATGAGGCATGGACTTAGAATGATTAACTTTTGTTTTTCCAAAAATCATTTTCCTAAGATGTGGTGCTCATCATTAAAATGTTTGCATCCCTTTAGTCCAAGAGTATTTTTACTCACAGTGTGACCTACATGACCTTAAAAAGCAGTGGATTGCTGAAATAGGTCAGAAGCTGCTCATAAGTTTAAATGTCTTCAGGGGATTTAAATCCCATATATAAAGTAGCATAAGACCTGCTTTATACAGCGAACTATGTTCCAATAATCCATTACCTTAAAAGGAATATTGTTTTGCAAAGTAGATTTTCATAACTGCATGCTTTTATGCAGACCTGTGGATATTCTACACTAAAAACTTTCCAATTTAAACACCAAGGAACGCTGCTTGCATAATAAACTATGTAAACACCCATTAAATTTACTTCATTTCACATATTAAATTTACTTAAGTCCCTCAATTTAAGCTGCAGCTCAAACTGTAATGTTTGAAACTCTCTGATATCAAGGAGACGTTGAATTAACCAAGGATAACCTGAGGTTGTATTCTGACTGTGGTTTGTAATGTAGTGGAACTCTTCTTTCAAAATGTTGTAAACCAGAGGTCCTTTGCAGAATGGTAGATGTGATTAGTAGTAGACATGAATCTTAATATCATATAATCCTGATATAATTTTGCTTGTGTTACTAGTCATTTCTGCAATGTGTTCAATTAGTTTTCTTTTATAAGCCAATTTAGAGTGTGACTGTGGGTGCATCAATAGAATTTGAAATCTAGGAAGTCTGTGAAGGAATTCAAGGGTCCAGATGAATGCCTGGAGGCAATAGCATCCCTAGGAGGATGTGGGAGGTGTGTACTGCAGCTGATGATACTGTTGGGGGTGGGGGTGACTTGAAAAATTCACCCCCTGTTCTGGAGCCCAGGTCTACCCGGACCCAGGAAGACCTGGCCGCAGCTGAAAAACTCTCCATAGTATAGGTCTATCAGGCTTCCCAAGGTGGAGCACAGCTCTACCTGCCCAGGATCATGCTCCTTTCAGACACTGATGTCCTCAAGGACCAAGTGTGATTTTCCTTCATACCTATTTTATTACTTTATTTCACCTGCCAGGTTACCGAATACCAACAAATATGCTCAGAACTCTCATCCCAGCACCTTTCTGGGAGTGGACGATTTTCTCTGAAGATTTTATCTATGTCCTTCTCCTTTACTGCAGGTGCTGCTCTTATGTAGGCCGAAGGGGTAATGGTCCTCAGGCAATATCTATTGGCAAGAACTGTGATAAGTTTGGAATTGTTGTTCATGAGCTGGGACACGTGATAGGATTTTGGCATGAACACACACGACCAGACAGAGATGATCATGTAACCATCATCAGAGAAAACATCCAACCAGGTGAGACTATTTAGGTGGTGTCCTAAATTTTAAAATGTGGTTCCCTGTTTTTATTTTCTTGTGCTATCTTTCAGCCCAAACCTAATTAAGGGCACAATCCTATGCATGTCTACTCAGAAGTAAGTCCTAGTGCATTCAGTGGGACTTACTCCCAGGAAACTGCATAGGATTTGCATCTTACATCCCCACACAGTGTTGCAGCAGCACTGGCGTGGCTTCTGTTATATCCCATGGAGGATTTATGACTACTGGAAGCCTCCTTGGGGTAAGGGAATATTTGTTCCTTTGCCCTAGGTTAACCCCCAGCAGCCACCATGAGTCAACTTGGACCTGCACCAGCTCAATCACTGGCTTAAGTCTGAATTGATCTATGAAGATAGGCCTAGGAATGGGGTCAGGATTCGGTGTGCGCCACTAACACTGACCTCACTCTTCTCCCAGATCTGATTCGCCTTTCCTCCGCTCCCATTCCTGCCCTCTTCCATCCTCCCCAGCCCCATTCAGTTCTCTTAACCACCTCCATCAAACTCCTTGCTCCCGCTTATCTGCACTGGTGGACATCCAGCATTCATCTTTGCACAGAGCTGGCTGCTCACTGCTTGTGACGGTGGCCAGGTCCCATGTACTGGTGCTATTGCAATTGTGAAAGCCATAGTTTATGCCAACAGAACTCCCAATCTGCCGGTGTAAAGTTGGGTTAGGATTGGGCTATTTTTTCTTATGTGGTGGTTTCACTACTCTATTATTAAAACAGAGAAAATTAGTGACATTGTTTTCACTGAGCTTCTGTATGAGAAATTTGGAATATGCCATTTATTTTAATTTAATATAATGAATAGTTAGCAAGAGCAATCCATGTCTTAAGTAGTCTCCATAGCTTGAAGCTGCCCACTCTGGAAGTTGCCTTTGAAATTACGCACTGATCTGAGCAGCAGATTGTTACTGTAGCACTTGAACAACTGAAAACTAGGTGAATGACCTAGGAGAAAACAACCTAAAGCCTGGTTCTATCTGCTGACTTACAACAGCTTAACAGGGTGGTAATTTTGCAGAATTAGAAATGCTGATAGGAATTGTGTAGTGTCCTCGATGATCTGTATACCTCTAACTGTGAATGAAGGACTGAATGATCTTGCTAGGGTATGATCTTGCTAGGGTATGAGTCAGTGTTGTTGATTTGAAAATTTAATATTTGTTGCATAGCAGCAAAATAGCAGCATAGCAGCAAAACTGTCAAAAGTACAGGCGTGCCCCAGTATACATGGGGGTTCTGGAAAGTTAGCTGAAACCGTTGATACTAGGGTCACCCCGACCTCTGAAGGCGAGGTGAGCTCTGCTCCCCTTACCTCCAGAGGGTCTTTTAAGCCGCACAGAGGCCACATGCATTCGCATTCGGCTTCAGAATGGCTGTGTAGGCAAAAAAAAGAGGTCACTTCCGTTTTTTTCCTTCGTACAATTGGAAGTGACATTTTTATGCCTTTAAAAGGCATTAGGAGGGCTGGGGTGCAGGGGGCCCCACTCATATCCACAGTTAACTGAAATTGCAGATTCGGGATCTGTGGATACCAGCGACCCCTGTATTACACAACCAGAAGACTTTTCTCTTTAATGTACCACAGTAGCACAAAGTTGCTAGAGGGCCTTGGTCAATGTCCCTGCAGTGCCTCCCATGCATTTCCTAATGGCTGATTAGATGCTCCACTGCAGCTGGTACTGAGACTTTGGGTTGGCCCAGCTGGGTGGGGCTCTCTTAAACATGGGCCTTCACCCTAATGATACCCTTTGTAACACTTGAAAGAGGTGAACACTCCACTTTCCAACCATATTTTTGTTTCTCTAATTATTTTTTCCCCCTGGCCATCTTGTGCATGTTCGTTTAGTGACCAGTCCTTTGTTCTGTTACCAAGAGCCAGCAGAGAATAGAATCCAGTACAATTTTCCCATCACTACCACTCTTTGGCTGCAATCCTATCCACCTTTTCTTGGGAGCAAGCCCTATTGAACACAATAGGACTTACTTCTGAGTAGACATGCCTAGGATTGTGCCGATAGTCACCTAGCCCCAGCCCTGGGAACTGGCCTGTGCTCTGTGCCACTGCTCCGGCACTCAGAAGAAGCTCTTTTGTGGTACAGGAATGTCATCCATCAGGTTTTTTAAAGAGTGACCCCTCAATGCTTCTTGCATTTGTTAGGTGTATTTTGCTCAGATTAAACTATCAGGCCTGGTTTAACCTATCTACAAATAGAAAGACTGGGGCTTTTTCTTCTTTTTTTCTTTAGGAAAGGCTCACATGAGATCTTGCTTATGAATTACAGGTCAGGAGTACAACTTTTTGAAGATGGAGCCTGGAGAAGTGAATTCTCTGGGAGAGCCATATGATTTTGATAGCATTATGCACTATGCCAGGAACACCTTCTCAAGGTTGGAGTCTCAGGTTATACCTTTTGACTTTTAATTCCATTCTTTAATGTGAATATTTTATAGATGTAGTATTGATGTTTTCAGCAGAGCTTTACAATGTTGCAATGCCTCAGCTGTCAAAATGCCATCTTGTAGATGCGCATGATTATTTCAGAAATAAGTTTTGAAAGTTCAGAAATATTTCTCTTAGTGATGATTGATTTAAGAGCCTCATTTTCAGACAAGAGCTGTTGTCTCCCATTTTCTTCTATAAACTACTCATTGCGCTCATGAGCTAGGGACCTAAATTCCCTGGCTTGTGGAAGAGAATGGAAAACTTCATCAATTGTGCATTCACCAATTTCTTGTGTGCATGGCCAGCCTTAGGAGTTGCAGGGTCCAAATGGAACATTTTTTGAAGGGCCCCAAGGTCTGTAGAATCTTAGAGATATAAATTAATTATAGACTTTATATCTCTATGGTAGAATGAAAGGCAATCGAAATGTGTGCTTAAAAAGCGCATGTGAGTTAATGGACCAAATGAATCTAAGCACATTTTAATGTAAAACTGCATACAAGACTAGATGACCCTCATGCGTGGGGTTCCATTGGGAGCAATTGGTCCAGTTGGCTTAAAGTTGGCCCTGCTTGTGTGTAGCCTCCTTTTTCAAAGAGACATCCTATTTTGACTATGGCATGAACAAAGTAAAATCAGGGCTGTAGTGATAGAGGTACCAAAAATCTTTAACGAAAGTTATTCTAGGCAACTGCGTAGAACTAGAACATATCACCAACGATAGGGACAATATTGAATGTTCCCAGCTATTGTATATTAAAATGTCTGTTATTCGTGGGGGAGCGGGGTGTAACGTATCTTCTCATTTTTAAATAATACTGATTTAATTGTGTTGAGTTTACACTGATGAAAAATAAAACCTTCAGAAAGTATTCGGTGTATTTAATGACAAGAAGTGAAACAATCTGGCCTTGTTATTTTATACAGGTCTTTTGTATAGGATCAGTTTGCATTTCGAATGGCTGTTCCAAGTGGAGACATGATCTCTGTTCCTTCTCTCTCCCTTGGAGATTCTCTTACATTTTCATTTTTTTAAAATCAAAATGTCACAATAGCCAGTTCTAAAGATATTCAGGGCCCAATCCCATCCAGGTCTGCTCAGAAGTCCTATTAAAGTTAATGGGGCTTACTTCCAGGTAAATGTGGATATTCTTACTTACCTGGGAATAAGTCCCATTGAATACAATAGAACTTCCTTCTGAGTAGTCATGCATTAGCATTCGACTGTCATTCTGGTTGTTGTGGTAAACAGCATCGGATAAAAAAATCATAAATAAGGTGATATCCACCTCTCATACATAAGAGAAATATAGAAGTGACTGGGCTTGAGAAGTGCATTGAAATTCATCAAGAGGAAGAACACCTTGAAACAGATTTTAATGCACTAATTAGCAGTTATGATAATTTAATGTGTTTTTATCCTGGGGCATTTTGTTCTTGATGTTCATTTAAAACTTGAATGATTCTAGTTATTGTACTATTGATTACTTTTATACTTGTCTGAGACTATAAAAAAGATATCTGTCTGTCTGTTGTACAACATCAGAAACTTAAGAGAGGGTTATGTTTGTATGGTTGTCTACTAGTCAAAAAAGCCACTTTCCAAGTGTGTTGATATACACACTACATATACACTACATATACACACTTTCCAAGTGTATTCCACGGGTTGTATAACAGTCCAATTCTAACCAACTTTCTGGTGCTTACGTAGCAATGCCAATGGAGTGCACACTGTAGTCTGTGGTGGTGGGGTGGTCACAGAGGCCTCTTCAAGGTATGAGAACAAATGTTCTCTTACCTGGGAGCTGCATTGGCGCTGGAAAATTGGATTCGGCTGTTAGTATCTCTGTTTTATATTTTGTCACTTACGTTTAGAGGTGTTTGAAAATGGTATTATTTACTTTACTCAGAAGTAAGCCCATTGTATTCAGTAAGGCTGCAATCCTAACCACACTTTCCTGAGAGTAAGCCCCATTGAACAAAATAGAACTTACTTCTGAGTAGACCTGGTTAGGATTGTGCCCTTAGTAATGCTATCTTACTCACCTGGAGAAACACACAGCTCTACTTAAATTTTAGTTGTGTGCTTCTGTAGTGGTGCCAATAAAGATGTTAGATGACCAGTATTTTAAACAAGTTTCTGTTGTTACTGATTTAGGGCCCAATCCTATCCAATTTTCCAGGGCTGGTACTACTGTACCCATAGGGTGTGTGCTGCATCCTGCAGTGAGGGAGCAGTCACAGAGGCCTCCTCAAGGTATGGGCCCGTCTTCATACAAAGCATGTGCTTTACCACAGCTCCTCTCTTGCTTTTTTAAAATTTTAGATCTTCATTTGGCTAAATGGATTGCACTAAAACAAGATTGATATATTGTAAATCCAAGACCCATTGACATCAAGACTGATCGGGTTTTCTTGGTCTTTTTATTTGTTTAGGGGTATGTTTCTGGATACTATACTTCCATCCCGTGATGATAATGGGATACGACCTGCCATTGGTCAGCGCACACGATTAAGTAAAGGAGATATTGCACAAGCAAGAAAGCTGTACAGATGTCCAGGTACTGCACCATAAGATATAAACCAAGAAGTATGTTTTATTACAGTGTCCATGAGTGTTTCCAGTTCACAAAGTTTGCAGGTGAGATCATACATATTTTTTAGTGTGCAATGCTGGGGAGTAAGGCATATGAACTGAATCTGAGTTTACTGTCCCATATTGTCTACTGACTGGGGCTGGAGGTGGGGACAGTATGGTTCACTCTGTCAGTTCTTATTTAAGGTATTGTAGTCAAATCCAGAGCTATGTTTAGAAACATAATGGCATTGTTTAGTGCTGGAATCCAGCTACCCTGCAAATGGTAGCCCTGAACAGCTTTTTGTTTTAGAGAAAATGGAGTATAAGAATTGTTTGTATAATGCTTGATCAGGGCCCCTAGTAGTGGAGAGTCTTCAGCCTTGGTCTCTGAGGAACTTTTCTGGGGCAGACTTGCATTCCCTAGCAGAGGCACTCTGGGAAGCCAGGCCAGGAGCCTGCTAAGAGCCTCCCTGTAAGTTAAGCCAAAGGGCATCCCTTGATCCACTGTGTGAAGAGGAAAGACAGTGAGGCAGGGCAGCTACCCCCAGGACAGAGATCCTTCCCACTGCAAGGGGGACCCCCTTTCATTATTCTCCCTTGTATGTACTTGCCTCAAATAAAGCACTTAGCATTAATTTTTAACCTCTACGTTTCTTTACTAGCGAAATCCTCCTACTGCTGATGCAGCCATGCCACCAGAGTGCACTCTGGATCTTACTGGAGGGGGACTGTTATGGAGTGGGTGGGGTCTTCTAGCAACCACTCGCTGATCCACGGCAGTGATGCTTAGTGCCAAGTGCTCACTCCCTTCCCATCCTAGTAGGTTTGGATGTGCAGCTTGGTGGGACAAGACTTGGTAGAACTAGTCCTCTGCCACCAGCCCAAGAAATCCGGTTCCCAGAGGGGTTCCCTGGGCAAAACCCCTCCCCAAGAATGCTATTTAGAGTTGTTAAAAATGCCCTTGCTCTGACAGTAGTACCTGGAGAGCAGGGAGGCTGGCAAATCCCAGAATACAGCAGAGGATTTAAGCAAAATGGTTTTATTGAGGAAAAAAAATGTAAGCAGGTTGGTTTCTCACAAACATCCCTGAATGGTACTGGCTATGCAGGGAAACCTCACATGTGTACACTCTGCTGGACTAGGTCGAAAGCCTGGATCCCAAGTCAGCCTAGCCGGAGCTGAGCGGTCAGGGGGGTGGAACTGACAGACAAGCTCCACTAGATCTTGAACTCTGTGTCGGGTCAGAAGACTCGACACAGAGTCTCTGAAGTCTGCATCTGCAAAATAGCCAGCACAGACTTGAGAAGCCCCATTGTGCAGCCTTGGCCTTCCCCATGGAGACCTCTGGTGATTGCTGCGGGGCTGCAGGATGAAGCAGTGTCCACTTTGGCGCTGCTGCTCCTGGTGTTGGTGCTGCCTTTAGGATTGGGCTGTTAATCCCATTAAAACCAATAGGACACTGTCAGGCTTATGGTGGTTTTTATGTAATGTTATCATATCTGCTCTGATGAATGAGCTATGAAGCATTGTAAAGAATGCTGTAAACATGACATTACAATTATGTATTTATTTTATACACTAGTCACTTATCAGCTGAATAAACTCCTGGATATACTAAAAATCAGAATAAATTCAAGTTATTGCATTATACTTACATTTCACTGTGTAACAGAAAATTATTTATGTTGAATTTTTTAATGTTTCTTATACAATTCAGAAGTGCTGATTCCACTGGTAATCTTAGTTTTTTTGTATCATCAACTCGTTTTAGTTAAATTTTGTGTTTGTACATTATTCTACTGCCCTAATGCATTGTAATACATATTACAACTGCATAGCATAAATTTGTAAACTAAACTACTGCCGCTATACCAAAAATAATGCCATTTTTGAAATCCCTGCCCCCAAATTAGTAAAGAAACATCAGAATATTCAGATAAACATGAAATGGTTCAAATTTTGATACACAGTATTATTTAAAAGGAGGTGCAGCGCAATCCTAACCTGCAGTGGAGCAGGCAGGCCAGCAGGCCTACCTTGCATCCAGTGCAAGTTTGGGGCCAGAAGCAGTGCTACCCGAGGCAAGGGAAAAACTTCCCCCTTACCCCATATTGCACTGCACTGGGCCCAATGGGTCTACTTGAACCTGACAAGGTGGCACAGAGCTGAGCAAAACAACTTGGCCAGGGGCTGCTCCACGCCACCCCGGGGTCAGGGTTCGGCATAACCACCAGATCCTGGCCCTGCCTCCCGCTACCCGCCTGCCCCTGCCCAGGAACGCCTCCTCCCTGGTCTCCCCACACCTCCCCCCAAACTTGGCCGAACTTGTGTTGGCCAAGTTCAGCCAAAGCAAACTTAACCCCCCAGGCCTGGATCCAGCAGGGGAGGGCAGCGCAACTCCTCGCGCTGACCTCCCTGACTCCTGAGTCAGCACAAGTGTGCCTTATGGCATGTTTGCAACACCCCAGGTCAGCACAAATTACTTGTGCTGGCCTAACCTAGGGGTTAGGATTGCGCCCTTAATGTGATTGTTCTTCACTCTTGTCAGGTAGAATGACTGGTCTCTAAACAGTCAGGGAGCCCCTTACACCTGACTTGCCAAGAAGATGCTAAGGAATCACATGTATTTGTTTAATTAGCTTCAGATGGAATGGCCAGTAGTAAAACTGTCAAGGGACCAGTTCAAGCAATAGTCCGACTGGCCCACCGATATGTGGGGGAGGAGTATAGGTGTGCATATTTTCCCTGGCATGTTTTTTTTCTAAACATGGAACACATTTAATCTGTGCATTAAGGAATGGATCAAACAGTCTCCTCACTGACACTCAGTCAGACCTTAAATGCTGGATGTGTTAGCAAGCATTCACTTATGCTTCACCCCTACCTGTTCAAGAGCGAGCAGATGAATTGTTGAAACCCGGCCAAAGAGACCCCACTTTCCTGGCTTACCAAAAAGATAGTAGAACTCAGAGAACTGTCTACATTCACCATCCTTAGATGGAATGTTTGGAGTTTTGGGAAACTAAGCCCTTTATTATTAATAAAATATATAGGGCTTGAAGTTTTATTAATTATTC
This sequence comes from Tiliqua scincoides, assembly GCF_035046505.1. Lineage (NCBI taxonomy): Eukaryota > Metazoa > Chordata > Lepidosauria > Squamata > Scincidae > Tiliqua > Tiliqua scincoides. Next base: position 50,785,292 of record NC_089826.1, read on the forward strand.
TACAACGAAAACCTGAAAACGAGGGCTATGCTCAAAAAAAAAAAAAAAAAAAAAGATGTGCATCTGACTGGAGGGAGGTATTACATGCAAAGCAGGAGCTTTCTTTGAATATCCATTGTGGTCATTTCTGCTGCTGTAGAGACAAGTTGCTTTTTAAAATGTGAAGAGATGGCTGTCTTTGTGGGAACTGCTGTGACAAAAACAACAAACAGCTGTGATTACACTTGCACATTGTTTCTTTGGATTGTGACTTGTGTGAAAAAAAAAAAAAACTCACCAGAGCTCACCAGTTCTTTGTGTGGAATGTACAGCAGAATCTTGGAATGTTTTGCCCAGAAATAAAATTTCCCAGTTTTTGAGTACAAGGAAGGTGTCAGCGTTTGGTCAGGTCAGACACTGGCCAGTGGCAAACTGTCAGAGGCCAAGACCTGAATGCACAGTACAGGTAACATCAGTCAGCTGAGTGATGCTCACCTCTGCTGCACCCAGCACACTCACCTGACACAAGGGAGAGCACAGGGTTGCAGTTCTCTTGTTGTCTTGTGTGCTCCCTGGGACATTTGGTGGGCCGATTGTGAGATACAGGAAGCTGGACTATGTACATGGGCCTCTGGCCTGATCCAGCAGGGCTGTTCTTATGTTCTGACAGCGCTCCCCCAGAGGGCCCTATGTCATTGCGTGGCATCCAGGGGATGCTCCTATTGGCCAGTGTGGAGTACGGGAAGAATCATACATCATCCGCCGCTGCTGAGCTTGGGGAATCATATGGGCGCAACGTGCTATATGGGGACAGTAAATTTTTTCCCAGGGACTCCAGTAAGCTAGCATTTGCATTGCAGAGCAAGAAGACATACTTCACAGTTAGGGTGCATTGAATTATAGCCTGTGAGGAGGTAAAATCCAAATTATTTTCCTGTTTCATTTATTACCCCATTTGTGCTTGTTGTGTTTGTGGCAGTACAATTGCATCCTGAGAAGCCGCCTAAACTTCAGACACATCTTCAATGTGGTTTTAATTCCATAGCAGTCAGCACTGGGGAAACCCAGGGTAGAGTTATTAACCCAGTAGAGTTATTAATGATTGCAGAGTTAAAAATAAACTGCTGGTAATTAGCTATGGTATTTACTCTGAAAATGTCTGGTACTGAATAAATTATTTAATATGCAGTTCATCTTTGATTAGCTGTCATGTGATATAGGCTTGTTTGGGAAAGCAAAAGGGAAAAAAGTTAAGCTAAGCTATGGATTTATTTCTCTGCAGATATAGGAGAATGTCCTTTAGATCAGTGGTTCTCACACATTTAGCACCGGGACCCACTTGTTAGAATGAGAATCTGTCAGGACCCAACAGAAGTGGTGTCATAACCGGAAGTGACATCATCAAGCAGGAAATTTTTTAACAATCTAGGCTGCAATCTTACCCCCACTTTCCCAGGAGCAAGTCCCATTTACTATCATTCTTAAAAGAATATACATAGTAGCTTCTTAAAAGTACAGATCTGTAACATTTCCCCAAATGCAGTCACATACCATGGGAGCATCAAGTCTAATACATTAAAAATAAAATATTGAAGTGAATGGGGACCCACCTGAAATTGGCTCACAATCCACCTAGTGGGTCGTGACCCATAGTTTGAGAAATGCATTAGATCTTTTAAATATTTATCATACTGTATCAAAGATAGTGGGTTATCCCAAAACACCATTTGCATGTTACAGCATCAGATATATTTAATACAGAGGATGGAGTTGAAATCCATTGTTGTCATGTGCTGTCTGTTTCAATCTTAGAAGAAATTTATGAGATCACTACCTCATTCTTCAACAGTTGTCCTCAAACTGGAAACTGCTACACAAATGATAAAGCCCTCCCTGTCCCAGGGAGCACTTACTGTTCCACATCTTTTTTCCACTTACTGTTCCACGTCTTTTTGCGTATGCCCAGTTCCACTTACTGGGCATAGGGACGCTCTGGGCAGTAGCATCTATTGTCCATCATCCCAGCAGGCCTGGCACCAGGATTTCCGGGCAAATGTGACTGCCCAAAGCATTTCTGTACCCAAATATCAGGTGAAAAAGGAAGCGTCAGCGCAACATTAAGTGCTGCTGCTCCTGGAGGGGAGGGCTTTCACCTAACGTGGATCTGGCCTGCAGGCCATAGTTTGGCAAACCTCATTCTGGAACATCATTGTCTATAACAGGGGTGTCCAAACTTTTTGGCAGGAGGGCCACATTATCTCTCTGACGCTGTGTTGGGGGCCAGGATTAAAAAAGAATTTGTTTCAAATTTGAATAAATGTACATATATTTACATAAATGAATATATTAGAGATGGAACTTATATGAATGAATGAAGGTCTTGCAATAGCTCAAGGCCTATAAATGGCCTTACACAAAGCAAGACCAGCCTTTCCTTCTCTGCTGCTGCAGCATCATAAACCTGAAACAGCAAGCAGTGGAGGGAGCCCTCATCCCACAGCTCATGTGAGAGGTCAAACAGTTGCCCTCACACTGAGAGCAGTTGCAGTTGGCTTTTATTTATACATGTAGTTTGTCTACCAGCAGCTCTAACCCTGATATTTGAAAGTGCTTCAGACCTGATATTGCTGCCCTTGGCAAAAAACCATTCTAGTTCACATGGCTGTCTTTCTGAGCTTATTGAAAACATACCAAATCAGAAGGCAAAACAACTTGTTGATGGAAGATAATAAGGATGATTGACAGTTGCTTTGGAGTCTTGCACAAATCAGCTTTAGTGACAGAGAAGGTGGCCATCAGTTTGCCTTCATGGATTCAAAAAACAAAGACAAAAAGACAAGAAATAGAAAGAATGAAGAATTATAATGATAGCAATGATAAATGATATTTTTGTTATTGGGAACAGAGCTTTAGCTCAGTGGTGGAGTGCACCCGGAGGGACCTGGGTTCGACCCCTGGCACCTGCAGGTGGGGCTGGGAGACTCTGGAGACCTGTTTCCAGCCAGTATTGATAATACAGGTTGGGCATCCCTTATCCAAAGTGCTTCCGACCAGAAGTATTTTTAATGTATCTGATTTTTTCAAATATTTTTGAATACTTGCATATACATAATGAGAAATCTTGGGGATGGGGCCCAAATCTAAACATAAAATTCATTTGGGTTTCATGTATCCCCTTATACCTGTTGTTTTCAAACTCTCTGGGAGTTTGAAACCCGCAGTAAGTCTTTGCGGGGTTGGGGGGAGGCAGCAGGGGTGGGGGAAGGCAGGGGGATCGTGTCGCTCAGGGGGCTGCAGGGACTGGGGTGCACCCTCCAGTCCTTGCAGCAGCCGTCCCTGTGTGCGGGGAGACATGCGCAAGCGCCTGCAGGGCGCCCTAGGTCAGGGAAAGGGAGAGTGGAGCAATCTGCTCTGCTTCCGCAAAAGTGGAGCGCGATCACCCCACTCTCCCTTTCCCTGACCTGGGGAGCCCTGCAGGTGCTTGCGCAGGGCTCCCCACACACAGGGACTGCTGCTGGAGGGTGCACCCCAGTCCCTGCTGCCCAGTCAGAAAGGAAAGCGGAGTGGTCGTGCTCCGCTGCCAATTTTGCGGAGTGGGGCACGATCGCTCCGCTTTCACTTTTCCTGACCTGGGGAGCCCTGCCGAAGGTTGCGCAGGGCTCCCCACACCCCCGGGAGGCTGCAGGAGGCTTGGGAAAGAGCACCCAAGCTCCTGCAGCCCCCCTGAGCGGTGCGATACTGAGGATCGCGTTGCTGCCTTCCCCCTGTCTCCTGGCTGCCCCACCCCTTAAGGGGGCAGAGGCCAGGACCCACAGACTGGGGCATAGCAACGCCCCAGATTGAATACCACTGCCTTATACCCATAGCCTAAAGGAAATTTTATACAATATTTTAAATATGTTTGTGCATGAAACACAGTTTGTGATTTTAGTTCTTTAGGCAAAAAAGTTTTAAAAGAAGCCATGTTGCTACCCAAAATTCTGTATTTCACAATACCCCATATTTTGGAATTCCGGATAAGGGATGCCCAACCTGTTCTAAGCTAGATGGGCCAATAGACTGATGATGCAGAAGCCAGATTGTTGTTTTTAATATATCTGATTTTTTCTATTAAGTGTATAGACTATACACTTAAGTCTTTTGTCTTAAGTGTATAGAAAACTCAAGGCGCTGTATGAAGGTAAGATTAACAATGACAAGATTTGCCAGCAAGTTTACATTCTAAATAGACATATACAAAAAGAAAAGGAAGAAAGGAAGGAAGGAAGGATAAAGAGACACAACAGAGGAAGGGAGGCATTAAGATAAAGCTACAGCAACTATGATAGACAAGTAAGAGATGAAATTAGGATAGCAAAAGAGCCAGAATATTGAGAAAATAGATGCCATTAGCCTTTCTATTCACTTTAATTTATTTGCAATATTTCTATTTTAAACTGAATTTCCTATCCTAATATAAATGAAACAGTTCCCATCTAACGTTAATCCTGGACCAGACAATTTCTAAGAGCACAATTCTAGGCAGGTCTACTGAGAAGTAAGTCCTACTGTATTCTCTGGGGCTTACTCCCAGGAAAGTGTGTCTGGTACTACAGCCTAAATGTACTGGTCAGTTTCCAAATCACAGCCTTCTATAATGATCCTTCTTTACATTATTTCTGTGGACAAATTATATTGCATGTGCTATTTTCTTGACTAACAGTTGTGACATTCTAAGGAGTACTTTAATTTTAATTTTAGTTGGTTTTTTGTTTTTTGTTTTAATTTTGGGTAAGAGGAATGTGTATGGAAATAATTCCCCTTCTTTTTTGGGGGGGGGGGGCGGGGCGGGAGAACCAGAAGTTTGGGCCAGTTTCAGACAATTGCTTTGTAATGAAGCATAATTATCTGACTAGTTGAGTTCTCCCTCTGTTGCTAATCCATCACAGGAAAGAAGGAAGACACTTACTTAGCACCTCATCAGGCAATTCTCAGTTTCTCTAATATCTCATTTCTTTCAGCATGTGGTGAAACCCTGCAGGAATCTACAGGCAATTTCTCCTCTCCAGGATTTCCAAATGGTTATCCTTCATATACACACTGCATATGGAGAATTTCAGTGACGCCTGGAGAGAAGGTACTTTTGTTATGATTTTTTGCGTTCTCAGACATATACAACATTCTCTTCCTGTGTGCTTTTTTCCCATTACTGTGATTTTTTTTTTAATTCAGAGCTTCAGTTTGATTTAAAACCACTTGAATTAGTGCCTGAGTGAGTTAATGGGATAAAACATTTGAATTACACAGCCATCCATTTGAATTTGGCTTTTGTTTGGCTACAGGTTCATGTGTCTGAAGCTCCATGCGAAATAAGCTTGTGGTTCTTGTCAGGGCCAGCCCAGGTGTGCCAAATGCTTTCCCTCCTTACCTGTTGATTTGCCAGTCTTTTGCTCCCTGGATTGGGAAAGGAAGACGGACAGAGCAGGAAGTATGGAGGAGAATGTAACATTCTAGTCCACAATCCTCCTTTTCTTCATACCTCCTGCTCCATCACCCTCTTCTTTTACCAGTCTAGGGAGGAGAAGCAGAGATGTTATATCAGTGATGGTACAGCATCTGGAAGGAAGACACATGGATCTTGCTGGGGGGAGTTGATCCCCTCCCACTAGCAGGGCTGTCGTACCTAAGCATGTTATCCAATGGTCGACCTGGTGCCATTAGGGCCTGGCTGCTGCACTTGGTTGGCTGGAGTCTGCAAAGGCACAGGGGCCTGGGGAAAGAGCCAGCAACCACATCTTGCAGCTACTGGGCTCAAACTTGTTCCTGCAGGCAAACAGGCTGTCAGCCTCCCTTGGGATCCACACAATGTCCTCACCTGTGGGATGGCTACCTGTGGGTAATAAAAAGAAATACAATTACAAGGAATAGATAGTGGGTCTAGTCACGCCTATTCCCTAGCTTAGGATGCATACTCGGTGTTTGTGAGGGAGAGAGATGTCACTAGAGTTTATCTGCAATGGCACCCTATAAGGAGCATGAGCATGGTGGCTTGGGACATTACCTTTCCTTTTCCAGGAGGCTACCATGGTCCTCTAAGGAGTATTACTCTTCACTCCTGTGGCAATACTGCGGTTTTGCAAAACAAGAGGCGTTCAGATGAGTATTTGGCCAGCATGTGCAATGGATGGAATCCTGAGCATTCCCTGAAGGGTTATAGACACTCTCTGCTTCTAGCCACAGCAGTGGTGAGGGGTAGCTGGGCTACTGTGTTTGTAGTAGGGGCGCCTAGGGTGATGCTGAGCAGTCTGTGCCAAGGTGCCATGGGATGGGGCCCAGCCTCAGTGCATGGCAGCTTAGGCTCTGTTCCCCCCTTGCTTACCTGGGTGGGGTTAGTTGTCTTCACTCTACCTGGTGGGATGGAGTGGATGTTCTGATGAGGGGTTTGTGGGCAGGGTTCTCTCAGGGTGGGGTCCCCTGCAATGACAGTTCTGGGAAGACAAATGTTAATGAAGTTGTCTTGCTGTGACTGTTGTGAAGGCAGCAGGCTGTTTGTGTGGAGTACTCCCTTTATGCATGAAGTACCCTTTCCCCAAAGTTCCCATCACCAGGATTAATGTATGTGCTCCAGATGTGTACTGTATGGGACCAGAGGGAGAGCCCTGTGCCATGCACCTGAGCTGTGGTCTTCCTGGTAGCTGCTTCTGTACTGAGGTTTGTGTGCTGTGATTGACTTCCAAATGTGGTCTGCATCTTATGTGAAATTTTGGGGGGATGTGTGGGGAGTGACTGGAGTTGCTTGTCCGGCATGTGAAGAGGGATTCGGATCTGACTTTTGTCAACTCCACCTTGTCACCCCCCACATTATTTGCCATCTCCTCTCTGTTTTTGCCTCTCTTCTGGCAGAGTTGTTCTGGTGTCCAAGTACTGACAGAGCTGCATTTTTCACTGCCAATTTTATATTACAAGAATTACACGTACTCTAAATTTTCTCAATTGTTGTACAGTGTTGTTAAAACAATCCTGAACAAATATTGCATTGGATTAGCCCTTTTGTGGGTTTTCCTGTCCCAGCAGTGAAAACGTGTGATTCATTATTCTGCATGAGCATTGCCACTGCTGAATTTGCTTACATAACCATTAATTTCTCAATTGTGCTGACAATTGTTCATTGATTGTTTACCTCTGGAGACTTGCAGCCATCCTGTCCTCTTGAACTGTTGATCTGCCTTGTCTCCAGTTCTTCTTGTCGGTCTGCTGAGTTGCAAAATGGAAGTTAAAATAAATTTAGGTTCATCCGAATCCATAAGTAATGCAATGTTTAGCTCATTTTACCATAGCCATGAAAAATAGCATCTGTGGGAAAGAGGATTTCAGTATATTGCGAGTCTCTTTCAATACACTGAAATCCTTCTATTTCCCACAGATGCTGTGGCCAAAAAGGAGTGCGCTGTATCCAATGGGCCAAGGGGGGTGGGAGGATGCAGGATGCTTTGGAAGGGATTATTATTATTATTATTACTGCTACTGTTACTGTTATGTTGATTGTTAAGAATATTCACTGCAGACATTAGTCTTCGAAGTCTCACAGATAAGTCGAGGGCAGGTTTTAAGCCAAAATCATTTAATGTTCCATGACCTTCAGATAAGTCAGGGGGGGGGGGGAATGGTGATTAGGGAAACTTGGGGAACGGTGCTTGTGAGGAGGAGCTACAGCTTGCCCTGGAGCCTCATTCCACTGGAACCTGATTAAAAGGGGGGAAAGAATCTGTGCCAAGCCACTGTTTTTGAAGGCATTAACAAGGTGCTTATGTAGTGCTTATGAGGTACTGTGTGTCATTTCCCCCTTAAAGCAACATAATTGACCATTGCATTGAGTTGCTTAAAAAAGAAAGTAGCCTGCAGAAAAGCATTTGCACTTTTAAAAAACTTTCCAAACAAGTACAGCACCAATGCAGTACCAAACAGCTTGCCTCGGCAGAACACTCTGCTTCCATTGCTGACAGACAAATTTTTATACTGTTCAGTGTTGCTTTAATTAACAAGCGTGCTCAGAAGACTCTACAATGGCGCCGTGTGTGCCTCCAACAAATGTAGACAAAGACATGGAGTACAGCTGTGGATGCAATCCTATCTTGCGCTGGAACAGACAGGCCAGTGGGCCTGCGCTGTATCCAGTGCAGATTTGGGGCTATCTGAGGCTCGGCCCCAGACAAGGAGAAACCTTTCTCCTGACGAGGTGGCGCAAATCCAAGCAGCCTGGGACTGCCCTGGGCCACATGGAAATGGAGCTAGAATTGGCATAAGTGCTAGATCCTGGCCCCGCCTCTCGCACCCTGCCCACCCGCTCTCAGGAATGCCTGCACCCTGCCCTTCCCCGCCCCAAACACCTCCCTCCAGCCTCCTTCCCACCCTCCCCGCGCCCCCCCCCAACTCCTGTACCGGCTGAACTTTGCCTATGCAAACTCACCCTGTCCGGGGGCCTGCATTGGCATGGGGAGGCTGGTGCTTGTCCGTGCACTGGCCTAACTCCACTTATGTTCACATGAAAGTGTTTTTCCCCATTTTTGCAATGACATTGGGCCATCGCAAGGGACCTGCGTTGGTCCAAGGGTGCCTCTAGATTGCACCCTGTGTGTTCTAAAAGGCTTGTAACCTGTCTGCAGTCACTCAAAATGTCCCTCAGAAGCTTCACAGATCCTCCGCAAGCACCTTTAAAGCTCCTCCAGGCTTCTCCTGGCTGCCACAACACACCTGAACTTCCCTGACCACTGAATGACCCACAGATAAGATGAGGAGATGATCTACATTGGTTTTATTGGTAGAAATTTCTCGCCTTATAGGCAAGTATCTACAGTATATACTACTTTTCAACAGGAATACAGGTTGAACCTGTTTATCCAAGGATTTTATATCAGCAGATCTGGCTCAATGCTGGTCCCCCAGACCTGCATTGAGCCAGACTTGGCTCAGCCTGAACCCTCCAAAGCCAACCAGAGCTGCGCTCCAGTCGCCTGTGAATGCCACAGAGGCCACACGCATCTGCTCGCAGCCTTTGCGATTTTTAGAATGAAGCCCAGAGGCTAAAAACCTGGCTTCCCAAGGAAAATAGGAACCAACATTTTAATGCCTTTTAGGACATTCTGAGGCCCAGAGAGAACTTCCTCAGGCCTCAGAGTGCCTTAATTGGCATTAAAACGTCACTTCCAGTTTCCTGAGAAAAACCATTGTTACTGGATTTACACCCTCCCCGCAGTTCCTCCCCCCTTCCCTGCTCAATTTCACACTCTCTTCACCCCCACTCTGCCTTCCCCCGCCTTTCCCACGGACAGGAAGTCTCTGGCTTTTCCACCAGTGTTCAAGCAGCACACTACTCAGCATGCTGCAGAAGCTCACTTTATGGCAATTTTTCCAGCAGTCACAGCCAACAGAATGTGTATTCTGCTGGCAGCAAGGCCCGATGCCATAAGTCATTATGACTAAGTCCCACTGAGTTTAATGGGACTTAGATTAACAACAGCTAACTTGTCTTATTGATTTCAATGATGCTTAATCATGGCTATCTTTGGATACGACTGCACTTGGTCCAGTATACCTCTCTCTCTCATGAGATATTGCTGTCTCGCCTCATTTCCATATCAGAGTGGAAATAAACAGTATACACAGCGCCTCATTAAAACTATCTTCTAGATTATTTTTTCACTTGCGTACCCCTTGGCCCCATTTCCACAAATTGTAACCCTCATACTAGCAAAATGTTTGTAATTAATATAATAGCTGTTATTTTAAGTTTATAAGTTTTCAACTACTGATCTATATCTGATATTACATAGAGTGATTACCAGAAGCTAGTAGTTGGTGGGGCTTTCACAGTCAACTAGCTGCCTTCCTTCCTGCCTTGCCAGCCCCACGTGGCATTCTAATACGGACCTGCCTATTTCCACCATTATTCAATTGTTTTTCAAGTACCCCTAAGGGTCCTGGCAAGTACCCCTGGGGGTGCATGTACCCCAGGTCAGGAACCACTAGATTTTCAGAAAGACAAAACAATTTGAAATTAGTAGGGAGAAATAAGTGTGAATTCAGTATATTGAAAGACATTTGTTTCTTCCGTTCAAGTAATTTTTACACCATTATGTCATTGTGCTTCCAGTTAAGAGAAGTAATATTGACCTAGCAGATTCAGGAACACTAGAATTTGAGTTTTGGAAGTACTTAACTCAAAAGACGCCTGATTAAAGTTAATTGCATATGCCCACATTGCATGTTTCCTGTCTAAAATAAAAATAACGTATGACTCAGAATTTCTGCAGTTTTAACTTTATGAGGGGATTAAATGAACATTTTCCAACTGTATCAATTTTTAGTGAAAAGCTAAGTATACAAAAATCCACTTATACCAATGGGCATGAAAGTGCTTAACTCTCTGTTGGACTGTGGCATTAGTTGACACTTCTGGACACAGTTGTAGTTCTTCTTTCTTGGCATCCTTCAGTCTCGGAAGAGTCTCGCGCTCTGAATGGTTGTCCTGGAACAGTGTCCTCTCCAGTGCGCAAAGCCTGGGTAAAGTAGATATGGAGGATAGACTATTTCCCATGCAGCAAATTTTCCTCTCCACGTCACTGAAATGGTCCAATGGAAAGTCAGAGGCCAAAGGCAGAGGCCAACCAGAGGTTGGTTCCAGCAGCGTTGCAGGAGTTACCAGAATGTGACTGTGTTCAGCCATGAACTGCCTCAGGGACTCCGGCTCTGGATTTTGCCTCGAGGTTGACTCCTGAAGCCTTTTCCATAACTGGATGTAGCCACAAGGCAGTGGAGGTTTGGGATCAGAGTTTTCCTTCTTTCAGATGAGCTACCTTCCCAGGCTATCGAGTCCCATCTACCCGGTGGCTGTTTAGTCGCCTCTTACGACAAGTAGAGCCAAACTGAGGGCCCATTCTTATTCCCAGCCCCCAGGGGAAAGACATTTGTAGTTCTTAAATCCCATTTATTTCAGTAGACTTTAAACAATCCCTGCAAGATTGCGGTCCATTCCTTTCCTTAATGATTTAGATCTTCAAATGCCTTATGAATAAATTGCATTCATCTGAATGGTACATTTTCATGAAATTGCTGGGTTATATGTGAAAAATCCAGGGGCCCACTAGTTTCAGAAACCTTTGGCACCTAAAAGCTAGGCCTTATGACTGGTATTGGTTACTACAGAAGTCAGAAAGCAAAGTCTCACCTCCTGCGTGATCCCTATTGAACCTTGCTGGTCCCAAATGTTTGCAAATATTTTTGCACCCTGCTCATGTTAGGTATGTATTAGTTTGGAAAGGATGAAACGTGTATACATCTCACAGTCCATATGAGGGCCACTTCATCTGCTGCATCTCTGAAATTGAAAAGACCAACTTTTTGGAAAGCTTCCGACATACACTCCTGAAACAGGCTATAATACTGATTGAATATTTAGAAAGATATTTGGAGGAGTTCATCTGCCATCCTATCCCCTCTGCTCTTAGAATCTAGAGACAGATGTGACACTGATTACACTGGACCATAAATGTTTACAAAGGTCATGCTCCCAAGATTAAATTAGTAATTTCTTATAGATTTTGAGGTGCTGAATGCGAATATGAACATGAAAATGCAGATTTGGCTATGGTATACAGTCCATTTAGTTTCTCCTAAAATAGAGCCAGTTGACTGATTTCATTGTCATTTTCGTGTTCAGCACATCAAAAATAGTAAAACGGAGCTATTTTTATTTCAGGGGCAAATTGTAAATTGTCGAGTGTTATGTTTCTACATTTGGGGTCCTGCCTGGCTATCATGTTACATGTGCCTCTGCTCTTCTGTATTCTCATGTAGAACCTCTCTTTTTTTCTGTGTGCCATGTGCAGGGTGACCAGATACAATGGAGGACAGAGTGCCTGTATGTTTAATCATCATATAGAAGAGGGAATTTTGGCAGGTGCAGCTCAACGTGGAAAGGTTTAAGAAACTGCACCTGCCAAAATTTCCTCTTCTATATGATGATTAAACGTACAGGCACTCTGTCCTCCATTGTATCTGGTCACCCTGGGGCCATATGTGTGTGTTAGTGTGTGTGACTTCATGCCTTCTCTGCTTTCCCTTTGCCAAGATCAGGGGTGCCCAAACCCTGGCCCTGGGGCCACTTGCGGCCCTCAAAGACTCCCAATCCAGCCCTCAGGAAGCCTCCAGTCTCCAATGAGCCTCTGGCCCTCCAGAGACTTGCTGGAGCCCGCGCTGGCCTGATGCAACTGCTCCCAACATGACAGCCAACTGGTTCAACCTCTCACGTGAGCTTTGGGATGAAGGCTTCCTCCACGGCTTGCTGTTTCACGTCTGTGATGCAGCAGAGGTAGCAAAGGAAAGGCTGGCCTTGCTTTGTGCAAGGCCTTTTATAGGCCTTGAGCTATTGCAAGACCTTCATTAATTCATATAAGTTCCATCTCTAATAGATTCTGTAGGGAGGGGCCTGGAGCAGGCTTGTTCCACCCCCAGGGAGGCCTCAGATAGGCTAAAGGGGGGAGGGGGTTCCAGCACCCTTGTCCTCCTCCCTAGCAGAGCTACCAAACCTGGCCTAGGAGCAGGACCTGTTTACCTCACAGCTCCCTGCTTCACATTGACTGTCTCTCATCCCTGGCCTTCCTGTTTTATGGAGCAAACCCGCCCCTTTTGGCCCCTTCTCTTCCTCCAGGTGGGGCAGAAAAGGCCTTTCCTGTTACTGGCTTGTTTCCTGCAATGTTCCTTGTTTGCCCTGCCAGCCACCTCTGGCTGGTTGGGGTGAGCCAACCTGCTTTGCCCCCTTCAAGGGCAGGGAAGCCTCCTCACCCTGGCCATGGGGTGCCTGCTCCAGGGTAAGTCAGGGGTCAGGGCATCTGGGAGGGGCCCCGACAGATTCGTTTATGTAAATTTATTCAGATTTGAAATGTAAATTAATTATTTTTTTCCCCGGCCCCTGACACAGTGGCAGAGAGGTGATGTGGCCCTCCTGCCAAAAAGTTTGGACACCCCTGGCCAAGATCATTGCATTCCTGAGCATCTCAGTATACAGCATACATTTCGATAGTATACATTACTGAATTTTATGTGGTAATATAGCTGATAGCCAATCCATGATTAGAGAGCCTGCAGGGAACCTGATACGCAGCACAGGGTGCATGAAACATTTCACATCTGATAAAAACGGGGGGGGGGGGGAGAGAGGCTTGCTGGGTTAAAATGAGATTTGGAAGCAATCCCTTAGATTGTCCCTTAGAGAAATCTCTCAACCAAAGTAATTGTGGGTTGTATTCTTGAAATAATGATTATTTCATTTTATTTCACAGTTGCCCCACCTCCCCTTTGTACTTCACCTAGCCCATCTTTGACAAGCAATGGGAATTCCCCCCACTGGGAGAAGACAAATCTCATTAGAAGGATACAGGAATGAAAGAGTTGGATTCCACACATTCCCTCATTATGAGAGCAGTAATGTGTGAGAGCCCAATCCTGAGCTCGGCACGCCAGCTCACTGCTGGCATGCTCCGTTGCAAACGTACTGTACGCAAGTACAGTTGCAAACATGCTAGATTGGGCGAGCGCTGGTCGTAGCCCAGCACTCGCCGATGCCGGGCTACCGCTGGGTGGGCACCCAACCTCTGCTACTCGGCCATTTGTATGGACCACTGAGCAGCGGAGAGGTAAGTGGGGGTAGGCAGGGAGGAGACATTCTGGGGAGGGGGCGAAGGGCAGGGAGAGAGCGGGGAGGAGGCATTATGGGGAGGCGGGGAGAGGGTGGGGAAGGGAGCTGGGAGGGAGCGGGGAGGGAGGGAGGCAGAACTGGTGGAGCAACGCTTCACTGGATCCAAAGCCGTGTTGAGCTCACTGCCCAACACAGAGGCTTTTGATTCATTGCCGATCATGTTGGCAGTGAATTGTGTAGCCCCATTGCAGGGCTACTTTTTTTTACCCAGGGGAAGGGGACAAAAATCCCCTTCTCCTGAGGAGCTACCAGCAGCTGTTCAAAGCACGCAGGATACGGTGGCAGCCATTTTCGACGATGACACAGCCCCATGCCCTGGACAGCTCAGGATTGGGCTGTGAGCTGGCTAGCCCTTTTATTGCACCCTTTAGTAGTATCTAGTGCAGCCATTTTCAACCACTGTGCCATGGCACACTGGTGTGCCACGAATGCTCTGCAGGTGTGCCACGAGAATTTGGGGGAAGGGTCATTTGTTAATAAGGCCAATGGGGATGTGAGCTTCCCACTAACAGTATGGTGTGCCTTGTCAATTGTCAAAATACTGATGGTGTGCCTTGACAATTTTAGTATTTTGTCAGTGTGCCATGAGCTGAAAAAGATTGAAAATCACTGATATAATGTGCAATTTAATGCATTACTAAATAAAATTTTAAAATCAATACTTGATTTATTTTTTAAAACCCTTCACTTGCACTGCATTCATTGTGGCATGTTATATTTTGAGAGGACAGAAGATTATTTCCAGTGTTACATGGATTCCAATATAATATCAGATGATTTGGTAAAGTTAAGTACAATGTATTTTAATAGAATGCTAAGTTCATATGATGCACACTCAGAAAATAGTGGCAATTTATGTTCATTGTTCTCATATCAGTGTTGTATTTCCTTGTTTCAACCGGAAAAAAAGGATAAATTTCCTATTAGATACAGATGGCACATGAAGCTGCTGTCACTGCCAAGAGGAAGTATACAGTTGCAGTGCAAAATTGAATTTGCTGCATGGTAGCAAATGGTATTTTATTTGAAATCTGACGTTTCTGGTCTCTGAGCAAAATGGCACTAGCCAGTACATGACATTTGCTGCAATTCTTTAGTTTGTGGTCCATGGTGGCAGTGGTTCTTGAATCCCAAGGGTGCTGCAAACATGCTGTAAAGCACATTTGTGCCTCTCTAGAGCTGGCTAGGCTGGTGCAGAGGCTCACACTGACTGACGGATGCCTGATTCATGCATGGAGGAGTAAGTTTGCACTGACTCGGGCAGGATGGCAGAGGAAGTGGAAGGGGGTGGCGGGAGGGTGTTCCAGGGATGGGGAGGGGGCATTTTTGGGAGGGGGAGGGCGAACCAGGTAGCAGATTGGGCCCAGGAGGGGTTGGGACCAACTGTGGCAGTGCAGGCTGAATCCTAACATCCGTCCCGGGCCTGGGCAGGCTTACACAGGCTGCTTGAATTTGCATCAGCAATTTTACTGTTGTTGATCCAACCAATATTAGTAGCTAGGACTCCAAATAGCTGGAGTGTTACATGGAATAAGGGGGAAAATATCCCTTTACCCTGAGTTGCCCTCTAGCTGGCACCTGCCTTCTGCTGGATATAGCGCAGGGCACTTGACCTGGTTGTTCAAGCATAAGTTAGGATTGGGCTGCTCTTTAGCTTGGCTTGGCTGGTCCAGACTATCACATATAGTTAGCAGTCAGGCAAAGAAAGGAAGTTCAGAATAATAGAAGGTATACACATTTTGTCATCTTTTTGCCTTTTAAACAGAGTTTTACAAGCATGATTCCTGCAATCTTTCTCTATATACTGGCTGTCCTAAGTTCACCAGTGTGAATTCAGTTTTAAAATTTTTTCCCCCTCTTTGTGGGTCAATCATTAAGTAGCAGCTTTGGGCATGTCTCTCTATTACAAATGTTCCAACATCTGCAGCTGTACATAGTAAATACGTATCATCTAAATGGGTACACAGTATATGAATTTTGAAAAGAAGCAAAATGTTTGTGTGCCAAGTGCTATTTCAGCAATTCTGGTGTCATCATCTAAAAATATGTGTTATTAATGGATGCAATCTGTTCTATTCCTCATGACTAACAGCTTGAAAATTCCAGATTCTCATTATTGCAAAGGGGGCCTCTGTCAACAAATGAACAGTTCCTCCTTTGCAAGAGTGTCATTTAGGGACAGTGGGGATGTGTATCTCTCTCTCACATACACACACTCACATTCTCTCTCTCTCTCTCTCACACACTCACTCACTCACTCACTCACACACACACACACACACACACACACACACACACAAAATACAGCTTGTGTTTCAGATCACATAAGCATACATCAAAGACACAAATCATTTTGTACAGATCAAAAATCATATATAGGAAGTTAACATAGAACATGGTAATAGTTCTGCTTTCCTCCTAAATCATGTTGGGTTAATGGGGTGCATGTAGTTAGTCTTGCAAATTAATGTAGAATATTGAGCGTTCTTTGCCAGAGGATACTCAACTCACTGGCATGCTCAAATGACTCTTGGCTAGTGGTGTACTTAGCTACAAGAGGTTAGGACAAAGGTTCTCTCTGTTTTAGGATCCTTTCTCTGTCGATGGGCGCAATCCTAACCCACTTTCCAGCACTGACATAAGGGAAATGCAGCTCCAAGGTAAGGGAACAAACATTCCCTTACTTTGAGGAGGCCTCCATGAGTGCCACCCAACTGCAGGATGCAGCACACGTCCCAGTGGCATAGCTTATGCCAGTGCTGGAAAGTTGGTTAAGATTTGGGCCTAAATCTTCTCATTCCCATTCCAAATGAGAATGGAGAAACCACCCCCCCCCCCCCCACACACACACACACTCACAGAGTTTGAGAACCTAGGCCCTGGGCCCTAGGCCCCAGATTAGCCCTTAAAACTCTAAGTATGGTGGGTAATTTTCAATAATCTCTGTTCCCTTTAAGATAAAAAAGTGGCATACTCTGAGATTGCACAGTCTTTTCTTGTCCTTGTGCTTGTGGGAAAGTCTTTATTCTGGTTCAGACTGCAAACCAAATTAATCATACGGCTTGCTTATCTCCTTTGCACTCCAGATTGTTTTAAACTTCACTACGATGGACCTTTATAAGAGCAGCCTTTGCTGGTATGACTATATTGAAGTAAGAGATGGCTACTGGAGAAAATCACCTCTGCTTGGTAGGAATATATCTGTCACAATCTGATTTCACTATTTAACTGGAGCATTGAAACAAACACAAAGTCATAAAGATCTGGAATTAACTTTATAGTCAGGTATATGTCTGTTTCGGCCCCTATAAACCATCTGAAGGTGAACAGAGCTCTCGTCGCTTCCAGAGAGCTTTCTAAAGCTTGAAGAGGCCTCATGTGTGTCCCCATTATCTCTGTGGGCTTCAGAATGCCTCTTAGAGGCAAAAAACCGCAACTCCAATTTTCAGACGAAAACCGAAAGTGATGTTTTTATGCCTTTAAAAGGCATTAGGAAGACCAGGGAAGCCTCACTGGAAAATGAGCAGAGCTCAGGTCACCTTTGGAGAGTTCAGGTTGAGCCAAGTCTGGGAGACCCGCGTTAAGCCAGATCCGTGGATAGAAAATCTACAGATCTGCAGATAAGTAGGCTCAACCTGTATTTGAATTTGAATATTAGGATGATAACACACACCTAGTCAAGTTTATTTTGTTGCAAATGTTGAAATTATCTTATGCCGGTTTACTCTCTTGGGATCTGACTTATTATGGCTCATGATTGCCTCCTCAGCCCACCCCCATCTATGCTCTATATTATCCAAGAATTCCCAGTTCCACAGCAAGATGCTTATATGTGAGCCCGAAATATGATTTTCTTCTGCTGTCACTCAATACAGAAATGAAGATAAGAGGTGGAAAATGAGTAGAAGCTGGTGAGAACTAGACAATGAGGGGAGGAGGAGGAAACTGTGAAAGAGAAGAACCATGTTGAAAATAGGAGAAACAGATTATGGGAGGACAGCAACTGATGGGGGAGAGTTTTGTCTTTTCCACTCCAACTTTACTATACATATGATTGATCTAGCCCCTCGCTTAAAAACAAGGGTCTGGCAACATCACAAATAGTTTGGCCCTAAGACTTTAATGTGTAACTGCACAATTTGGTCTTGACAATGCTACTTTGACTCATTGTTTTTTAGGCAGATTCTGTGGTGACAAACTCCCAGATGTGCTTACGTCAAGCGACAGCAGAATGTGGATAGAGTTCCGTAGCAGCAGTAACTGGGTAGGAAAGGGTTTTGCAGCCATTTATGAAGGTGAGTCATTCTGAACATGGCATGGACTAAGCTTTACTCCTTTGGAAGTGGATTAAATTAAAACATGGGTTCTGTGTACACTCAGTTTCCACTGCCTCTTCATGACCTCTCCCCACTTCCTAGATTTTAAAAGGAAGAGAAGAAGTGCAGAGAAGTGAAGAGTGATGGGCTGCCATTCTCCTCTACACTTCCTCTTCCACACCATTCCCATTTTCCTTTTGAATCCAGGGAGTGGGAGCAGGAATAGCAGTGGAAGCTGGCGCAATACTGGGTGAAGGGAGCAGCAGCATTTTTTAAACCGCCTCAGGTGCTGTCTTAGACCAGTACTGCACCCCAAAGAAAAGATTCGGGAGATATTTAAGCATAGATTTAATGTTCTCATTCAATTCAATTAACTTTAATACCATAGATACTCACTTATAGTATGTGAAATTTTTGCCAAGTAATCAAGCTCCAATTATCACTTCGCCTTATCTCCAATCAGAGGTCAGAGCCTTTCAACTCTGAACAGTTTCCATTCTCTGCTAAGCTCAGGCAGGCACCTTGTTAGTTGCTATAGTAATTTTCCTGGGACATTCCAGCCAAAGTTAACCTATTATTCTCCTTCCTTCTGCTTCAGCTTGGTTCTGCTTTGCAAATGCTTGCAAAGCAGGTCTGTTTTTTGAAACACCAGGATGGGATCCTCCTTCCCAGGCTACAATTCAGTGCACCATTACTTAAGAATAACACCCATGGAAAGCAGTGGGTCTACTTCTGAGTAAAAAGGGTTGCAACTATCTCATCTCTCTGCTGTAAATTGAATTGCACACTCTCAGTTATGTGTTATGGGTTGTATGTTGTACGTAGAGCTTCTGGCTTAACACACCAGACGACTTAAAGGTGGATTTGATTCATGGTTCTCCTGCAGTGGTTCCCAACCTTTTTCACTTGCATATCTCTTGGCAGCCCATTTCCGTAACTTGTACCCTTCATATTAGCAAAATGTTTGTAATTAATAATACAAGCCCTCATCTCCTCCTTATTGAAAGCCCAGACTTCATGTATTCATCACATATTTTCTTTTTGAAGAACAGAAGACTCTGCCTTTGCACTGTTTTGCACCAGAAGTGTCCTGAGAAATTCTGGGTGATTGATCACTTTCCATATTATGTTTCAGCTTTTTTACTGTGCTGGTTTTCAATCACTTGTTCATACATGAATGGATGACCAAAAACTAGCTATTGGTGGGGCTTTCACAGCCAACTAGCTACCTCCCTTCCTGCCTTGCTGGAATGCCTTGCAAGGCATTCTGGAGCATGGCCTGCCTTTTTCTGCCATTATTCCATTCTTTTTCAAGTACCCCTAAAGGTCCTGTTGAGTGTCTTTGGGAGTACATGAATACCAGGTTGGGAACCACTGTTTTACTGGTATATAGTTTACAGTGCACTTACTCTGATAGTGTTTACAAAAAGGTGGTGAAGACCAGAATTTAATAAAGAATAAAAATGTATCTTATGAACTTTTACTATGTTTTCAATAAATTAGAAACTATAGTTCTTAGGTAACAATTAGTGGTAGGTTATTTTTCAGGATCTGGCCTGGGGTAAAATCAGACAAAACTATAGTCCGACACCCCTCTAAGTTTAATCCCCGACTTATCCGAGGGTCATAGAAAATTCCATGATTCTTGGCTCAAAGCCTGCCCTCGACTTATCTGTGGGGTCAACTTATAGGCAGGTAGCTGCGGTGATTTAAATTAGGTTGCTGATTCACTGCCTATATTTTTAGTCCTCTTAAGGCGCAATCCTAACCCCTTTTGTGGGTGCTTTCCAGCACTGGCATAGCAGTGCCAGTGGGACATGTGCAGCTTCCTGCAGTTGGGTGGTACTCACGGGGGCCTCCTCAAATTAAGAGAATTTTTATTCCCTTACCTCAGACCTGCATTGCCCTTATGTCAGAGCTGGAAAGCACTCACATAAGGGGTTAGGATTGCTCCCTTATTTATTTACAAAGTTCTGCATGGAACTTCAGTAGTTTCCTCTAATCAAAAGAATATAAGGGATCTCAGACTCTGAGACAGAAGATCTTTGAAATACCTCTACTCAGAAGTAAGTCCGTTGAGTTCAGTGGGACTTACTCCTAGGAGAATGTGCATAGGATGCAGCCTTGGTTCAATAGTATAGTTGTTCCTTTGAGTGTTGATCGTTTATGTTAATGTTATTTTTGTTTTCAAACATCCCAGAAGACTAGGCTTGTTTTGAACAGTAATAATGACATTTTTTTCAGTTCCTCATCAGCATACAACCTGTGGCAGCATCCCAAGTTCTGCATGCAAAGGACTTCCTTTCCTATGAGAAGGAAATGTTCTATGCAAAGTCCAGATATTTCCCATTGCGCATGCCAAACATTTCCCTCTCGTTGAAGACAAAGGGAAGCCCCTGCATTAGCTGGTCTTGGCTCAAGACACTGAAGCTACTGGGTCATGTCCTATGGCTGCAATCCAGCATGCAGTTTACACTCACTCTGTGCAGACTCTATCCTATTAAATAGTTTTAAACCATAAATGCTAGGGAGAGGGGCAGGCGGGGGGGGGGAGTCAATAGATGAAGTAGCCAAAGATTATTATAACGATTTATCTTGTGTATGCATCTTTCTCTTGGCATAACTGATCACTCATTTTAGAAAAGAAAGAAAATGTAAATATTGAAAATGTGCTTCAGTTGACTTTTATGCGTTTGTCAGCAATTTGTGGAGGTGAAATACGCAAAAATGAAGGCCAGATCCAGTCTCCTAATTATCCTGATGACTACAGACCAATGAAGGAATGTGTGTGGAAAATAACAGTGTCAGAGAACTACAATGTCGGATTAACCTTTCAGGCATTTGAGGTAAAGCCTTTTAACTGATCTCAGCAAACCATCTAGTGGATAAATGACAGTGACATTTAAAGGAATCCTCATTAAGCCAGTGAAGAAACAAAGCATTCTGTATATAATGTAACTTCTGCAGTTAATATTTCCTTTCACTGAGTCTTTTCTCATTGCACAAATTTCAATAAGATTAAAGGGGTTTTATGCTATCTGTGTGATTTGAATTGGAATGTTTTAAAAACTGACAATAGTTTATTTTGACAAGTACCTAATCCTATTCTACAAGGCTGCTTTGGAAATCTATTAAATAATAAGGCTGGTATTTCTTTTCTAAATCTATTTGTTGTTTAAAAACAAAACCCTGTAATTTCTTGTTATTTAAAGATAAGAATTGGAGATTTTTCACATTACTTTTTCAGTAACCAAGCTGTTATAGGTTTTTTAATAGCTGTAAATCTGTATTGTGGTCCTTCCAAAGGTATTTTTGTGCAGCTTTTGATACTAGTATATAACTCTAGCTTTGGCCTATTTGTGAAGCACATATTTGGGCTTTGGAAAGCATTTATTTTTGGACAGAATTTTGAATTTCTCCAAGGACGGAAAAATAATTACAGAATACACACACACACACAAATGCAACATATTCAAATAGGATTTCATAAAGCTAGTAATGAATAATTTATGCAGTTGGTACACCGTGTTTTGCATTTCTTTGACTATTTCAACTTGGAATAGCATTTTGCATTTTTCTATTATATAATCTTGATCTCTTATCCTTGTACCAGCTGTTAAAATCAATGGGAGTTCAGCATATAGAAGCCTCTGGTTTTTTGAAGCTCGCTTTCTGAGAATGGAGTCAAAAGCTGTAACTTGCTCACTGAGCCATGGGAAAGCTTATACATAGCTCAGTGGCAGAGTGCATTAATTGTACATGTTAGCATTCACCTTCCGGTATGTCCAGTTAAAGAATCTCAGGCAGGAGGGATTAAAAAGTCTTGCTAAATATTTGGAGAGCTGCTGTCATTTGAGTTAGACAGTACTGAGCTAAGTGGACCAATGGTCTGGTTCAATATGGCAGCTTCATATGTTTGCTGTCTCATTTCAAGTAAAATATCTGTGCTACCTGTGACCTCTGCATGAGCATGCTACCAGTTAGTCAGTGCTTTATCAAATCAATATAAACCTTATTATCTGCAACTAAGAAGTACCTCCATTCATTGCTTAATTATTGTATTCCCTGTATCCCAAAACTCAGTTTCTTTTCCTTCCTCTGACTTAGCCATGCATCTGCTTCAATTTCACTGATTTGGCCATACCTTCCTATGACTCTTATCTTTTGCTGTCAACATCATTTGATGCAAAATTTTATATATTGTATACCAAACCATATATCAAAAACTTCAAAGACATTCTTCAGAGTGATGGACAAATACCCAGTTTGCAAATATTTTTAACAATAAAGCACAGTAATATACTCAATCTCAAAACAAGTCACCAAGTCTGTGTTAGATTTACTAGCAGAAAAAGTGCTTGTTATAATCTTCACCAAATACTACTTTATGTCTGCAGATTGAGAGACATGATAACTGTGCCTATGATTACTTGGAAGTTCGAGATGGAACCAGCGAAGGCAGTCCTTTGATTGGCCATTTTTGTGGCTATGATAAACCAGAAGACATAAGATCTACCTCTAATACCCTATGGATGAAGTTTGTTTCTGATGGAACCGTCAATAAAGCAGGGTTTGCTGCTAATTTTTTTAAAGGTAACTATTTTTAAAGTTAACAGTTTTGGAAAATGAGAGGCTTTTTTCACTTAACACTGTAATTTAGAAAAGTAAATAAAGTTTGCCTGCTTTAGTAGTTATATTTGAATATATGTTCTCTGTGTGTCCCCTGTAGGGTCAGCCTTAGGGTGATTCGACCAAATCATTTCCCGCACTCTCTTGGGACCAGCCCTGATCCCCTGCCTCCTGACCTCACCTCTATGGTCCTTGGCTTTATAGACTTCCGTACATCCAAACTAGGAGATTTTTTTAGTTATTTGAATGTCATATCTCTCTAAATACTGAAATTACTAGAGAAAATGGTTTCGTCATCGTTATTCATGAATGTTTCACTGTAAACAGCAATGGCACAGAACTATTCAACTAAAGATATAGAATAATGGAATTTAATTTTTCAAACTATAGATAAGTTCTAGCTGTGTTTAAATTTAAAGGTGGCCTAGTTGAACATTATCTTACACCTCAAAAGGTCAAATAGAATTTATAAGCCAAACATGTTTGAATTACTGGAAACATGCAGGGGAGATGCAGATTTTGAACATATGTGGTTGTCATATCCAGAAGGAAACATTATAGATGAAATGACTTTGTGTAGGCTTGCAAAGCATCTGAACAAAATGTGGTTGGGCCACCTCCCAAATGAACATGAATCTGTCATACTGAGTCAGACCATTGATCAGGCTGGCTCAGTATTGTCAGCACCCTTCCAGAGTTTTAAACCAGAGTCTTTCTAAGCCCTACGTGAAGACAGATACCAGGGATTAATCCTGGAACTTTTCGCTCACAGAGCATGTGCTTTGCCACTGAGCTATGGCCTGAACATAAACCGCAGTGTAAAAGGATAATTTCTAATGAATATTGGGACAGCAGTAAAACTAGTTCATGCCAGATATTCAAATTTGAATTTAGTACCAGGAAGGGAGCAATATCTGATTTACAGGCCAATCCTATGCTTGGGCTACGCTGCTGGAACACTAATTCTGACAGTCAGCCTGGCCTGCAGCAGTGTGAAAGATGATACTGTATAGTGTGTGGCTGGGCTGCTGCTGGAAATGGCAAGTGGTGCCAGCCAAATTGTGGCAGCCTTCCTGGAGCCCCCAGTGCAGTAGCTGGGTGAGCAGTGGGCAGGGAGGGAGTGGGAGAACAGGGGGCATAACTGGATGGGAAGGGGTGGATCCGGTGGCAGTGGTGGACACCAGAGCTTATCCCACACATTTTAAACTTCCCTATCCCTTTTCTCTCTTCGGATACACACCACTTTCTTTCAATAACACGTTTAATTGTGTGGTACAGTGAATATCTGCTTGTGCAAAGAATACTGAATTCTGCTTTTTTTCTTCTGGTGCATCTGGTTTCCTTTAATAATAGTAGAATAAAAATGCAGGATTTGAGGACTCCATCTGAGTATGAATTCAAGATAATGTAGAAATTCATTCTGCTGAAGATAAAGTACCGTTTGGGTGACCCTGCTGTGGATTTCTACACTTTTATCAGGATTTTACGCAGCTTTTTAATTGCTGCAGTCTAAATTGTTACATGTTGGTAGTAATGTTCTCAGGGGGTGATCCAGCTCTGCATAGGTACAACACCTACATGCAGATATCCTCATAGGACACAAAAGATTTCAGTTCTACTGTCTTCCTCCTTGTTGCTATGTTCAGGTGCTCAAGTTTATTGTACTACAACAGGATGCTGCACTAAATGGGAGATCCATGAGTCTCTCATAGCTCATCCAGCATGCACCTTTAATTTGGTCAAGGAACATGAGCTCAGTGCTTCCATCCCTTAGTGCAGTGGTTTTCAAACTGTGACCCATGGCTCCCCAAAAAGCAGACAGGTGAGCTGTGAAATCCTAGCCAAAAACTTGCCACCCCCTAGAATGTTTAGGATTGTAGCCCTAATGGGGACTTGCTTCAGCAGAGGTGGGGCGCAGTCGCTCCGCTTTCACTTTCAAAGCTGTGGGAAGCCCTGCAGAAGGTTGTGCAGGGCTCCCCACACCCCTGGGAGGCTGCTGGAAGCTCAGCTGTGTGCAACTGTGCCTATTTGTAGAAGGATCATGGCCTTAGAATTCAGTAGTGGAGCTTTACATTACTTTTGGGAGGGGGGAGGGAATGAACATGTTTTATTATCTTAGTTGTCCAAAATATGCCAATCTACAGACATAACTGTCACATACAAAATATGATTTTAGGGAAATTCACAAAGAAACATCTGCAAATATCAATGTGTTGTTCTACGGACAAGTCACGGAAGCTGGTGATTTTATTTCATGCGGTTCTTGTCTTCTCTTCACAGAGGAAGATGAATGTGCCAAACCTGACAATGGTGGATGTGAACAGCGATGTGTGAATACACTGGGCAGCTATCAATGTGCTTGCGATCCAGGCTATGAGCTTGGGCCTGATAAGAAGAGTTGTGAAGGTATTGTTTGTTATTTTTCAGTGTTCCAGAGATCAGATGGTTGTATTACATGAAATGCACAACCTCAGATTTAGGACATGGTCAGAATCACTCTTTCATCAGATCAATGGGAGCCTGTGCCAGCAATGACTTCATGCCCTTTTTTTTTTCAGAAACCACATTACGGTGATGTATCAGAATCGTGGTCAGGCAATGGATGGTGTGAACACCACTTCCCTAAACTGTCGTTACTGCTTATAAGACTTACCAGCTTTCATGATAACTATAAAATATTAACAGGACAAAATTAATATATTGATATAGAGTTAATTTGTTAGACCATCGGTCCATT
The DNA here is from genome assembly GCF_035046505.1 of Tiliqua scincoides. Classification (NCBI taxonomy): domain Eukaryota; kingdom Metazoa; phylum Chordata; class Lepidosauria; order Squamata; family Scincidae; genus Tiliqua; species Tiliqua scincoides. The sequence continues at coordinate 50,810,685 of NC_089826.1, forward strand.
TAGCTCAGTACCATCTGCATTGACTGTCAATGACTCTCCAAGGTTTCTGCAGGGATCCTATGTATCTCTGTGCTACATGAATCTTTAAACGCACACTCTTTCTCTTTCATTTCAGCTGCTTGTGGAGGACTTTTGACCAAGCTGAATGGGACTATAACAACACCTGGCTGGCCCAAAGAATATCCTCCTAACAAAAACTGTGTGTGGCAGGTGGTTGCCCCCAGCCAATATAGAATCTCAGTGAAGTTTGAGTTTTTTGAATTGGAAGGCAATGAAGTAAGTAACAAAAGTCAGCCACAATTACACAGCCAATAACGGTAGCATCACTTAGATTCTAAGCCAAATCTGATAATTCAGGATGATCTTTTCTGGTTGAACCAGCATTACCTTTTGCAGAAGAAGGTCGCACCTGTCCTCTCTGCTGAGCCAGCCTGTCATCTCTTTCTTTGCTGTCTGTGCAAAGGTAGAATGTCCAAACTCAGTTTATGCATATAAAATTCTCCCTTGCTAGTTTGAAATCCTGACTCAGAAAACTGACATATTTTGTCAGAAAAACTGCCCCAAATACGTCTAAGGACGCAATCCTAACCCACTTTCCAGCACCGACTTAAGGGCAGCTCTGACATAAGGGCAATACAGCTCACCTTACTTTTAGGAGGCCTCTATGAGTGACACTCAATTGCAGGATGAAGCACTTGTCCCATTGGCACTACTATGCCAGCATTGGAAAGTTGGTTAGGACTTGGGCCTTAATCAGTGTTTCACAAACTGTGGGTTGCGACCCACTAGCTGGGTTGCGAGCCAGTTTCAGTTGAAACAATTTCATGTGTTTCAAAATTTTATTTTTAATATATTAGACTTGATACTACCCAGTATGTGACTGCATTTGGGGAAATGTTGCAGATTTGTACTTTTAACAAGCTACTATGTATGTTCTTTTAACAATGATAGTAAATGGGACTTACTCCTGGGTAAGTGTGGGTAGGATTGCAACCTAGGATTGTTAACAATTTTCATGCTTTATGATATCAATTCCAATCATGACATCACTTCCAGTGGGTCCTGACAGATTCTCATTCTAAAAAGTGGGTCCCAGTGCTAAATGTGTGAGAAGCACTGCACTAAATAAATAAAATATTCAGGACAGAATCCAGCCACAGTAAAACCCTTTAGGTTCCGTTAAATTCCAGTGAGAGAGTTATGCATGTGCTTAATTCTCTCCCACTGAAAACAAGTTTGAAATCATGCTCAACATTTTAAAATCCTCCCAGTGACCAAAAGCTGTTAGGTGCATACATGTACACATTATTAAAAACGAATAATTAATTGCATACAATGCACATACTTTAAGGGAAGCAGCAGATTAATCCAACCTAAAAATATTAGGACTTGCACTATTTCCTGAAATAGTCGACAAATCAAAACTCTGATGGACCAGGAAAGGCAGCGATTTCCAAATGTTAGGTTCCTTCATGGAGAATGTGCTGCTTGAAGATAACATTTTGGGACCATTAACAAGAGTGTTCTAGCTCATGTTAATACTGTGGTGCCTCGCAAGACTAATGCCTCGTGCAACGAAAAACTCGCAAGACGAAAGTGTTTTGCGATTTTTTTGGTGACTCGCAAGACGAATTTTTCTATGGCCGTGCTTCGCAAGATGAATTTTTTTGCATATTTTTTTTGTTTTTGTTTGTTTTAAATCGCACAACCGTTAATACCCAGGATGCATTGTGCATGTTTAAAAAGTTGAAGTTTTGTGCTTGAAATTTTTGAAATCCTCTGTACAGTATGTATGCCTTTAAAGAGCACTTAATAAACACTTTGTAAACCAAATTTGACTTTGTTCTGACTTTTTTTGCCCATAGGAACGCATTAATTAAATTTCAATGCATTCCTATGGGAAACCGCGCTTCGCAAGATGAAATTTTCGCAATACGAAACGACTTGCGGAACGAATTAATTTCATCTTGCGAGGCACCACTGTACTTTGGAGATACAAAGGGGGATGGGTCATCTTGAAGGTAACCACATTACAAACCACTCATGGCTTTGTAGATTAAACTGAAAGCTGGAAGTACAAGATAAGCCAGTTAAGATTACAGGATACACGTGTAATATGCACTTTATATTAACTACTATTTTTAATAGCAAAGCAAGGTCATTATGTACTAGAATATAGGCATATGTCCTCTCTCAGAGCTAGCCTAGAATCTTGCCCAATAAAGGAAACATTTAACGATATAGAATATGCCTATCTCCTATCATTTGAAGTTCAAACAGGCTAATGTCCTTCCCAAAGAGAATGTCCGCTCCGGCCTCTTCTGTCCTCTGCAAACCCACAAAAGCTATTTTCAATCCTGTTACTTGCTAGGATCAATAATCTGTATGTCAAATATATAATTTTTGCTTTGGAAGTAGAAAGGTGGCATTCCTCCCACAGTTACTGCTGAAAATGAACAGAAAATGGAAACATAATGAATTGAAAATAGCTTTTCATATTATATGAGATTATAGAGATGAACAATTACAGAGCTACCATTGATTGTGAGATCAACAAAAAACAAAACTAAGGTTGCAATCCTATACTACTTCCTGGGAGTAAATCCCACTGAGTTCAATGGAACTAATGTCTAAGTAGTCATGCATAGGATTAGTCTGTTTCATTTTGCCTCTTGTTGTTTGGTTAACAGTGGATCATTCACTTCTCAGGTTTGCAAATATGATTATGTAGAAATCCGTAGTGGCCTTTCTTCTGATTCCAAACTGCATGGCAAATTTTGTGGTACAGAAGTGCCTGAAGTTATTACATCACAATTCAACAACATGAGAATTGAGTTCAGATCGGATAACACAGTCTCAAAAAAAGGATTCAAGGCCCATTTCTTCTCAGGTATTTTTTTTTTTTAAAAAAACCTCTCCTCAAACTAACTTTGAATATTTTGGCATGAATTGCCAACGTCTTCCATCCACTACTAAAGATTTTCCCTTACTTTTTTTTAACCTTAGTGCTGGTAAAGAATAATGCCCTTCCATTCATGTTTTTAGTTTCAGTTTTCTACTCAGTTAGTTACCAACGTTAGTGTTACAATATAGGCACACTGAGTGGTCATGAAGCTACACAACAGATTCCACATACTTCATCCATCTTCCTGGTAAAGTTGGTTTTTTTTAGTAACAACATAGACTTATTTTTACTGTTTCTGTCTCTTGGATCGTACACTGTAGTCTTTCTAAAAATATACGTTTATAAAACTTTTCACCTAGAACAGATGTCAATCCGTAACATAAAAGGAGTGCTAATGGTGCTCCAGCAAGTAGTTGTTTAATATAAACATGCAACATGGGAAAATCACAGATAGTACTTAGTTTCTTTATGACGTTTTCTGCTACCTGAGCTAGCACTTACAAGTACAGGCATCCCCCCCCCCTCCATTTGAGGATCCATCATCCATGGTTTCAACTATTCACTTTTCAAAAAGGCACCCCGTTGCGCAACTTGCTTATCTGCTTGAGATTGCAGCCTTGGTGTTGCTGTTCCTGGGTCTCATTTCCTCTTTGCTGACTGCAACATGCAGGCACTCACAAGAAGCACTTACAGGTGGCAAGGCAGAGGGGTTGAAAGAATGTAATGCTTATCAGACAGTTCAAAGAGCTCAGTGATACACTATTTTCAGCCATCTGCCTCACTTCCTGTGAGTGCCTCCATGTTGCAGTCAGCAAAGAGGAAATGAGACCCAGGAACAGCAATAGGAAGGTCCCCAATATCTGAGGATTTCAATATCCACAGTGGGTCTGGCAATGGATCCTCCATGAATATGGAGGGACTACTTTAGTTTTCTAGTGATGTTTATCATTAAAATGAAGGTTGTTCTTTGTTTTATCATTGAAAAAGGTAATTTGGTTTTGTTTTTTGAATTCATTTTCTTGTTTTACATCATTGTATATTGGCAGAGGAGTTAATGTTGATCATGTTACAGTGAACACATGAACATTTAGAATTTTTCTACCCACAAGCAGATTGATGTTGGAGCAATCACTCATCTTTGGTGCCATCCTGGTACATTTTTCCCCCACAGACAAGAAAGCCACCTGCAAGGAGAACCTTTTTGTTTTTGAATCATGCAAGGACTTGATAGAGGTTATCCGTTCAGGCCAAGTACGTATAATTCACAGACTGGTGGCCTCTGAGCGGCTCGGAGGTATGACCATATGTCTTGTGAATGGTTAAGATCTAACAAATTGTTGAGAATGGATCTTTTCTTGTAATAAATGGTAGGGAAAAAAATCTACATGACGTATCCATTCAAAACTGAGAGACTGATTTCCATCTGTGTTTAAAACAAATGGTTTGCATTTATTTAGCCAAACATTTGTTTCTCTAACTAATCTGCACTAATTTGTTTTCTTCTACGATTTTCAATCTGAAATACACATGATGGAAAGTCTGCACTGGCTTGTGTGAAATATAGATAAGACTTTAACTGCAGCAGTCATTAACAGTGCCTACCTATTGTCCTCTGCTGTAGTTTCATCTTTTGATTATTTCACAATGATGTCACTGAAGAGGTCAGTAGAGGCTAGGTTCTTTAAAGAATGAATCCCCTAAGAAAAACAGCAGGTCCCTTGGACCTGTCTTGAGCCACCTTGGTCCAACATGAACCCTCCAAAGGTGACCAGAATAGACCCATAGTGCAAAAAAGAAAAAAAAGGATTTTTATGCCTTTTAAGGCTCAAGAAATAACTTTTTTTGCACTGCGGGGCCATTCTGAAGCCCTGGACATGCACGGCTTCTGTAGGCTTCAGAAAGCCCTCTGGAGGTGACTGAAGCGCAGCTCTGGTTGCCTTTGGAGAGTTTAAAGGGGTCAAAACCACAGATTCCCTTATCCATGGTTTTTGGTATCTGTGGGGGTCCAAGAACAGATCCCCCATAGATACTGAGGCCCCACCTGTATGTCTCATGTACGTGACATTTCTCTGATTTTGGTATTTTGAAACAGAGAAAGCATTACTAGTTTTTCTAGACTTTTACAGCTTTTCACACACATATTTGTTACCTACCTATAATCAATGCTGTCAGGCTTACCTTCTGTTCTGTAGGTTTGATTGATCTGTTTGGAAATGGCTGTATACCTTGACAAGGGGAAATACTAAATGCCATAGATCCCCATTCATAGGGCCAAGCAACCCATGTGGCAACCTGATATGACTTGCATCAGTGCGGGTGGTGGGAGGAGCAGCTGACCCTGGGTGTCCTTCACCCCAAGTCTGCTGTTGCCTCTCTCTAGCCCACTTCAAGCATGATCTGCATTAATCACTAAAACAGGCAAGAAATGCATCATCCACTTGTCAACCCCTGTCCTCTTGTTCCTTCCATATGTGGTTGGACCATATGAAGGAGTGGGGGAAGTGAATTAGATCACTGCTGCCTGCACTGAAAAAAGAGCCTGGACAACTGCAAGCTACTTGGCTATCCTTTCCCCTTGTTCTTTCCTTGCATAGTCCATATAAGGTTAAAGAGACCATGCAAGGAAGAAGTGAGGGGAAGCAGCCACTTACCTGGGTCCTTCCATTCCATGCCATTCCTTGAAGTGAAACAGAAAGCGCAGTACATGCTGGGAGTTCTCGACCTGACCTGCGCTTCTTGTTTTATCAAGAGGATTGCACAGGAAGGAACTGAGGTGCTTTTATTTTTCTTGGTTGGGAATGTGGCATCAAGCACTGCATCAGGCAGCTGCTTTGGTAGATCTCTATAGTTGGTCCAGGATTTACAGTGAACTTATTCTACCATTTGATATTCATTTGTTTTGGATGAGATCTGAAGGTGGGTGTGGAGCGCTTCTGTGCATGCATGGGAGCTTTCACGGTTTGGGCATATTCAAGGGGCAGTTTGCAGGTTGGCCTCTATCATCAATATGATCACAAACATAAATGTAGTATTTATAATTACCTATAATTTAATTTATAATGGACTATTTAGCATTTAGATTGGTTGATGTTTTCAGGGATCTCCAAGTCAGTAGCCTGCTTGCATTTTCTTTGACTAACACAACTTTTGTGTAGAACTCTATCATTTTATTTCCTATGTTTTAAGTACGAATCTGAATGCTGGGAATGCTTCCCATAATGCTGACTCCTTTAGCGCTGATTTGCTAAATCAGTGCTCTTCATCCCAGGTTGATTTACAGCCATTGTAACCAATGTAAGTACTACATTCTGAGTAGGGCAGGGCCAAACAGCTCCTGTTTCCTCCAATGGCATCTCCTGTAAAGCAAGCAGTAGTTGGCTTTTCTAGAATAGGTCCCCAGCATTAACAGACTGATTACTATGCAATCAGTTTGTATAAGGCACAATCATCAGGAGATGAAAAATTCCCTTTATTGTTTACTTGTTTTTATAAATGCTGTTGTACTTAGTAAAACAGAGAAGAACTACTGATGCTTGTAGTAATTGGGGCTGCACTGCAATATTTAATTGATTGATTACTTACTTAGATTAATTGATTAAAAATATTTGACTTAAAATGTTCCTTTTGATTAAATGTAAGCAGATAATAAAAAATAATATAAATTTTAAATAAAGCACTTCAGAAAACTACAGATGCTAATCAGCACCCCTGCTTAGGGGGGGAAATGTCTTTGACATATGCCTGCTTATGAAGCATATTTAAAATGAATAAAATGTGCTTCTTGCTTCAGAACCATAAGTTTTTACCCCTATGCAGATTTATGCTGATTTAATTGATGGATTCATCAACTGAAACTCATACAATGAGTCAGCTAAGGTTTATTTAATTAGGTGTCAGCCCTATTAATAACCGATTTGTGAACTCATCCTAAGCTTATTGAAGAGGAGTCTGTGAATCATTTTAGCGTGTAGAATCTGGAAGAGTCTGGTGTGTTTGACAGATTACTGAACACAAGTTTCACAAGTTCCATATGCTGTATGTATGCTGCAATTTCTGCTGTAGCAACTATGATATGAAATGACTACATGGCAATCTTGTTAAGAAATTGCTCTTCCTATAGTATGCTCTAATGAAGGGGAGGGTTATGGAGATGTGCTTTTTCCCACCCTAAATTTGCATCTCTCTAATCTCCACTCTAATTGTCATCAGCTCTTTTTCATTTTAGCTTGTGAGATGATAGGGCCTTGTGCACATCTAATGTGGAGTGTCATTATAAATAAGTGTCAAGAATAAATCTTGTGAGTTTTGATTTAATGGATCAGCCCCACCTAAAATAGTAACAGCAGAATGGAAGCAGCTGATGGCCCTTGCAGGAATGACTGCCTGTTAATCTAGTTTGGCTTTTCTCCCCTCTTATGAATTTTGATGCTATTTAGTTCGGCTCAGACTCCCATCCTGCTTCATGTCTAACGCACTAAAAGCTCTTTTAGAGGATTATTATTTGATAAACAGGACTTCCTGCTATGTGGCAGATTTTCCTACAGTGCATAACATCTATTCCTTCTATGTGGTATTTGAATAGTATATTTTCTTTTTCAAGGTGCTATGCTATGTCCTGCTTCATTACACTCAAAGCACATTAGACACTGTTTTGGGAAGAAAAAGCGTTACATAGTCATAATGTCTGTGATTAAAATACCAAACCAAACCATCATATGCTGAGCTTGAAACCTTGTTTAACTTAACATTTTCTTTTAGACACTATTTCCAAAATATGCTGCTGATGTAATATCATGAACACTATAAGATACCTTGTTGTGCAGACCTAATCTATACTATCTGAATGTACAACTGTGACCTACCCAAAGGCTCCATAAATGACCTTTTGTTGCCTTTATGCAACTGAGAAAATGGGGAGATGATCTGTTGACCCCTAGTGTCCATCATATCTGGCTAGTCAGGGCTGATATTAGAGTTCTGCCAAGTTGGACATAAGGACTATCAGAAGGCCCACAGTCTCTCATTCAAGAGCCTGGGCAGTAATAGTGATCCAGAGTTTGATCCAGAGCTCTGCCAGCCTTTTTGAAAGAACAGTGGAATACCCTTGTCCTCTTGTCATTTTAAATAAGATGATGACAACCAGCATGACCACCACAAAGCAATCTGGACTGTTGCTGCCCTGCCATCAAAGGAAATGACCCAGTATGGGACTTTGACCCAGAGACTTTGCAACCTGATGTTGTTCCTGTAGTTAATGAGCTGCATTAGGCATTGCACAAATTGTGTAATATCCTTGATACACTCTGAACTCCTGGTGAGACATACTTGGATAAAAAAAATTAGTTGTAAAATTACACTTTGACAGTGTCTGTTGTGCTCAGTATTTGGGCTTGTTTGATTGATGGTTGGTTTGAGAAATAAATTCCATGGCATTCTGTCCTGACACAGTATGTTGGACAATGAATGGGTATAATTAAGGTACAATCACACTCATGTTGTATAAGACAAGTGTTGTAGTTTTCCCCTTTCCTAAATTTAAGCTATTTTTGCCCGAAGTTGGATATATGACACAGGGATCAAATGTGTACACCTGTGGGCTGGGCAGAAATGGGTTAAACATAACGCACCTCTTTCTGAAAACTGGAAGCAAATCATGCGTTCACAAATATACTTTCTATATGTCTTTTAGACAAGGACGAATGTTCTAAGGACAACGGTGGCTGTCAGCATGAATGCATCAACACTGTAGGAAGCTATGTGTGTCAGTGTCGCAATGGATTTGTGCTACATGAAAATAAACATGACTGCAAGGAAGGTAAGAGGCTAGTTGGATAGAGCAGCACATTTGAATGATTTGCCTGACTAAGGGCAAATGTGTATTTGCACCCATTGTGAGACACGTTTTGTGTGAGTCATAGTAGACATTGCCATCAATCTGATGTTAAACACAAAACTAGAAATGTGGATTACTGTCTATTATTCTCTGTAATGAGTTTGCCAAAGGTGATGAATGTGATAGTGAAGACTGAAAGGGTGATTAGCCCTGGATTAGCTTCAGGAAAATCCTACCCTTTCAGTGAATCAGTGAGTAAATAGTTTGCTTCTCTGGCTACATATTGTACATTTTCATCCAAATTCACTAATGGTTTTTGTCTGTTCTCGGTGCAGCTGAGTGTGAACAGAAGATCCACAGTCCAAGTGGAATTATCACAAGCCCTAACTGGCCTGATAAGTATCCAAGCAGGAAGGAATGTACCTGGGAAATCAGTTGCACTCCTGGACACAGAATCAAAATAGTAAGTCACTTCAAGATTATTAGCAAACGTTCTTTGCAATACATCAATAGATTCTCGGAACGTTGCCTAAAGGTGAAGCTGAATTGTGGTTGGTGTGTGACAGATGTTGAATAGTTCTTTTACAGCACAATGCTATGCATATCTACTCAGAAGTAAGTCTCCTTGAATTCAGTGGGGCTGCTCTCAGGTAAGCGTGAATAGGATTGCAACTTCAAGCATTATTTCCTTTAGAATAGAAGAAGAGCCCTGCTGGATCAGGCCAAGGGCCCATCTAATCCAGCTTCCTGTATCTCACAGTGACCCACCAGATGCCTCTGGGAGCACACATCAACAAGTTACCTGCATCCTGGTGCCACTCCCCTACATTTAGAAATGAAGGAAAATGGTTTAATATCAGTAGTGTCGTGATATTGAAAGGCACTCTGTTTTCAAAATGAAGGTTTTGAAAAATACATTGTAGCCAGAAATTTAGTGAATGTGATGAACAGCACAATTATATGGACATAATTAATGGAAACAGAGCTTTAATTGGGCAGAATAAACCTTATTCTGAGTTTACGTGAGGAATATTGGTGGTATCTGATCCCTACCTCATTTACAATGTTTATCACTTAGGGCGCAATCCTATCCTGTGCTGGAACAGGCAAGCCAAGAGGCTTGCTCTGTATCCAGCACAGGATAGGTGCCAAAGCGGCTCAGTCAGAGGAAAGGGAAAACTTTCCTCCAGGTAAGCCACCCTGGCCCCAATGGGTCTCCTCGAACTTGTGCCACCTCTTGAGGTGGCGCAAGTTCGAGGAGACTGGAGCAGCTTGAAGCTGCTCCGAGCTCCCTGGGAACGGGGGTTGGGATTCAGCATAACTGCCAGGTCCCACCCCACCTCCCACTCCCCACCTGCCTGCCCCCAGGGCAGCCCACTGCGTGCCTTCCTCCACCCCAGAATGCCTCCCTCCCACCTCCTCCCCGCCCACCCTAGAGTCTTGCATCAGCCAACCTCGGCCGATGCGAGACTTAGAGCCTCCGTCAGCACGGAGGCTTATTCCAGCCTCTGCAGGCCAGCACACCACTGTGTGCCGGTCTTGCTGACTCACAAGGAGGCACAAACATGCCTTGTGGCACATTTGCGACCCTCCTGGGCCCAAGTGCAACTCAGGATTGCACTGCATGTTATCTAAGAGCCCAATCCTATCCTTTTCCTCCTGCCAGTGCAGCAGCGACAAAAAGGCATGGGCTGTATCCAGTGGGGAGAGATTGATAGACTTTAGAGAGGAGAGGAAAATTATTTCCCTTTACCCTCTGTAAGCCTTCCAATGAGTCTCCATGGTCCTGCACCACCTAAAGAGATGGTGCATGCCTGAGGAGAAGAAAGGGGCAGGGAGGTTTTAAAAAAAGGGGATAGGATCTGCCTCATGCCATTGCTGCCAGATCCACCCCCTCCCACAGCTTCCCCTTCCATGTACAGTTTTGCTGCATCCTCTCTCTGCCCACGCCCACCACCGCCTTACCGAGCCCAGTGGGTGTGATGGGAACTGGTGGCTGCGTTGAAGTGCTTCTTCAGCTTGCAGCAACATGTGCAAAATGGCCACCAATGGAGCACTGCACAAACTGACGGCTGTCATTTTTGCAAAGTGCTTTCTACTGTCTCAACATGCTCCACCCAGCGCCAAATCAATAGGATTGGGCGCTAATTCATGTTGCTGAAAAGTAATGTTCTTTGTTATCTTACAGTCAGTGATGGGTAGATTATCCTACCCTCTCAGGTTGGAATTGGGCTTTGAATTTATTTACTTATTTTATTTTTATACCACCTTTCCTCCAAGAAGCTCATATGGCATATATGGCATATAAGGTTTTCTTTTTTTCTTTTTTCCTTACAACAACTCTCTGAGGTAGGTTAGGCTGAGAGATAGTGATTGGCCCAAGGTCACCCTGGAAGCTTCAGGGCTGAGAAAGGATTTGAGCCTAGATGTAGTTCAGATCCTATTGTATTCCCAATGACAAGTGTGTCTGCCAGTGTCCTCACAACTGCCTATGAGTCAACAACCCTTGCCTTCAAGGTTTCATAGCTTGCTTCACTGCTGCACATCAATGAAAGGGGTCCATGCAGAGGTGTGGACTTCTTAAGGGGAACATAACTGAGCAGTACAATTTTCTCTAAAAAATGCCCCTGCCAAATGCAAGCCCCAAAGGGCAGAAACAATTCTAAATTTTATGTATGTGTACACTGTGCTTATATTAAAAATATTTTTATACAATTTTGATAGGAAAAAGAAGCAGCTCTTACATAAAGCACATTCTGGCTCCCCGACTGAGTGGCTTCAGCTCTATTTTTAAGAAGCTTCTCATAGGGTTTTGTGTATCTATGAGATGATTTGGAGCACAATACTCAGCTGTATGGAAATTGTATGGTCAAACAGAATTTATGAGTGACAACTGGGATTGCTGTACAGCTGTTTGTATTGCATCTGTGGTTTCTTTCTATTACTAAGGTCACCTAATCTTCTTTAAGAAAACAAATAAATCAGGAGAAAGTATCAGGGTTTCAGCCTGCAAAAGTGTTGTGTTTATTCTGACTGTTCTCTCTCCAGTGCAAAAGCACCAGTACTTAGAGCGATATGCAGTTCCTCCAGGACAGCTGTTAATACAAAGTGGCATCACATTGTACTTTGGCTGGCTTCCATTAGGGATTCAGTAGATTAGAACTGCTTTTTGTCCCAGACACAACGTTCAGCAGTTCGAATTGCTCTGCTTTTGACTCTTGTTTGGTTCCATCCCTTTTCAGTATTGGCTTTTAAGATTTCAGCTTGCTCATATGCTCCTTCTTTAGGGTTGCCCGCCCTTCAGGATTGGCTGAGGTTTCTAGAAATCAGTATCAGCCTCCAGGTGACTACTGAAAGGTGACAACTAAAAGCAATCCTGGAGATCTTAACAAGGAAATCCCAACTTTATATCGGATAGAGGAAACAATCACCAGGAATAGCTTCAGAGTGCAATCCTACTATCGCTAGCACTGGCACTGAAACAGCTGCTATCTCTCTAGCTGTTGCAAATGTGCCATAAAGCACATTCAACCTTCCAGGAGTTCAGATTAAAGGCTTTTTAAAGCTAATAATAATAACACAGGCCAACACACATTTTGCTTCCTTAAACGTTACACCAATTCCTGGGTATATTTGGGGTGCTGATTCCAAAACTGGCACCTGTTTTACCCTATCACGTCTAGTTTTGGAAACATGGCATAGCCTCTTTAGTGAACGGTTCAAGCAGCTTCCTCATGAGGAAGCCTACACCATGGCTATATCAAACCTATATCACTATATCAAAACACCATAAATTTTGGGAGAAACTTTTCTGACCCTCAATTTTGTAGGCCTGTGTAATTGGGGTAAAACACAACAAAATTGTCAAAACAAATAAGTGAAGTTTGTGGTCCAGTTATAATTGTTCCATGCTGCAATTTTTTTTTGTTGCCTCTTGTTTGTAACTTTTGTAACAAAAGTACTTTTGCAGCTTTCTCTGATAGCTGTGATTTTATCTGACTTGATTGCATCCCTAAGTAGCTCCAACAACTGTAGTTGTAAAACTTGTTTTGTATAACATTTTGAGAAGAGCTAAGACTATTTTCACACACAGAAAGATTCCTCTGGTAATTTGTAACCCTTGTTTAATGGATCACAGTGGAATGAACAACCGCTTTTAAAACGAAAAGCTTGTCTTCTTTGTAAAAACAATTCTACCCACAACACATTTTGCAGCTATTTCTGAATGCTTCGTTCCTCCTGCGAATAGTTTTTCTAGTATAAGTCAGATGTTGGGAGAAATATGAGATGACCCTGTGAACAAGGAGAACAAATTTTGTGGAACGTCTGTATTTTCCAGATTTTCTGGCTTCTGCCACAGGGTTCTTGGGAATAAATGCCTTATTAATCCCTTCAGTGTGAAAACTTGTCTTGCCTGTTCTGAAAGCCATTGAGAGAGCAGTCTCCCCAGCACTACTGCAGTTCAGCTTTTGTTGCAAAGCAACTTGCTCATGAAATCAACCGATAATTCTCCTTGTAATGACTGGAGGAGGCATAGAAGCAGTATTCATTAAATCGTACCCACTCTCCTTGGTTATCACTTCCAAAATCAGTGCATCAGTGAAGTCTGACATTTAAAATAAGCAAATTCATACCACAGGTCCATACTTAGCAGGGACCTCAAGTCTTGGGTTTGTGTTTTCCTTAACTTTTCAGGTTTTCAACGAGTTTGAAATTGAGCAACATCAGGAGTGTGCTTATGACCATCTGGAGGTGTTTGATGGAGAAACTGAAAAGTCACCAATTCTCGGACGTTTATGCGGAAATAAGATACCAGATCCTCTTGTTGCTTCTGGAAATAAAATGTTCCTTCGGTTTGTTTCGGATGCATCAGTACAGAGAAAAGGTTTCCAAGCAATGCATTCTACAGGTCTGAAAAGAATTCCCTTTATTTCAATTAAGAAATGCTTAAAACTCCCTTGAACCAAGTTAAATGTTTGGTGTTTTCCCCTACAGCAGAAAAGGGAGCAGTTGGTTAAATACATGTAGCTGATAAAATATTGTGGCCTGTATACAAACTCCATTAATCTCTCCTGTTTTGTGAAGTGCAGCACAAACCTGGTAGCATTCATTGTCTTGCTGAAGTCAGTATGTGTTTAAAGAAAGTTGACGTGTGGCTTCACCACTGGATGTGTGTTATATCCTTCCGATTAAGTGATTACTAAAATTTGTTTAGAAGAGGAACACAAGCAATGCTTAGTTTTGTTATTCCTAGTAAGAAATATGACTAGTTTTGTCTTACATTTCTTGGTTTATAGTGACCTCTGGTGGCATTTATAAGAGTCTCCTGGCCATGATGCTGTACAAAAAATAGAATAATAATGGGAGACTGCAGGTGAAGTTGCCTTATGCTGAATCAGAGTATTGGTCCATCTATACTACAGTATGGTATAATCTACATTTGACTGGCAATGCTCTCCATGGTTTTAGCTGAGGGTCTTTTGCAGCCCTACCTGGAGATGCCAGGGATTAAATCTGGGATTTTCTTCATACAAAGTAGGTGCTTTATGGCCCAGCTACAATCTTTCCCCTACAGCACCTAAATTGCATCTCTTGGATTCATATCAGTCAAAAAATATCTTTGTTTTTCCTTCCTCATTTTGCAGAGTGTGGCGGTCGCTTGAAAGCTGAGAGCAAATCAAGAGATCTCTACTCTCATGCTCAGTTTGGGGATAATAACTATCCTGTTCAAGCAGACTGTGAATGGCTAATAGCATCAGACCGTGGGTATCGAATAGAATTAACTTTTCAAACTTTTGAAGTGGAAGAAGAGGCCGATTGTGGCTATGACTACCTAGAACTCTTCAATGGCCACGACACAAATGGTGTGAGGCTTGGTCGGTTTTGTGGATCAGGGGTAGGTAATCATGTGATAATTCCCTTTATTTATTACAGCAACTTATATATAGAATTTATTATTATAAATACATTATATTTATTCAAACAAATTATATTCCAAATTATATCCCTGCAGGAACCACCAGGGCAGCTTAAACACTATTAAAAACCATCAAATCAACAGTTAAAGTAGCTAATAATCAGAACACTAAATCCACATATCAAGAGACAAAAGATGAGGAGAGGGGGAGACTTAGGGCCCAATCTGCACTGACGCAGCATTGGTGTTCAGTATTGCAAATGTGCCATAAGGCACACCTGCAACACTTACCGGGCCAGTGCAGGTGCTGGCTCAGCGTGAGCCCATGCTGAGACAGTGCGGGGCAGAGGATGGGTGACCGCCACCCAGAGCTCTAGGCAAGCGCTGGGTGGTGGAGAGGTGAGTTTGGTAGAAGTATGGAGGGAAGTGTTCCAGGGCAGGGGGGTGGGGGGGAAGATGAGGTGGGAGAGGGAGGGGGCAGGAGGGGGGATGGGATAGGCGGAGCTCAGCTCCACCAAATCCATAGCTCCACATCAGGCCTCCAGGCCCAACACCGGGCTGCTTTACACTGCACCAGCTAAATAGCCAGCATAGAGTTGAGTAGCCCCATTGTGGGGCCAATTCCCTTACTCGGGGGAAGGGGCAAATATTCCCTTCTTCTGAGGAGATGTTGGAAGCAGCCAGTGGCTGCCCAACACCCATAGGATGCAGTGGCAGCCATTTTGAATCCAGCCTCCGTGGCAGCTTCCCTGTGGAATCTTGCGTCAGCCCGGCTGAGCCGATGCAAGCAGCGAGGGTGGGCGGGGAGGAGACAAGAGAGAGGTGTTCCTAGGCGGGCAGTGGGTGGTCCTGGGGGACAGACGAGGAGCGGGAGGCAGGACTTGGATCCCCCGTTCCTGGGGAGAACGGAGCGGCTTCAAGCTGCTCTGCTCTCCTCGGACTTGTGCCACCTCAAGAGGTGGGGCAAGTCTGAGGAGACCCATAGGGGCCAGCAGCCCTTACCTGGAGGTAAGGAGAAATGTTTCCCCTTATCTCTGGCTAAGCTTCTTATGGCCACTATCCACCGCTGGATATAGCGCAAGCCTCCTGGCTTACCTGTTCCAGCACAGGATAGGATTGTGCCTTTATTCTGAGTAGACATGCATAGGATTGGGCTCTTAGTCAGAATGGAGATCCTGTCACATCATTTAGCAGGGCTGGCCCTAGGAGGTGTGGAACCCAATTCTGCATGGTCTTTGAAGGCCCCCCTCACTGCACAGCCCTTACGGGGCGGGGGGGGGCACTTACCTGCAAACAAGTGGTGGCAAGCAGTCCAAGCTGAGTGCCTACTGCTTTCAGAGTGGCCCAGTTTGGTGGGCAGGAGCTGCTTTTGGACTGACCTGATTTTGGGCCAACCGGAAACAGCGGTGGGATCTGTTTCTGAAGTGGCCCAATTTTGGGTCAGTTGGAACCAGTGGGAGGGAGGATCCGCAAGAGCTCTGCTTGCTGCACCAGTCTCTGAATGGAAGTTTACCTCCATTTGAGGTGCCAGCTGTGAGCAGTCAGCTCCCTGCCACCACCACTCTGGGCTTAATTGGCTTAATTGGGTGAAATTGCCCAAATTGGGTTAAAGCTGGCCCTGTAATTTAGCTTTTGGGTCTGGAGGACCAAGTACAATCAGGCTATGCTGTGTGTAGTTGCATATATAGCCGTTCTCTGGGGGTCCTCCTGCTCTCTCTGTAGCCCTGGTTCTTGCCCTTTGGGGCTTTAAAGAGACAAAAGGGAAACAACAGAACATGGTAGGAGAGTGGTGCCAGTGTGACTGTTTAATATACACAAACTTGGGTTTAGTCACAGCAGAGTAAAGTTACTCACTAGAAGGAAAGCCGAAGGCTTGAAGGAGCCAAAGAGGGGTTTGAGAGGGGATTTGAAGGAAATCTGTTGTTGCAAGAAAGACTTCTGAGGGATGTGGGCCATACAGAAATAGTCTTGAATGAGATGCTTTAAAAGGCTTCAGGATTGTTAGGTTGGCTCATAACATCAAAAGAAGGGAAAATTCTATTTGGTTTAAGAGTAGCACAAGTAAAAACCTATTAAAGGAAGCATTTTTTCCTACACATCAGCCAGCAGATATATAGAGGACCCAATTCGACAAGAAGCTTATAGAAAGGTTGAGGCCTGAATTTTTGTTTTTTAAAATGTAAAAAGCAGTTTTTGTGCAGCCCTGATCTGAATCAGTACTACTGTGGGAAGGGAACTTTAATACCCTTGCTGCCATTGCTGTAACCTCAACCTGCATTCCCCACCACACCCACCCACTGACAGTCAGGCACCTATTTGTGCCAGACAGACCCCCACTGCAGTTTCATTATGGATCAGGACCCTGCACATCTCTTATTTACATTTTTAAGAACACAAGCATGCAGTAAGTATACCATCTAATCACACAACAGGTGTATCATCCAATTTGACCTAGGCAGAGAAAGTAATGAGGGTAAAGATTTAGGCTCAAACTACATCTTAGGTGAAGTGCTCCATGCTTTTTTAACGCAAAGTAGCCTGGGGTAGGCTATGTTTGACCAGCTGTAGGCTACTTGTGCCTTTCACCACTAGTCCCCTTTCATCTGAAGTTTGTCCTCCCCCCAATTTTTTTCCAACAACAAGTGGGGGTTATTACGTCGTTCTGTTATTACCATGTGGATGAAGCAATAGCTTTGGAAGGGAATTTGAGCTGGAAAATGGTGGGAGGAGAATGGGTAAAGCAGCCTCTTCCTCCATCCCCTGCTCAAATGCAGCCTGTCCCAGGTTTGTTTGGCTTTCAAAAACCAAGAGATAATGTGTGAATTCTGTATAGTTCAAAACTTAGAGTTAAAATAACCCCCAAATATTTTTTTTAGTCATTGTTGATAATGGAATTGGTGCAGAATGACTAGTGGAACAAATAATGACATGAACTTACCAAAATAAAATAAAGGAACCCTTTTTTTTAAGTTGCCAAGGATGTCTGAATGAATTTAGGATATTTTTGGAGCACTGAATTTAAAAAATGCATCAGTTTTGCCAATTGGCTCTAGTTTTGGGGTACAGCATAGCCACCTTACATGCTGATGCCATAGCTTCCTAACATGATACCTGCTTGAATCAGCATATAAAGTATATACTGGTCATTTTGATTGAGAAAGGAGGAATAATAAATGATTAAGAAAGATCATAGTGTTGATTGTTATATCTCAATTAACCAGTATTTTGTTTGTAACATTATTCTTTGTTTTCCACAGCCACCTGAAGAAATTTTCTCAGCCGGTGATTCTATTTTGCTTCATTTTCACACAGACGATACAATCAACAAGAAAGGATTCCATATACGATACAAAAGTATAAAACATCAAGACAGTGTTCACACCAAAAAATAACAGATAACCCCTTAGACCACAAAAATCAAGACAAAGAGAGAGACTGTAATGGAGAGAGAGGGGTGGATTTTAAAAAAAACCTGACATTTAAGACCACAGACGTTTTCATACCATGAGTTCAAATGGAAGGAAAACTCATGCACTCAAAACATCTCACTGTTAAATATACTCTTATGCCATTGGAACAGACATTATGGTGATGACGTGTGGTCTCCATGTGTGGCTGTCTCTGCAAAGCTGGAGAGGAGACAGTGCATGCATCCAGGGAGACCCTAAAAGCTTTGCTGCCAGCTTGACAAGTGTCATTGTTGCTTGCATACTCAACCAGTTAAGATTCAGAGGAGGTGAAGCATACAGACTGTTCTTCCTTTTGACAAATGACTGCTGTCCAGGAGGGAAAAACAGCCCTCTCCCCACCTTCTGCAGGTCATGCATCCAAAATACTGTCCTTATATTGTTCTTATTGTAATTACTTGGGTGGTGTTTCCAGGATACAGTGCATACAAAGAAAAGTTAGAAGTCAGGAAAAAGGATGGGATGGGTTACAAGTATTCTATACTTGTAACTCATCTGTCCCATCAACATATTAATGTTGTGAAAACTACAACTGCAGAACCACTTGATCTTTAGGGAGTTTTTATTATAGCAACACATTGGAATGTCTGAAGCTTTTACCGTTCATCATAATTATTAGCACATCTGGACTTTGGATACAATCAGTGACTAAGAATACTGTTTTATTGTTGCTGAGGGACTCTGTATCTGCTGACCTCTTAAATTTTACACTGAGAACCAAAAGGGAATGGGTTAACATTTTGCAAGCCTGCTGCCAACCCTTACCCATCCAGCAACAGACATAAATCAGGATCGAAATAATCTCCAACTCTAGCAATGGATTTCATTTCAATAGTAATGAGCTGCTAATCTGGATTTTCTTGGTTGTTTTTGTGAATGAGCTTATTGTTTATTTTAAACTGATCAAAAATGGAAAAAGTGGTTTTGTAAAAGCCATGTTTCCCGAGCAAGTGAAAGGAAGAGAACATTTGTTTTCTGGGAACAAGGCTTTTGTGATGGCAAAGATCCTTTTCTATGGTGCTATTCCATGAACATTAAAAACAAACCAACCCAAGACGTGTTAGACGTTTGAGCCAACAACCTGCGGATCATGAATGTCTCAATACCCGACTGCATCTTAAGAGGAACAGGCTTTCTAAGCATGTGAAGATCATTTACAGTGGCAGCACTAAGCCCTGTGGAACAACTACTACTGTTGCCTTAGAATTCTTGCACATGATCAAACAGATCTTCCTGTAGATACATCTGATTTGATAAAGAACTTAACGACTTGAACATTTTAAATGTGTGTCCACAAAAGTGATCCTCAACCAAATTCCCATCCGCAGAGCAAGATCATCAGTTGTAAATACAGTGGACTCTACCAATGTAGAAGTATGTTATTTGTAGAAAGGAGAACTACTGTATGTGCTGTAGGCCATACATGGCTGTAGTCACAATGTATATGCATCATGTAAGTATGTATGAATGAGTGCTTTAAGAGAATGAGACGCGTTGAGTGTGAATGGACAGGGAAATTGTACTTCATGTGCCAAGTTCTACCAGAATCCGGATTGACTGTAGCAACTTTCTTTAAGGGTTTCATAAGCAGGACTTCAATAAAGAATCAAGAGCTAATGAAGTGTGATGTTTCATTTAAAAATATTTTGATATCATTTGATGTCGGTTGCTACTCAGCTTAGTTTTTGTTTCCTTACCATGACCATACACTGGCATTAATGTTTTTTGTTTTTTTTTAATAATAAACCAAAACTAAGCATGTGTAGGTCTCATTGTTTGTATTTATAACCTGCCTCTGTTGCTGTATCACACATTTCATCTTTCAGATGGCATATGTAAACAAATGCAATAATATTTTGGGGGTACTGAATTCAGGTCTGCGTGAAAGGAATAGTATCCCTTTGAAAGCCCAAGCTGAACACTGCCCCATATGATGACTACAGAATAGCACTGTCTCATGTGCTCACACAGCTTTGCCCAGTCTCTTTAAGGAGCCAATCCTATCCTCAGCTGCCCTGCAGAATGCAGCAATGCTGGCTGGAGACCAGGTCGGTGGGGCGAGGTAAGTAAAATAATTTTCTTATTTATCTCCTTCGCTACTCCTCCTTCCCCAATTGGATTCCTCAGATCTGTGCCAGCTGTTTTGCTAGCATAAATCTGTTAGGATGAAGGAGGTGTGTTGGGCCATTGGTGTGGGCACAGGAACCTGCAGATGCTGCTGCAGCAGAGACCCCCCCCTCCCGGTCTGTCCTGATCCATCACCAGCCTGGCCCAATCCCTGCTCCAATCCAACCGAACCACTAACAAACCTTTGTTACAGGCTGGTCGGTGGCACACAGCTTATGGAGCAGGGCTTACTGGCTGCTGCACCGTTGGCAGCGCACCACTGATGGTTGCAGTGGCACGTGTGATGGTGACCTGTGTGATAAGATGGCTCATCATAAGGTCTCTCAGTGTATCGCGAGAATAAGATTGGGCTGTAAGTCTTCTTGAAAAGGGAGGGGGAGAGGACTTGTGTTGCACATGCAACCTTCATGTGCAGCCAGCACAGAACTACCCTATACTCAGAACTTTTATTCCATGCTGTTTTCCTACTAAACATTCCCCGCAAGTCATCAAACATAATTTGCTTAAATGGTACCTTTGGGGACGCATATCAGCCTGGTGGAAGAGAGTGAGATCTTCAGCAGGAAAAAAAAATGACAGTGAATTAAGCATCCTCCACTTTCATGCTGCAGTCCTAATCTGGATCAGGCCACCACATGGCTGCAGATAACTTTTTTATATAGAAACCTCACAAATGGACAGTGATGCATTTTAGCAGCATATCAGTTTGGCCCTGTCATTTGTTTCTGCTGCTTTTGCTCATAGAAAGTCATAGAAATCAGTTAGGAATAGCGATTGTTTGCATCACCCCTTACTGTTTATCACCGTTTCTTTGTATATTAATAGATCTAACATGTTAAATTCTGATCTTCTTGTTTGTTCCTTTTGCCTTCAGTCATATGTTGAAAACCAGAAAGACGGCAATGTCTGGTGACAGGGTAATCAAAATCTTCCCAAACAAGCTCTGTACTCACAGTAAAGAGACCTTTTGCCATGTCAGATATATCAAGAGCCTGACAAATTGCTCTTAGCTATATTCCCACCCAAGCTTGGATTCTGTTTTGTCATGCTCTTTTGCTGAAATAACATTGCACATAAAATAATAAAATCATCTTTTTAGAAGCACGCTTTTCCCATTAAAAAGATGCTTGTGTAATACGGAATCTTCTTGTAGCTGCACATAATCCTCTAGAAGGCAATGTTAGCTGGATGCAAGTAGTACTAGACTTTTTTATTGCTTCTATTCTGTTTTCTGTAATAAAATGCATTTTTTTTTTTTTGCAGAATTCTTTGATCAACTTTTTTTTAAAGACTAGTTTCCCTATTACATTAATGTATATAAACACAGTGCATTTTTTATTTATCTAAGAAGAAAGGGCCCAATCATATTCAACGTTCCAGTGTTGATGCAGCTGTGCCAACAGGGCATGCAGCACTGGAAAGCTGGATAGAACTGGGCCCTAGTCTCACTTAGCTGGAGTGGGGCAGGGCATGGCAGCTTTTTGGTATCCCTGCTGCACCATTACAGCTTTTCCTTTGGAGAAGCTGGAACAATGCAGCAGGAAGATAGAAAAGCCTGGCTGCAACCGCCTCCGCTTTGAGAGGACATCCTTAGGCTCAGAATGCAGATGTAATTAGCAGTGACGTCACCACGTCGCTGCCAATTACTTCTGGGTTTGTACATGTCAGCCCAGCTCACACAAGGATCATGCCCCCCCCCCATCTGTCCAAAGTTGGACTGCCCTGGTCTAAAGCAAGCTAGGGTCAGGTTCTAATGCAGCAAACAGATCCAGGAACCTGAGGCAGATAACCAGGATAGTCAAGATTAAAGTGAGAGTCAGGTTCTGAAACAGTGAGATGAGGATGAGATAAGTTTTTCTGGGCTAATTTAACAAATATTCAACAATATATAAAAACGGGAATTGCAAAAATGTCACGTTCTGAGGTTTTTCTCTCCAGATGTGGTGGTCCAAGCCAAAATGCAAATACAAAAGTGGTCTGTAGGAATTCAGACTTCTATAAAAGATTGAAATATAGCTTACAAATATGACAAGATGTTTACATTTATTGTTAGCTGCAGGGTATTACGTTCCAGCCAACTCTGAACAAGAAGGTTCTCGTTGCCTGGAAAAAAAAATGGTTTACAAGGATCTGGAGAATATTAATAGTGGAAAATCTTGAGGATATTAAGAAGTGTCCAACTAGGATGGCTGCCATATTCAGCGTATTGAGGAAAATCGGGCATGGTTAAGTCATGCCAAAATGGACAAATAAATCTGTTTCTTAAACATACTGTAGACCACAGAGGATTCTCCCTCTCATGACTATCCGCAAATATAAAACTCCTTTCCAAATATAAAACTCTGCATCTCAAAAAAGACATAGTGGAAATGGAAAAGGTGCAAAAGAGAGCGACTAAGATGATTACGGGGCTGGGGCACCTTCCTTACGAGGAAAGGCTATGGCGTTTGGGCCTCTTCAGCCTAGAAAAGAGACACCTGAGGGGGGACATGATTGAGACATACAAAATTATGCAGGGGATGGACAGAGTGGATAGGGAGATGCTCTTTACACTCTCACATAACACCAGAACCAGGGGACATCCACTAAAATTGAGTTTTGGGAGAGTTAGAACAGACAAGAGAAAATATTTCTTTACTCATCGTGTGGTTGGTCTGTGGAACTCCTTGCCACAGGATGTGGTGACGGCATCTGGCCTGGACGCCTTTAAAAGGGGATTGGACAAGTTTCTGGAGGAAAAATCCATTACGGGGTACAAGCCATGAGGTGTATGCGCAACCTCCTGATTTTAGAAATGGGCTATGTCAGAAGGCCAGATGCAAGGGAGGGCACCAGGATGAGGTCTCTTGTTATCTGGTGTGCTCCCTGGGGCATTTGGTGGGCCGCTGTGAGATACAGGAAGCTGGACTAGATGGGCCTATGGCCTGATCCAGCGGGGCTGTTCTTATGTTCTTATATTCTTTCAGAAATACTGCATCTGTGGCTTTTTCCTTTTTTTTTTTTTTAAGTCATGTTTTCTATGAGGTAAATGTATACCCAGATCTTCCTTCTGAATAGATATTGCATGATGATGAATGGTGTTGCAGAGGTTTGATTATGTGTATCCAACACATGGAACAAAAATTGGCCTGGGTCACTTCATAATTTAAGTTGCTATGGTTCATCTTGACTTCATTGGAACAAAGCATGGGATGCAAACTTGGACATAATTTCTTTTTTGGGACGTAATTTCATAATTGCTTCCATGTAGATGCATTTAGAGATTCTGGTGCTAATTTGCTTGAGTTCCAGCACTCTGGTCTAAGTGATTTGCTGGTTCAGTAGGCATCAAGATTCAAATCCCCAATACATTCTGAACTTGTGTCACATTATTATGATGCACCCCTAGCAGCAGCTCAGATTTGGAGCCCGAGGAGGAAGAGCCAGCTGGACCAGATTCTGATTTCGAGCTGGTGATGGAGCTATCAGCCAAGAGTCCCATGAACAAGAGCATTGAGTTTGTCATCCTACCCCCTGAAGGACCTTATGTTGGCATCCTTCAGTCTCGGAAGACTATAGTGTCACGCTCTGAATGGTGGTTCTGGAACAGAGTGTCCTCTCCAGTGCGTGAAGCCTGGGTAAAGCAGGTATGGAGGATAGGCTGTTATCCATGCAGCAAATCCCCCCTCTCCACGTCGCTGAAATGGTCCAATGGAAAGGCAGAGGCCAATATGGTTGGTTCCAGCGGCGTCGCAGGAGTTGCCAGAACATGACTGTGTTCAGCCATGAACTGCCCCAGGGACTCCGGCTCCGGATTTTGCCTCGAGGTTGACTCCTGAAGCCTTTTCCATAACTGGATGTAGCCACAAGGCAGTGGAGGTTTGGGATCAGAGTTTCCTTCTCTCAGATGAGCTGCCTTCCCAGGCTGACGAGTCCCATCTACCCGGTGGCTGTTTAGTCACCTCTTACGACAAGTACAGCCAAACTGAGGGCCTATTCTTATCCCCAGCCCCCTGAAGGACCAGGCCCATCTATACCTGTTAACTTGCACTCCCCCATACCTGCTTGTCAGTGCCAGAAATAAGTCACCAGGGGTTGCTCGAGCAGAGAAGGAGTGCAATGCTGCTGGGCTCAGCAGCTTTCTCTTTAATTCACTTCTTTTTCAGGCAGTGGGAGGGAGCCTGGTAAGGGGAGTGTAGACCTCAGAACTTTTAAAGCCTATGAATCTTGTTGGAACCCAGTGTCCATGTGGAGCTTTGTGGCCCTGCGCTTCCAGTTTTGCCTCGTTTCACCTCACCTCTCCTGATCAACTTCTGCTCAAGGGCAGCCGCAGGACATTACTAAAGGCAGCTTACAACATCTTCAGACAAAGCGATGGCAAGAAAACTAAAAGCAAAGAATGAAAACAGCAAATCAATGGAAACAGCAAACAGAACATCAAAAACAGGATGATTGTACTTCACTGCAGTAGGAAACTGAAAGTAATCCCCAAAAGCTCCCTCCAAAAAGGGTTTACATTTGCTCTTGGAACATACACAGGGAAGGAGCCAACCTGATCTCCAAGTTCAACATATACTATAGGGTGGCAGCACCGCGAATGCTCTCTTAGATTACAGCCAGCCAAGCTTACATTGGCTGCAGGAGAGATCCTTTGCTGACCACCATAAGCAAGCCATAAGGAGGTAGGTGGGCTTTCAGGTACCCTAGTCCAAGCCCATTTAGGGCTTTCCAGATCACATTCAGCATATTGAATTGCACCTGGAAACAGACCAACACCTGGTGCAGATGACCTGGAGTGATATGGTCAAGCAGTGGTCAAAATCCATGCAGTAGCATTAAAGTTTCCCAGTGGTTTTTAAAAACGGGCCCACTTACAGCTCATTATAGTAATCCAATATCCATATATCATATATATACTATCCATATATAGTAATCCAATATCAATATAACCAGTGTTATAACCAATATAACCACAACAGGAGAAGAAACTGAACGCTTTCCACATGCGCTGCCTTCGACGCATTCTCGGCATCACCTGGCAGGACAAAGTTCCAGTCCTGGAACGTGCTGGAATCCCTAGCATGTAAGCACTGCTGAAACAGAGATGCCTGCGTTGGCTCAGTCATGTCATGAGAATGGATGATGGCCGGATTCCAAAGGATCTCCTCTATGGAGAACTCGTGCAAGGAAAGTGCCCTACAGGTAAACCACAGCTGCGATACAAGGACATCTGCAAGAGGGATCTGAAGGCCTTAGGAGTGGACCTCAACAAGTGGGAAACCCTAGCCTCTGAGCGGCCCGTGTGGAGGCAGGCTGTGCAGCATGGCCTTTCCCAGTTTGAAGAGACACTTGGCCAACAGTCTGAGGCTAAGAGGCAAAGAAGGAAGGCCCATAGTCAGGGAGACAGACCAGGGACAGACTGCACTTGCTCCCAGTGTGGAAGAGATTGTCACTCCCGAATCGGTCTTTTCAGCCACACTAGAGGCTGTTCCAGAACCACCTTTCAGAGTGCGATACCATAGTCTTATGAGACTGAAGGTTGCCAACACAATAACCAGTGTGTATGTAACAATAGACAGTTCCAAGACACAGCACAACCACTGCACCAGCCTAAAACTGTGCAAAGGCATTCTTGTCCACTGCCACTGCTTGGGTATGTAGGGCAAGACATACTACCACTACCACACACTACCAGCTGCAAACCTGAATCCATTTCTCAGGTACAGATTTCTTGACTAAGAGGTTGAGATTTAATTTCAACAAAAACCACTTTCATCCAGTCCATCACTGACTCCAAATAACAGCTAACATCAGATGAGAGTCTAGCTTGTGTTCCATTAGCAAATCTTGTACCAAAAAAGTAACCAGGAAATCAGGCAGACAAGCAAAGAAGACTTCAACAGCAATGGATCACAGTGGGTCATGTGGTGGTGTTTAATCTCTAAACGCTTCCAGGTCAAATCTTGTCACTGGTTTGAGCAACAAAGAAGCTCTTACTGAACTAGTATGTCTTGTGACAAAGATTTCTTCCACCTTGCCCTCCTTCTCACTTGCAACTGGATAGGAGTTGGGTCCGATAGTAGGTGATCATCAATATTTTAATTCATCATGATCATCATCAAGATCACTTTATGTCAGTGGTCCAATGTGGAGACCACTGCACACTGGGAAAGGCTCCAGCGCGAATGGAGCTTACCCTTCTGCCAGGGAACCTCCTCATCAGGCTGCATTTCGCCCCCAAACATCATGCCGGCCAGCCACATCTACCCAGAAGTCTAAGTGCAAAGCCTGCTGGGGCGACTGAACCTGGAAATGGCTGACCAGCATGATGCTTGGGAGTGATCTGTGGCACAAGGAGGCTACGCTGCAGAACGGTATGCTCTGTTTACCTGGGGGATGGATTCTGGTGAGTACCGGAGCCAGCCTGCAGGCATTGTTTAATACCCGCTACTTTTGTGTACAGTACTGTATTATTATGTTTTTATTCATTCATTTATACAAACACCCACTTTTTAAAAAATGTTTTTTTCAGAACTAAAATTCTGTGCCACAATCCAGTATTGAATCAACCCTACTTAGGCTACAATACTAAACACAGAGCCCAATCCTATGCACGTCTATTCAGAAGCAAGCCCCATTATAGTCAATGGGGCTTACTCCCAGGTAAGTGTGTATAGGATTGTAGCCTCATTGTAGCCCCATTCGGACTGTTGCCACACGACACAGGGTAAAGGAAATGGATTCCCCTTGCCCCAGTTTGTGCTGCAGCCAGCCCCAACCCTGTGCTGGATACAGTGCAGGTCATGTGGCCTGCCTGTTCCAGCGCACAATAGGATTGGGCTGCCTGTCTCTGTCAATGTTCAGAAAATGAGAACCGGTATTTAAAGCCTCTAAGAAATGTGTTGCCAGAAGCATTTGAAAAGGGCCACAGTACATCCTAAACAAGCAACAGGAAAGGTTGGTCCATGTTGAAAATTTGCTAGAGGTACAACAGTTTGATTGCCTTTTTCATCTCCACACTGATCTTCCTGACATAATTTAAAAATAAATGGAGCAAAGCAAATGACCAGGGAAGCTCTTGGCTTGGCAACACTGAAATCTTGCTTTATTCTACACTGTTCTGGGGGAAGGAGGCCTGGGGGCTTTGCAAACATATTATTCCTTTCAGGGCTATTTGAAGCAGATAATGATGTGTGTATTCTTTGAACAGCATTTCAGTGAGTTGTGAGATAAAGCTCTGTGGACATTTAAGAGTTATTTGGGGATAATGCCAGCAGTGTGGAGGATCTAATGTACGGCCAAGTTGACAGGTGTGAATGAAAGGCTCATTTCTCAGTTGGAAATCACCACTGGGAAGTGTCATCTTTCAAGACAGTTCTTTGAATTCCTGCGTAGTTTCTTCCACATGGCAGTGTCTAAGGGCTGCATGGTAGAGAGCATTTTAGAGCATGCAGACAGGTCAACAGGCTCATAGAAATGACTGCTTGGTGGCTGGTCTCCAGTTGTGCAACTCTACCTGCTTTGGAGAAGGCTCCAAAGCAGACTCATCACAGAGGCACGGGGTGTTGTCACGGGGTGATGTCACCCCACCTCATGCGCCATCTGGCTTGGCAACATCACTGGTGAGAAGGGAAACAGTTCCTCTGCCCCTGCAAAATGCTCTCCCCCTGCTTAAGGAGCATTTGCCATATTCCTTTGTCAAATGCATAATGCTTTGCCCAGTTAGCAGGGGGAAGAAGCTACCTTACACTGAATTTGACCATTGGTCCATCTAGCTCTGTATCACCTGCATTGACTGGCAGTAACTCTATAAGGTTTTCCCCAGCATTACCAGATGTTTGCATGTTTGAACCTGCAAAGCACATCTTTTACCCCTAAGCTGCAGCCCTTCTGCTTAACATTAGCTGCCGGGCAGCCCAGTCATAAGCCTCCCAGTGCCCATGGCTCCAGTGGCACCAAAATGGCAACTGCACCAGGAGTCTTCTCAGGGTAAGGGAGTGTTTGCTACCTTACCTGGGTAACACGGCTGCAGTGCCAATGGGTCTCTTAGGATCTGTACCCACTATGGGCAGGCTTAGACACCAGGAGGTTTGTGTTGGGCTGCCCGGGTTGGGAGGGAGGTTAGGATTCAACACCAGTCTGCCACTGTCTCTGGGCCCAATCCTCTCCTCCCCTCCCTCTGCCCCGTTCTGCCCACTTCCACCGCCCCCAAAATACTGACCACCGGCCAGTGCTGCAGGAGCGCCAGCCGTTCACCTGTGCAGCACTGAGGCTCAGTGCTGATGGCCCCTCCTCTCCAAGGTGCCGCGAATGTGCTTTATAGCATGTTCGTGACACCCTGCACCGGCACTGCTGCTCAGGATTGGGCTCTAAGGCCAAGTCCAAATGATTTGAATAGGGTTTACGGACCCCTAAAATTTTTTGGATTGCACCAAATGTGTGGGTATTTTCCAGAAAAGCTGAAGTCTTTCCCAATTTGGATGCCTCTTCTGCATAGGGATTAAACTAGCATTTTTGGTTGTTTTCTGTATTATTTCATATTTCACAACTCACAGTGGACTCGCATTTACTATGTTTAAGAAATATGGTCACTCACCTTTGGGCTTTCGAAAGGTGTGAGAATAAAAACATCTAAAGAACTAGTTCTGCTGTGTTCCACAGGAGTATGTCAAATGCTCCAAGCGGTGCAAATGCAAATTGCTTGTCTTGCGTTGCTTAAAAAAAAACAAAAAACCAACAGTTGAATGTTGTTTAGAAGTGAATATGACACTTTTGCATTGCGCTTTCAAAAGAATGTCAATTTTTCCTGCTCTCGTAGCTGCTTCCCAAGAGAGCCCCTTGCACTCAGAGGCATGCTGTGATTTACTGTTAAAAAATGTGCCATTCAGAAATGAAGGGTTTAATTTTCTGGTGTACAGGGCAGCTCTGTGCTGCTCCACTGGCACAAAGCTCTCCGAATCTATAGCATTTTTCTTGTCCCAGGTTGCAGCTAATGTGAAGCCAAACAGTCTTCAGGCGCAATCCAAACTGTGCCTTATGCTGGCCCAAGTTCCCCCCCCGCCCGTAATGGATCCAAAGGGAGGGGCCGCTCACCGACCTCCCTGCCAGGCTGAGTTGTTCCGCCCCCTCCAGCTACGCCACTGGGTCTGCACTGGACTTTCCATCACAGCCCTGCCCACCCCTGGGTGGCACTTGAGGAGCTACCACTGTGGCCTGCAAGAAGCATTGAGGGGGAAGGCCTGGGTGGGCACATCCACAGAGAAGCCTCTGCCCACATCTGCTGCTCTTCTTCCTCCCACGCCCTCCCACTACAAAGAATAACAAGACAGAGCGGAAGAGGAAGTGTCTCCTCCACACTTCCTTTTCCCATCCAGGCAGGAGGAGGCGGCTGATGTGCTGTCAGGCCTCAAGCACAAAAACATTCTGCAGCTGGGTGGGCTCTTGACTTGGCAAATGCCCAGCCTGGCAGACCTCTGAACACACTCCTGACTGCACCAGAAGCAAGGAAGAACCGATCTCCACACTAGGGTTCTTCTAATAGCTTGCAAACTATAGTTTGCAACTCACTGGACAGTTGGTTAACCAGGGTGGGATGTCATGACACTAGAGGTTTAGTGAGACAGGGAGCAAGGGAAAAATGATGAGGTGGAGCTACATTTATGCCAAGCAGGTCTTCTGAGAAAACATGAAGTTGTAGATGGTTTCTGGCAGGGATGGGCATCCACTCATAAAGATTCAACTTTCAAGTGCTCCTAGACCTGGCATGAACACTGCATAGCCAGCTAATATCAGTTGCCAGGAGTGCCTTCCACCAGCTGAGGTTTGCACTCCAGCTGCAGCCCTACATGCAGAGCGGATTTGATCTTTTCTGCACATGTCACATCCAGACTGCACTACTGTAATGCTCCTTGTTTGGGGCTACCTTTGTGTTGGAAACTTCAAAACGCTGCTGTCTGGATGCTGGTGGGCACCCAGCAGTCTGAGTACACAATATCCATCTTCTTGCCCATACATTCCCCCATCTCCCACTAAACATTATTATTATTATACAGGTATTTCTATACCGCCTTTCTTGGTCCTCAGATTTCTCCTCGGACTTTATTCAAGACGGTTTACATAGGCAGGCTAATCAAATCCCCGTAGGGATTTTTACAATTTGAAAGAAGGTTCTATCTTTCAAGAAACCACAACATTCAGATGTTTCTTTCTGATCTGGTTGCAACATTCTGGCCTCCATCCTCCCATGCTCAGAGCAGATGGAATAACTCGGCTCAGCTTGTCAGCTGCTTCAAGGTCGCACAGTGCCGGTGGCCTCGAACTGGCGACCTGCAGATATTATCTTCAGGCAAATGGAGGCTCTACCCTCTAGACCAGACCTCCTGCCCTGCAAGACAGATGCTTGGGTTAAACCAGCTTCTACTAGCTACACTAGATGCCAGTTTGTTTCCAAGCCCAATTCAAGGTGTTGCTACTGACTCTTACCTGCACAGTCAGGGCCCAGATTACCAGACCTTAATCCAGCCATTTTCAACCTTTTTCAGCTCACGGTACACTGTCAAGGCACTAAAATTGTCAAGGCACACTCCCAGTTTTTTACTTAAATTAAATTACTATATTACAATTAATTTTTAATATAATTAATACAATTAAATCATTACATGACAAAGGGCACAATCCTAACCAGGTCTACTCAGAAGTAAGCCCTATTTTGTTCATTGGGGCTTACTCTCAGGAAAGTGTGGTTAGGATTGCAGCAACAGACAGGGGAATGTGCCTGTGGGACTTACTTCTGAGTAGACATGCCTAGGATTGGGCTTTTGGTTGCACTCTTTTTTCTCAAATACATGAACAGGCAATTGGCACTTCTCTCTCCTCCTCTCTCCCACCCACCCACCCCCTCCGTCAGAGACATCTCTGGGACGTCCCCCCTCATCTCATAATTGCAGTTAGCACCTCTCCTACTATTTCTCCCCTCACTGGTCCACACCTTCCAAAGGTCCAGAAACACTTGCCTCACATCCCCCCCATTGCCTGCTCCTGTATTTCAGAAAAAAGTGTGACTAGTAGACACTTTGCCCAATCCTAGGCATGTCTACTCAGAAGCAAGTCCCATTATAGTCAATGGGCCTTACTCCCAGGAAAGTGGGGCTAGGAGAGGAACTTGAGAGCCCAGCCCAGGTGTGTCTACTCAGAAGCAGACTTCTGTAGACACTTTGCCCAATCTACTTTGCCCATGTCTACTCAGAAGTAAGTCTCATTATAATCAATGGGGCTTACTCCCAGGAAAGTGTGGATAGGATTGTGGCCCAACACCCCTCCTCTGAAAGGCAAAGGCAAGGCAGAGAGGGTTGCTTTGGGGAGCTGCAGGCAAGGAAAAGGGACTTTTGTGGACCCTCAGCCAGCCTATTCTTAGGCTGGTGGCCTCAGCAGGCTTGCTGACTTCCCCCTTCTCACTCTACCCAGACCTCCTCCAGGCTTTTCTGGTTGCCCATCAGCAGGCAGGGCAGACAAGGGGCTTGATACCCAATCCTAAGCATGTCTACTCAGAAGTAAGCCCCATAATAGTCAATGGGGCTTACTCCTAGGTAAAGAAGGATCGGGTTGCAGCCTTCCTCTTGCTCACAGCAGGAGATGCAATGGCAGTTCCTTTTTCACTGCTGCAGCGTGAGGGTCAAAGCAGCCGCTTCTCCCACCCATGGCTGCTGGCCCCGCGGCACACCTGAGGCTGCCTTGCGGCACAGCGGTTGAAAACTGCTGAATCAATAAATCTGCCCAGGCTTTATGATCAGCTTCACAAGCCCTGCTCTTTGACCCACAGCTGATATGAGCTTGTCTGGCAAGTACCAGAGGCAGTGTCACCATGTGTCACTAGTGCCTTTGGTGTCACCATGCTTCTGGAACGCCTTCCCCAAGAAGACCTGCGGGGTGACCTCTCCGGTGCCTTTTCAAAGGGCAGTAAAGAAGTGTTTATTCCTGCAGGCTTTCTGCTGATTTTACTGCTGATTGATTTATTGTTTTAACCTTGGCCATTAGTATTTTAATTATCTCTTTTACTGTAGTTTTATATTGACTGTTCTGTGCCACCTTGAAAGGTTTTTAACTGGAGAGCTGGCATGGAAACAGTTTTTTAACGTAGGTAAAGAACTAACAAGCAAACCACTAGCACAGAGGGCTGCTTCAAAAGTAAAGATGTTTTATCCAGTTCCTCATACAGCCTTAACCTAAGGCCTTATGGGCTGGTGTCACAAGAAAGGGTTAATTTTCCTGGTGCAAGCAGCAATCAATCAATCATGTAACTGTCCAGAGTGAGTGGCTGGTCCAGCTCTTGATAAGCTGCTGAGGTCGGATGAAGTATAAAGAACCACCCCTTTGGTGCAACTGGGGGTCTAATTACTCCACCTGGAGGTGAATGCCTACCAGCTCTGTTCTCAAGCTGTAAGTGTAACTTTTGGGTGAGGGTTAGGAGTTAGTTTTTTTTTTTTTAATATATATATATATATATATATATATATATTTAAGACTGCTGTGTATTGTCTTTGTTTTGTTAGACTTTTAAGTGCCTGTCTTTATTCTTTTGAATATTTCTGTAATTTAAAGTTAAATTCCTAAATAAAACGGTACATATTTACAGAAGTATTCTGTGGGGTATATGGGGGAGTTGGGAATATATCTAGATTCAGTCTTGGCAATTTAGCCACTACCATATAGACACCCTGTTTAAGCTACTGTGGGAGCCTAAGGCCTCTGATCAGAGCCAAGCCCCAGGTTTCATCAGAAGTTGCTTAGTGTTAAATAACCTGCTGTGTTATTGGGGTATTTTTTCTGTATTCCATGTTGGAGTTATAGAATTATTATCTGCTCAGGGTTAATTGTTTATTACCCTGGTTGATTGTTAAGAGAGAGGTCAGGTGAAATTCATAGCTGGTCTCTTAAAGAAGCAGCAAGCAACAAATCCTTGCGATTTTCTTTTGGTGTTTGGATTTCTTTTACAACGCAAACAGGTAAATGTAAAGGGTCCTCAACTAGCACATGGCCCTAACTAACTGGAAGATGACTCTGAGGAGTGAATTGTTACTTCTACAAAAGAAATGTTAAATAAGCCCTGACATCCAGAGGGTTTGCTGTCATAGTTTATCATCTTCACCAGGAAATGACAGAATTCATAAACGCACAAGGGCAAAGTTTTGTGGGAAGTCACTCTAGAATGCTTCACCCACTCACAGGCATTAACTTCTGCTGAAATGACAGCCAGGAAGAAAAGCTGCAGCAGGTATATTGGGGAGGGGACGACGACTCCTAATTACTCAAAATGAAATCAGTAACTTTGCTTCTTATGTATCCTTTCTCATAGGTTATAAATCACACACTGATTTGGGCATGATTCTCCTTTCCAAAATAAAAAAAAAAACACCTAAATGTGAAATTAGTGCTGCAGTCCTATTCACTTATCTGGGAATAAGTCCTATTGAATCCAAAGGGACTTACTTCTGAGTGGGCATACATAGGCTCATGCTGCTATAAAGCTGAGATTATTTTAAAGCATTTCCTCTTTACCATGATTTTACCCATATTTTGGTTCACAAGGCAGGTAACATTGTGTCATACAATGGAAATAATGTAAAATCAACTTCAAATAATGAAGCTTTGAAAAGCAAATTCAACACAGTCATAGACTGTCAGTACAAGCCTATGCAGGTCTACTCAGCCCTATTGTGTTCACTGGATGTTACATCCAGGTAAGTGTGTATAGGATTGTGGCCTGTGCATTATGCTCCTTGGGTCAAGTCAGACCCTTGGTCCACTATTTAGCTCGATACTGTTGATTCAGACTGGCAGCAGCTCTCCAGGGTTTCAGACAGGATTTTTTTTCCTGCCTTATATATGTGGATGCTGGGTTTGAACCTGGGACCTTCTGAAGGCAAGGCACACACTGTGCTGCTGCTCAAGAATAGCCCCTCCCTAAAACTTTCTGAAGCAGGCACCTGGCTTTGCACTGGGGATCTCTTAATCTGCAGTCAAAGGTTCAACCACTGAGCTAGACTCCCTGTGCTAACAAACCTGCCACCACAAAAGAGCCTGTCCTCATTGCCGAAACTAAAGGATTTCTAGCCCATGTCCTTGCACATGTCTAAAATCCTGGAGAGAAGTCAATGTTGACAAGTTTGAGTTATGTGGATCAATGGTTGAAGTCAGATGGCAACTTTCTGTACACTGAAATGCAAAACTTTCAAATCTGGCAGTGTAATAATTATGGATGTCCCATTGCAAACTCATGCCTTGTATCCTGGTGGTTCTCTGATGCAGAGAGAGGGACAGTATTTCGGAAACCCAAAACTGCAAATCTTTTAGAATGCAAAGGGTTTAGTTGGGGTCAAAAGAAGTGCTATCCCCAGGCTCTGCTAGACTCCCAAGTCACATCCAGTACAGAAGCAGTGTTTTCACCAACCACTAACTACATTGGAAGGCCATCAACGTGGAGCTTCATGTTTTGATTTTGTGTGTTAACGTGACTGTAAAAGGCACAGATCCTTTCTCAGCTCATAAAAGAGTGGCATCCCAGATCTATGTAACTTGAGATCCCAATCCTTTCCAACTTTCCAGCACCTCAATGCAGCTCCAAGGTAAGGAAACAAACATATTGGGGAGCTCTGTTTGAGTGTGACTGTTCTCCCATTGCAGGATGCAGCACATGCCCTCTTGGCATAGCTGCACCAGCGCTGGAAAGTTGGATAGGATTGGGCCCTGTAATTGCAGCCGGCTTTCCTGCAATTATGGTGCCAATTCATAATTGGCACCCCTTCACAACTGTACATCTGATGAGCAAACCTTTACTGCAGCAATCCAGCAAATAACATGATTTCACAGCAAAGGTACAGAAAAAAAATGGCTAGATGGAATTTCAACACTAGATGTCAGCCTTGCTCTTTTTAAAAAGTCGCTTGAAATGAGATGTGCTACAAAAGCTTTGGCAGACTGAGAAATCACATCCCATTAAGCTACTTTTGGAGAGCATTTCATTAATGATTCCCCCCACCTCTTTCCTTAAAACATTTAAGGTGCTTGAATGAAAAATAAAAACTTTGTACCAGATGGGTCTGTCAAGTTTATTTTTTTAGTCATTGAAGTTGGGATATTTGACTATTATTAAGGTATCCAAAGAATAGCCATGCAGATGAACTTATGCAGCAGCAAAGAAATTTGGTAATGGAAGTTACAAGAACACTGGGGCCAAGCGTCATGGTTTATAAAAGCACAGACTACTATGCAGGAAGGAGTTCACAAGCAAATGATTCCTGAAGCTACTGAAAATATATCACAATTTCACCTGCTGCCCCCTAAAATGGGGTGCTTTTGCCCCTTCTTTCCCTGTGCACAGCATGGCGGGAATACCTCTTTCACGCCATTTGGAGCTTGGCGAAAAGAGGAAAGTTCTAGTGCAACTGAATCTGCTCACCCTCAAGCTCAGTTCACCTGAACCCAGCGCCAATCTCCTTCCACCTGCCTGTCAATACAGTTTGAGACCAAGGCTGCAATCCTAACCACACTTTCCTGAGAGTAAGCCCCATTGAACAAAATAGGACTTAGTTCTGAGTAGGCCTGGTTAGGATTGTGCCCTGATTGCCATCCTGAAGGCACATAGGAATTTTTTTGTTCTCCACCTTGTTATCTTTAGTGAGGAGCTTTTTGCCCACCCCAAACTGTTTTAAGGTTGTGGTGTTTTTAGCTAGGTCAGCCATAGCTGGCAAGAACAGTGTGGGACAGTGAGTAGAAATAAAGATTTGGGAAACCAGAACCTATTCCAAGAGGCCATCTACTTTGGGGATGCTGGGTAGTAACCCCTTGCATTTGGATTGCAAAGTCAACCCCAAAGGCTGTCTAGCTTTGGGGAGGTGGTGCAGTTCAGCTTCCTCAACCTCCATGGAGGATGGTGTGGAGAAACTAGAAACATCACCAGATGGTTGGTCTACCACAAGGGTGTCAACCTTATTTCATACAGTGGGGCCGAATAGCATTTGTGGTGCCTACTGAGGGCTGATAGTGATGTCATTAAGCAAGCGATGATCAGAAATAAGCACTTTGTTCCCATTTAGGAACTCATTAGCTGAAATGACAGAGGAGAAAATATGCAAATCTTGATCAGTCATAAAGTAACTGCAGCTCAGCAACTTGATGATGCCTCAAAGACAGCGAATGGTACTCTTGGGAAATATATTGGAAGTGGGTACTATGTTATGCTCTTTCTAGTGCATGTGCTGAAGATGGTCCTTGAAGTTTTGTAAATTCAGCCACTTAATGTGGTCTGTTAAATCAGCTGTCTGCAAACTGGAGACTGCTGGGCAGTCAAAAAGCCCTTCCCATCCCAGCCAGAGCTTACAGTTCTGCCACGCTGTTGCTGCTCCTGGCACCCAATCTCGACAAAAGGATGCTCTAGGTCAGGGGTGTCCATGTTTTTGGCAGGAGTGCCACATTATCTCTCCGACACTGTGTCGGGGGCTGGGGAAAAAAAGAATTAATTTACTTTTAAAATTTGAATAAGTTTACATAAATGTATATATTAAAGATGAACTTATATGAATGAATGTATGACAGTCTTGCAATAGCTCAAGGCCTATAAAAGGCCTTGCACAAAGCAAGGCTGACCTTTCCTTTGCTGCCGCTACTGCATCACAGATGTGAAACAGCAAGCAGTGGAGGGAGCCCTCATTCCACAGCTCATGCAAGAGGTCAAACAGTTGCCCTCACACTGAGAGCAGTTGCGCTGGGCCCATGTGGGCTCCAGCAAATCTCTGGAGGGCCAGAGGCTCATTGGAGACTGGGGGCTCCCTGAGGGCTGCATTGGGAGTCCTTGAGGGCCGCAAGTGGCCCCAGGGCTGGGGTTTGGGCACCCCTGCTCTAGTTAGTTGTGCCTATTGCCAATAGCTCTAGTAGGCTGTGCAACAGGATGTCCAGGCAGACACAACTGCCCAGAGCATCCTGGTGTCGAAATCAGGTGCCAGGAGTAGTAGCAGCAGCAGCAGCAGTGTGGCAGAACTGTAAGTGCTGCTCTCATGGGAGAGCTATCTCCAAATGCTGGATCTGGCCTGCAAACTGGGGTTTGGAAAGCCCTGGTCTATAGTAGTGGTTCCCAAACTGTGTGCCACAGCACCTAAGAGCACTGTGGCAAACTCACAGGGGCACTGCAGGATGGCCCTGGGGGCCTCTTCTTTCTGGCTCTCCTAGATGCCATCATCTTGTCCAGGCTGAAATTATGAGAGATCTTACGTCATTTCACAACATCTTGATCTCAGTGAGTCTGGGAACCACTGGCCTATATGATCAGGTTTCTAAGTATTATTCTTAAGGAACTATATTATGTGTCTTGCAGCCTGATCTTGAGCATGGTTTCCTCAACTTCAAGTGGAGTTTCTTCCAAGGAAGAAAGGCCGTGGCCTAATTTTCCCATCTGGTATTTCTTATGGATCATATTTCGTAGATTTCCATTTGCTTCTGTTTGCACTTGGAAATAGATAGAATGATCAGATAGTCTCAGGACCTTCCATGATAAGGTTGCCTGGAGTCTCTTCAGACTAGAATATACAGACCAGAATTGATTCCACTGAGAAACGGCACAACAGTGTTGATAGCTGCTTTTCATGCAACATACCACTTATAATCAAGACCTCATGATCCTGACTTGTACACTCTCTTCTTCCATTTAAAAAAAAATATAGTAGGAGATTTCATTCCTGGAGAGAGAATTGGGAAGCTCTCTGACACATGAATCCCAAAGGGATTATTCCACTCTAGCAATTATCCTGAACAATAACCAGCTGCAGTGAATGAATTGTAACTGTCTTCAGCTGCAGACTGCAAGGCTCTGGCTTCCCACTATTGCTAAAAGAAAATAAATCCCTTTGCCTGCTCTCATGAGGTTAGCAGAGTATTTGAAACCAGGGGACATAGTCATGACTAGTTATGTTGTTTATGTCTTGTACGTACAAGAGTCTGCTTCTGTAGAATTCAGAGTTTCAAAATTGAAGGACTATACCTCAAGGAGACACTTAGAAGGTCCCAAGGTCACTCTGCAGGTAGGGCAGAGAATGAATCTTGTCTGGGCTCTGGAGATCAACTACCTGTCACTGTCAGTGATACCAAGCTAGCTGGGCCAGTTGGTCTGGTTCAGTACAAGATAGCTTCCCATGAACCCCATCTTCCTATGAAAATTCTTTGGCCACCGCAGCATGAAAAATAA
Organism: Tiliqua scincoides; assembly: GCF_035046505.1. NCBI lineage: Eukaryota > Metazoa > Chordata > Lepidosauria > Squamata > Scincidae > Tiliqua > Tiliqua scincoides. Next base: position 50,849,145 of record NC_089826.1, read on the forward strand.
ATAAAATAAAATTAAAATAAATTTCAACACAGTCATTCCTTCCTGTTTCAAAGAAGATTCAAACCCCCAAGGCCCAGGTGGCACGTCCAATGCAATCTTTCTCTATAGATGCTGTGGTGGATTTCAATGAAATCTCACCATTACTACTCTTGAGTAAACTACTCCTGGAAAACAATCAAACTCTTCCTTGATGGAGGGGACGTTACCACTCGCTTTGAAACGGGCGGTGGTTCGCCCCCTCCTGAAGAAGCCCTCCCTGGATTCCACTGTGTTGGATAACTACCGGCCAGTCTCCAACATCCCGTTTCTGGGCAAGGTAATTGAGCGGGTGGTGGCGTCCCAACTCCAGAGGGTCTTGGATGAAGCGGATTATCTGGATCCTTTTCAATCTGGCTTCAGGCCGGGCTTTGGGATGGAAACTGCCTTGGTCGCCTTGGTGGATGACCTACGCCGGGGACTGGACAGGGGGAGTGCGTCCCTGTTGGTCCTGCTGGACCTCTCAGCGGCTTTCGATACCATCGACCATGGTATCCTTCTGGGCCGATTGGCCGAGTTGGGTGCTGGAGGCACTGTTTTGCGGTGGTTCCGCTCCTACTTGGAGGGTTGGTCCCAGATGGTGGTGCTGGGGGATGCCTGTTTGACACCCTGGCCCTTGAGATGCGGGGTGCCACAGGGCTCAATTCTGTCCCCCATGCTATTTAACATCTACATGAAACCGCTGGGAGAGGTCATCCGGGGGTTTGGAGTGGGGTGCCATCAATATGCTGATGACACCCAGCTCTATCTCTCCTTTCCTCCAGACTCCAGGGTGGCAGTTGAGGACCTGGAGCGCTGTCTGGAGGCAGTGAGGATCTGGATGGGGGCTAACAAGCTGAAATTAAATCCGGATAAGACAGAGGCTCTCCTGGTTAGGAAATCCTCGATGCAGGTGCTGGACTATCGGCTTGCGCTGAATGGGGTTGCACTCCCTCTGAAGGAGCAGGTCCGCAGCTTGGGGGTCCACCTGGACTCACAGCTGCTCCTGGATTCCCAGGTGGCGGCTGTGGCAAGGGGGGCCTTCGCTCAGCTTCGGCTGGTGCGCCAGCTGCGGCCGTACTTGGATCGTGCAGACCTGGCCACGGTGATCCATGCCTCGGTGACATCGAGATTAGATTACTGTAACGCACTCTATGTGGGGCTGCCCTTGAAGACGGTTCGGAAACTGCAACTAGTGCAGAATGCGGCGGCCCGTGTGGTTACTGGAGGTAGGCGGTTCGACCCTGTCAGTCCGCTTCTCCAGCGGCTGCACTGGCTGCCCATTCGTTTCCGGGCCCAATTCAAGGTGCTGGTATTGACCTTTAAAGCCCTATACTGCTCTGGACCAGGGTATCTTAGAGATCGCCTGCTCCCGTACAATCCGGCTCGCCCTCTCAGGTCATCAGAGAAGGCCTTTTTACAAGTGCCGCCGCCTAGGGAGGTACATGGGGCGGCTGCAAGAAATAGGGCCTTCTCAGTAGTGGCACCAACGCTATGGAACTCCCTTCCCCTTGACTTAAGAATGGCTCCCTCTCTTGAGACCTTTCGGCAAGGCCTGAAGACCCTTCTGTTTAAACAGGCCTTCTGAGTTCTTGGCCTTTTAACATCTTTTTAACATCTTTTAATATTTTTTTACAGGCCTGATTCTTTTATGACTTGCTGCTGCTCTATGCTCTTTTTACCTATTTTTTTTACTCTGACTGCTGTTTTTAGTATGTGTTAATATGTTTTTATTTGTTTTTTAAATTGTTTTTAATATGTTGTAAGCCGCCTTGAGTCCCTTCGGGGAGAAAGGCGGGGTAGAAATAAAGTTATTATTATTATTATTATTATTATTATTATTATGTAGAGTTAATAGTCAGGAAGCCATTAAAAAGTTTTTGCTAGAGGGAATAAAGCAGGAGGAAATATAGGAATGCTTAGGAGATATGCTGAACAAGATAATTGGGGGAAAATATTTCTTTTGGAGATAGTCTTCCCTTTTAACCTTACAAAATCTTTTGTCTCTTTGCCTGTCATGTGTTTGAAAACTGATTTGATTGCCTGTTTGCAACTCTATATTTCTTGCCTATTTTTCCTTATTTTTGGACACATCTAAGGGCCCAGTCCTATCTAACTTTCCAGCACTGGTGCAACCACAGTGCAGCCCGAGATAAAGGAACAAGCATGCCCTTACCTTGAGGAGGCCTCCATGACTGCCTCCTCACCACAGGAAGCAGTGCACACCCCATTGGCACTGGAAAATTGGATAGGATTGGGCCCTAACTCCTCTGATGCTTCTGTATCTGTTCAGCCTCTCAAAAGCTGCTGGGACATCTTCCTGCAGTAGCCTTTGTTCATCCTTTGAAATGTCATTATCAGACAACCATGTGCTCAGAGGCATCACTAGGTTTGCATCACCTGGTGCCAGTGTGTCACCCCTATGATGAACCTCCTCCCGTGCAGTGGGTGGGGTGGGGCAATGCATCATTACACTGCCCCATGTCATCTCCTGGAGGCTCCCAGTGGCATTGTGCGCTTGTGCAAACAGAGGAAGGGTTACGCAAGCATGCGACATCGGCTGGAGCCTCTGGCTCTAGTTTGAAGGCTCTGCCTTTCCAAACAAAGGGGGGGGGAGGCTCCTGGTGGCATTACATGCTTGCGCGAACAGAAGAAGTGCATGGCACTAATAGGAACTCCCAGCCCTTCAATGCCAAAGAGGCACTGGGTGGCAGCAAGCGGCATTCCACCCCCTCTCAGTGCGTCACCTGGTATGGTCTGCACCCTCACACCCCTATCAACACCACTGCATTTGCTTTTGTGGATTGCCATCTTTCTTCATGCCTGGAGTAGCCAGGCTTCCTACTGAGCTTGGCAAGAGCCTATTGATTTTGCAGCCACACCTGTCTAGGTAAAGGAACGGAGATGGAGAAGCCAGGAGGCCTGTACTCCTCCAGTCAGGTAACAGGTGTGACATCATTCAAGCGAGGTTGCTGAAAGCACAGGGATACTCGTGTGTCTTTCTGCCAGGTCTACTTGGATAACTAATGCTGTTTTGTGGAAGACACCACCATTTGCTCTCCAGTAAGTGCAATGACTATGATTCCTGGGAAAATGTAAGTACCATGCAATGGAGACTGTATTTCTAGTTAGATATGTTTAGGGGGATAATCTGGTTTTGTTTGCTCTTTCCACTCCAAGCCACCTTGCCAAAGGCTATGGTTTAGCTACTAGATTGGGGTTTCTGTGCTTTGCTCTTGCGTCACTTCCTGCCTCTTTCTGCTGGGTGTTACTAGTTATTGTATCTATTTGATAACATTTTTTCCCCTTGCTTCTGGATTTTTAATAAACTAGTTACCTGTTGACTTTTTGTTTGCCTTTTCATGGGTAATGCAGTGGGTTGTCATGTCTGATTGTTCATGGGCACTACTGCAATTTGATATTTAGTAAGAACCCTGGGATGTGCGGGGGGGGGGGGATTTACCTGATGATCCCCTCTGCCTTGTTTGTGTAGCCTGGGATGGTGGCAGCGGATAGAACTATCAGCTTCCTTCCCCATTAGACTGCTAACCCAAGAAAAAGGGACTGCGGAGAGCAGGAAGGAATGCATGCATGCTAGCCAGTACTCCCATTAGTTAGCCTGTCTTGTGCTTGTACTGACAGCTTGCTTTGCCTTATTTTTGTTTTGTTTTATTTGGAAGCAACTTTAAGCATTTTTAATGGAATGGCAGGGTACACGTTTTATAAATAAATACAGAGTTATATCCAAATAATGACTCATTGGAATTAATGGGTCTTCAGCCTGTCTCACTGACTTCAGGGATGTTTAGTCATGACTAAATTTCTCAGGATACTGTTAGGGATGTTTTAGAATGTGCTTGATGGACAAAGAGTCACTCTATCATGACTGAAACTATTCCGGGGCTAGCCAACATTCAATTTAGTATTGTGTATAAGAAGGCAATTAAATGGGTGGGAACAATCATGCTATTAGAAAAAACTGTGCAAGATTTAATTGTCAATCTGGACTGCAATCCTGTGCCTGCTTTCCTGGGAGTAAGCCTTGCTGAACAAAATGGAACTTACTTCTGAGTAAGAACAAATACCAAGAAACAACCCAGCTAACCTGAAGTGCTTACAAAGAGCTACAGTCATCATGAACAGCCACAGTTAATGCACAATTAGTTTGGCTGAGTCCTGTCTTGAGCACTGTTTTCTTCTCCTCTTTGGCTGCACATTCCACAGCCATCCTTGCTTGACATTCTTATCAGTAGAGCTGATAAGAGGGCTTTTGGGCAATGCCCTCAACCAGAAGCCCCATGAGGGACAGTGCTGGCCTTCACAAGAACTGCCCCACTGGATCAGGCCATAGGCCCATCTAGTCCAGCTTCCTGTGTCTCACAGTAACCCACCAAATATGTCAAGGAGCACACAGGACAGCAAGAGACCTGCATCCACCCTTGCCCTCCCTTGCACCTGGCATTCTGAGAGGGTGACCCCATGTGTGTCACCTGGTGAGGTCCTGCCCACCCTAGCAAACCACTGTCAGAAGTCTCAGCAAACATAATCAAGCTAGTTTTGTGTGATGAGATATAACGTAATTTGACTCTTGCATAGCTCAATGTGAACATTTTTCTCTGGTGCAATTTCTGGCTAGTGAACATATGCACAGAAGATACCATAGATATTTGTCTATAAGGAGATCTCCTCGATAAGGCAAGGGCAGGTTTTCAGCCAAAATCATGGAATGTTCCATGACCCTCATATGTTGGGTGTAAAACGTAGGGGAAAGTGCTTGTAAGGAAGAGCTACAGCTTGCCCTAGAGCAGGGGTGCTCAGTACGTCGATTGCGATCCACCGGTCGATCGCGAGGCAAAATGAGTCAATCGCAGGCTTCTCTCCCGTCCACGCATCCCTGGGAGTGAGCTCCTGTCCACACATCCCTGGGAATGAGTCCCATTGACTCTACTGGGGCTGACTTACCTTTCCCCTGTTTTTGCACTGGTATGTATGGAGATCTGACCCCCCCAACTTCCATCTGTTGGTTCTGTGTGCAAGGGGTTTTGCACTGGTCTTGCTGTGATGCCTATACAGAGATCTTCCCTCCCCCACACCTTTTCCCTGTTTTTGCACTGGTATGTATGGAGATCTGCCCCCCCCCCCAACTTCCATCTATGATCATTAAGTCCAAGTACCATTCCACCATGACTGATGAACATTTGGAAGTGTGCTTGAGGCTGTCTGGAAGTGTTTGGAAGTGTACTTGAGGAAGTGTGCCAGCTACTGTCCGGACTATGCATCCTTGGTGGATTCACTTCAGTGCAAGTCATCAAAATAAACTCAAGTAATTACAAAAAATGTTTATAGTTAATTATGTTGTGTTGTGCAATATTGGCTCATGTGGTTATGCAAGGTACACCAACATACATTGTACATATAAATGTTATATGTTATGATGGCGCAAACATTGTAAAAAAACTCTGGTAGATCTCCAGGCCTTGCTGGGTTTCAAAGTAGCTCTCGAGCCAAAAAAGTGTGAGCGCCCCTGCCCTAGAGCCTGACTGAAAGGGGGGAAAGAATCTGAGCTGCACCACTGTTTTTGAAGACAGTAACAAGGTGCTTATGCAGTATTGTGTGCCATTACACCCTTCTGTGAATGGAACAGCCGGGAGGAGAGAGGAAGCAAGGGGAATTCCCCCCCCCCATCTACAGTTGCAGTGAGTTTGTAGATGGCAGGCTTTGAGAGCCGGGGCAGCCAGCCAGCCAGCCTGCTGAGCCACATGCTGGCTAGTTGCATTGGGAGGGGTGAAGCATGGCCAGCTGGAGCAACATTGCACAGGGTCAATTTGTGCCTGTTGCTCCTCTGAACTTCTCCTGGCTGCTGCAACACCCCTGAACTGCCCTGACCCCCTAAGTGACCTGCAGATAGGATGGGGGGATGGTCTATGCTGGATTTTTTTGGTAAAAATTTCTTGCCTTGTAGGAAAATATCTTTAGTAACCTAAAGGTAAATGATTAATACTGCTGAAATTCAACTGATAAAGTTAAGGGGGTTCTGCTCTGAGCTGTGCCTGGATTAGATGTTACATGTGACCTTACCTAAGCTATTCTGAGCTCCTTGAAGAAAGCGTGCGTGCGTGCGTGCGTGTGTGTGTGTGTGTGTGTGTATAAACAAATAAATAAAAGCATCAGGCAGTGACACAGCAGGATAGTTCATACTATATAGGCCAGGATGGGATGGAGAAAGAATATATTGCTGATGAGACGACGTAAATGTCATTAGGTTTAATGAACTACTTCCCAATTTATAACACATTCTCTTTCCTTCTCTGAGCAAAGTGGCCTATATGGCTAATAAATCCTTTATAGACTATTTTAAATTCATAAAAGCAAAGAAGCTGGCTTGAAAATGGTGTAGTATATTTTTATATGCACTCGTTGGCTGATGATTTCTGTAGTGGAATATTTACTATGTTTTTATAACTGTCTGTTTCCATTACTTGACTTTATTTAAAGTTACTGTCATGGAGTTCTGACATAAATTGATACATTGCTTCACTCTTACACTGCTGACCAGCTTGCATTTTTATTACCTTCTTGTTACAAAAAGAAACAGGAAAAGCTCTAATCTCAATTTTAGTAGGCAGTCAAAATTATTTCTTAAGGTCCAATTCTATCCGCTGATGGGAGTGCAAGGATGCTGGTGGAAGTGATGTTCTGCTGGTGAATACAATGAGGCCGCCAATGCACAGGTTGGTGGCTTCCTGTGCAGGCCAGTGGAAAGACCGCTGTCTGCCATTAATAATGGGAACAGGCAGTAGGAGTCTCGAGTCTCCGCCCTCTGTGACTCGACTCTTATCGAGTCATAACGGGAGTACTTTCTGAGTCACCTGGAGCGTTTTCACGACTCGAAAAGACTCGAGACACCAATATTTTTTATACACGTCAGGGGCATGTGTATGTGTGTATCAGAGTTCTCTGTAAACACTCCCCTGATGCCCCATCCCATCTGTAAACAAGGCAGGAGGGGGTGGGATGGATTGCAAGAGAGTTGGGACAGAAGTGGAAAGAGGGAGGAGGGTCATGCACATCAGATATAAGGCTTAGCAGGATGACCCAACCCTTTGCAGCTCTACTCAGAAGTAGTCCCACTGTAGCTGGTCATTCAATAGTGCTTCCTCCCCCCTAGAAACAATGGAGTGCACAGCAGCCATGCATTTGGAAAGCGTGATCTCTACGAACTCCCCCTCCCCCCCCGCATCCCTGTGTCCTGGACTTGCATAGCGCAGTGTTTAACCTGGCCCTGCTCTAGAATGTTTGTGTGTAAATGAATGCTTTGTCTCTTTAAATATAAACGTATGGCCTCCAAATTGTTTTCAGATACAGGGTGACCCCCAAAAAACAGAACCCATAAAAATTTTATTAAATCCTACAAAGGTCCATTAAATTTCAAGAAACTTTTCCTTGGTTGACCAAGACATATTGGGGAAGATTATTGTTCCAATATATCATGCACAAAGTCGACTTGTATACCCTGAAAGAAAAAAGAAGAAAAATTAAAATTAACAGTTTTATTCAAAGATTTGTGGGTCCTGTTGTTTGTTTTTTTTTTGGTCACCCTGTAAATGCACTAATCAAAAGATAATTCTTCACAATTCTTTTTTTTTTTTTTTTTTTTTTACAAATTATGTTCTAAAATTTCCCTAAATGCATTTAGCTTTTTGAAGGCTTTGTAGGTTTCCTATGACCATAAGTCTGCATGAGCCACTCCAGCAGCAAAGGAACACATGCTGTTTGATATACTTCACCACTTTTAGCTGTTGATTTGCAATCTGTCCCTCCATCTCGGGCCCAGCAGGCACACACCTGTAACATCTTATGACACATTTCAGCGTTTCCAATGGAGTAAGTATAGTTTAAGATTGAGGAGAGTCAGGACTTCAGTTTTTCATTTGTTGTTCTTGACATATAAATCGCACACTGTGATGAAATGACTATTAAAGTTGTGAATGACATCTTACAGTAAACATTTCAGGGAAAGATCAACCCTTCCACCCCCCTCTTTTCACCCACATAACTGTGTAACATATAAATCTCTTTTAAAAAAAAATCTGAAAAGAAAATTACTACAAATACAAGAAGAAGCAATAAGAAATGTTCTATATAAATCAGACATAGAGAATTATGATGACAAAAGATATCAAGGTAGTGGAAGCAAAGGTAATTACAGAGAACAACTAATTCTTATCTTTTCTTGCTGCAAAGAAGTGAGAGAGATAGAGACAGAAAACTCCATATGTAATCCAAAAGTCTACCAGATAGAGATGACCAGTAATGCAGTTGTAGAGCTAAATACGTACTAACACATAACCAAGACTGGATGCAATTCACTGCTGGATTACTAAGCAGTTAAAATGTGATTTCAAAACTAGGTACAACGTCTGTTCTTTCATTCACTCATTCATTCATAATTGTTATCCATCCCATCCCCTGAATAAAAAATTGGGGATTTTAAATCATATATTTGATTTAGGATCATGAGATCCCATATAGGGATTTTATGATGGCAACCACCATATTAATCAATCTGGTAATAAGGCTTAGTATTTGCATAGAGCTTTTTGAGTTGCAAACACTTCACATGTATTATCTTAATGTTGTCCTTGTGACAACCTTGTAAGGTAAGTATAATTATCCCCATATTACAGCTGGGGAGCAGAGTCTGAAAGATTAGCCCAGGGCTACGTAGTGAATTCATTGCAGACGTGAGATTCAAATCAGGGAAGTCCTGATTCACCTCTCAGTCTCTTAGCCACAACGCTACACCAGAGAGCTCCATGCCAGACTGCTTGTAGTTTCCCCGTTTCATGCGTGCTGTAGAAAATATATAAGCATAAGCCCCATATCAGATTACTGGAGAGAATCTTATGAAACACAGCTTAAAAGAAATTGATCCAACAAGAATGATAAGCCTTTCAGCTTCTGATTTGCAGTAAATTGGTAGAATGCAAAAGACAGATGCTGAAAATGACAAGTTGAAATGGAGTCAATGCAGATTCATCAAGGGTGTCAACAAACTCATAGGGTAACAATGCATATGCAATGATCAGTTTTAGATGTACTGTAACTATTCAAGAAGGAGATCTTGGTGTCATAGCAGAAAGCTCTGTGAAGCGAAAAAAGTCATTTTGGTGTGGTCTGACAGCAGAAAAAGGCAACCAGAGCTTTAGAAATGATTAGAAAAGGAGTTGAAATCAAACAGCGACTGTTGCAATGTCGCCATTAGGTTTATCTCTGGTACAATTGTGAGCACTTCAGGGAGGATATGGAAGAATGGGAGAAGCCATAGAAAAGGGGAGGCAAAATGTCTACAAGGAATGAAGAAATGTCTCTTTGAAGAAATGTCTTTGAAGAATTGCAGCCCTGAGGTAAGGGAACAAGCATTCCCTTACCTTGAGGAGGCCTTCATGACCATCCCTCCACCACAGCTGCATCAGTGCTGGAAAGTTGGATAGGATTTGGCCCTGAAACTCTTGAGGTGGTTGGGGTGTGTGTGTGTGTGTGTGTGTGTGTGTGAAAAGATATTGTGGGAGGATGATGCAATAGTGGTTTATAAAGTAATGGCTGGATGCTGTATAGGGGAAAATAACTCACTAGGAGGTTCTCGAGCTGGTGGTCTGGGACCCACCAGTGGATCATGATCCAATTTTTGTTGGGTCACAAAACGGACAGGGTAGATTAGGCTATGTGCATCAAGGGTTAAACAAGCTGTTTTTTGGGGGGGGGGGAGCACTGCTGCCCAATCATCATTATATCCACAGCCCTTGGTATTTATAAATCAGATAGCAGCATCGAGGGCCTCTAAAACATTTGATAACCACTGTACTAGCTCTTTCAAAACAGAAAAGTATGAGCTCAGTCAATAAAACCAGAAGTGAACATGCGTAGGTCAGTGGTAGGAACAGCTGTGGGGAAAAGTAAGCCTCAGAGTAGGCCCCAAAGAAAAGAGAGACCCCTGTCCTGAAGACCACCAGATGAGTGATTTGAACCTGAAAAATTCATCAATACACTCTCAAACATGGTTCCCTTCATACATGACAGAGGCAGGGTGCCAAGGATCCATGTTCATCACTCTTTAGACTTGCCTCTAGGAACTGCATGCAAGGTGTAATTCAAACAGATGCATTCCCCCCAAAGATTGGGGGGGGGGTGAGAGTTCAGTTAAAGCACCTTCTTAGTACATAGAAGACTTTGGGCTCAATCCCTGTCATGGATGTGGAAAAGCCCTTCCCTGCCCCAAACAAGGACAGCCTCTGCCAGTCAGTGTAGACAGCACGGGCCAGGAGGAACCAATGGTCTATCTCATGAGGTGACGGTAGCATATGTTGAAAAGAGGTGATTTCCCATATTGTTCCCTATAAGAACAGCCCCACTGGATCAGGCCATAGGCCCATCTAGTCCAGCTTCCTGTATCTCACAGCGGCCCACCAAATGCCCCAGGGAGCACACCAGATAACAAGAGACCTCATCCTGGTGCCCTCCCTTGCATCTGGCATTCTGACATAACCCATTTCTAAAATCAGGAGGTTGCGCATACACATCATGGCTTGTACCCCGTAATGGATTTTTCCTCCAGAAACTTGTCCAATCCCCTTTTAAAGGCGTCTAGGCTAGACGCCAGCACCACATCCTGTGGCAAGGAGTTCCACAGACCAGCCACACGCTGAGTAAAGAAATATTTTCTTTTGTCTGTCCTAACCCGCCCAACATTCAATTTTTGTGGATGTCCCCTGGTGTGAGATTATGCTCCGCTTCTCTTAAATTTTGAGCCCTTCCAGTGCTATTCTTTTTTAGCTACTAGTCTCCTAAGATATCCTTTGGGTAGTGATGCCCTTTATGGTAAATACATTTTCCCCTTTCTCAAACTCTCTCTAAAAGCACGTTAAAGTGACACTTCCATTACTTTGTTGTGGCATATTTTCACAGGGGCTGTGGATTTTTGTTGTTGTTCATATATTCCTTTTCCACCCAGCACTAACAAGGGGTGTTGACTTCGACTCAGCTAGTCAGAGACAGTCTGAAGTGCCTGTCGGCACTGCCAGGGGAGACCCTACTGACAAAGGGTGTAGACATAAATGTTCTCTCAGATTTTATTGATCACTTGTGCTGGGTGTTACCTTAGGCTTTCTCACCTTCTTTACTTGTGAGGGGGAAAAAAAAGAGAGGTTCTATGTTAAATGCACATTTAGTCAATATTTTCTTAAAAGAGGGAATAAAAGGTCACTCAGCAGAGTGCAAGTTACAAAAAATGAAGAATTCAGAGTCTAAGGAATTTTGTTTGCAAAATTCATCCTGGTGTTAATCCTTGGGGGGAAAAAACTATCTCATCAACATAGCTCAGACATTATTTGGATGCCAGTGCAACTCTGAGGGTGGGCAGACAAAAACAGGGAGCAGATGGGAGGTCATGATGTGAGAGGTACAAAGAGGAGTCAGACACCAGATCTTTATCCCGCTTTAGAGGACATGCCCCCAATGCTGGAAAAATGCAATGCCAATGACAACACTGGGGTTAAAAGTACAAATAAATCTATAAAGAATAAATGCCAGAATTTTGCACCTCCTGCCACCCTAGGCCCACTCACTTTCCTATGATGGAGCATAGGATGCAGACTATATTTGGCAATCATTCACAGCACACCAACCCCAGTACTGAAGCCCCTGCCAAGAAGTTTACAGCTCAGGTGTAAGGGAGGCTCTTCTCAGTGACCATGAGCCCCCTGTTCTCTTCTGCCATGACTGTGATGGGGAAGAGATGGAAGGGTCTGCATACCAACACCCATGCTGGCAAATGCCAGTGACAAAGTAAAGGGCACAAGATGTGTGTGAGTGTAGCTAAATAGGCATGCTCCTGCAGTAGGCACCTTGTGTCACATGCTAGCGCAATGTTTTGCCTATGTGGTGTCCTGTGTCACACTGAAAGCATTGGCTAACTCTGCTCAGGGGTGGGTCAAGTTGATCAGCTGCCCAACATGGCTGCTGATCTTTTGGCCCTTGCCAGCATACCTCTTGCATGTCAGTGCATCCCATGTGTCAACACACACACCCCATCTACTAGTACCATTCACCTCCTCTCTCCCAGCTCTGCCACCACCACCTCTTCCATGTACTCTGGTAAAGTGCTGAGCTGGGAAGCTCCTGTTCTTCCCCACTTTGTCATTTGACATGACAAGGCAAGGGAGAAACAGCAGTGACCTTTTCCTGAGTAATCAGGACTGTACTCAAGAAAGTGATTGCAGTAGTGGAGCTGAAAGCCCCCCTTCCATCTCACACAGTCTTCAAGTGCACGAGAAGAAGATGGAGCAGTGTCTAGGGATGTGGTGGGTTTGGGGAGGTGGCAGGTAGGTATGAATTGCAGGGTACCCCCCACCAGCTGGCCAACTCTTCCGACTTGGATCAGCTGTTTCCGTCAGCCCCATGGCTCTGCTTGATTAAGGTGCAATTTATGGGAGAAACAGTGAAAGAGTCCAGTCTGCAGCCAACCTAGATAAAAATAATGGATTACTTCTTCTACTACCACGACTATTCAACATTTTGAGATGGACATATATGCAGGAAGATGATCACATCAGCCCTTGTCAGAATACCTGCAAATGTACTCTGCTAAATAATGCAGATAATGAGTTGAGAGATCTATTTAAAGATCTGAAAAGAAATAATCCTTACTGAGAAAAAGGTAGCCATATTTCTGGACAAATCAATATGCATATGTTCAATACACACATGCTGCTAAGGCAACAAAATCCTGTTGCAGAAACATTTAACCAGGATAAGGAAAAAAAGTTCTCATTTTATTTGCAGTCATACAAATGAAACACACAGCAGGGAGATTTTCTCAAGCAGAAACTTCCTGTTCAGTGACAAAGAGTACCATTTGAAGAAAAAAAAAAGTTTAAAAAAACACAACCCAGCATCCTTGCCCTGTGTTGGTCAGATTTCCGTGCAAAGAAACCAGGGGCATCTCTGTCATGGATGCCAGCGGTTTTCATCAAGTGGGTAAACAACTAGATGTCCTCCTGTTTGCCTGGCAACTCTCACCTCTTTCTCCATGCACTAGTGTGTAATCCTGCCGGTACTCCATGTTTCAGGCATGCTCTACCTTGAGTCACTGGGGTTTTTGTATTGCCTTGTTCATAAGGTCAATAAAGAGGTTGTTACAGTTGCTATCTTTAAAGCCCTGTGTATTTTAAGGAATCCAGAACCACCTTTCAGAGCGCGATACCATAGTCTTTCAAGACTGAAGGTTGCCAACATGATGATGATTTTAAGGAAAGCTGCTACAGCACTGTCTTCACTGTCAGTTAAGATCTTTGAGGGAGCCCCTTCTCCATATGCTATCCCATGTATGTGGGACATAGCCTTCTTTGTTGCAGCCCCCAGTCCTTGGCACTCTCTCCCACATGAGGTTGGGAATGCTCCCTCAATCCCTTTTAAGGTTGTAAAAACTCACCTATTTTGATGTGCTTCAGGGGAGGAGGATGAGTGGTTTGCCAGAGTTGCTGCTTTAAACCAGATTTTATTGGTGCTCATTAAAATGATCCTGCACCTTGAGCTTCCAGCATTTGCTCCCTCATTTCTCTTTGATTATTGGTAGCTTATAGTCTTGTAGTAAAATATCCTATATAAGTTTCACTGGATTCTGACATCAAACAGCCATATCCTGATTCATTCAAAGTCCTTCTATAACAAACTGGATCAAGCGAGTTGTCAGACTCATGCATTCAAACAATTTGGCTATGAATCAGAGTTGCCAATGAATTCAGAACCTGCTGTCTTACTTTGCCAGGGCTTGTATATGTCTGTAGTCTAGTCTCTTCCTCTCTGCCCTGTCTGGTCATGCAATGCTTGTACCAGCTCCCAGACAGATGGGTACTCTGGATCTGATCCATAACATAAGCACTGACCCATGCTTCATCTCAGCTTCTGCTTGCCAGATGGTATCCTACAGTAAGCTCTATTCAGTTCATTTGAGCTTTTGCTAATGGACAGCTCTGAGGATTGGTCTGTTCCAACTTGCACCGATCAATCTGTTTTGGTGTCACTCTGATCTTGATGAACAATCTCGCTGTTCTTAGGTGAGTGCAGCAAACCTTCACTCTAAAATCTCATATAGGTTTTGGGTGGCAGAGAATTCCGCAAGGTTTAGGATGCACTGACAGTCAGCATGGGCATTGTCAAGGGTGGGTGCACTGAGGAATTCATCACATAACACTGTAATCTCACTTGGTTGCTGGGGGTTTGAGGGGATCAAAATGTGATACGAACTCTATTTGAACAAGGTTTAAGATCTGATCAAGTACAATTGGAAGCATTTTGGGGTGAAGAGTATGGTGGACATCTCAAGAAAACATACACAATGTGTTTAAATTAAACACATTAATTTAATGTGTTAAATTAAGTCATAATTCACACATATACTTTGATACTATAATTCACACATATATTGCACACAGAAGCAGTTGCTTGACCTGGTTAGTTAGTTAATGAATTTGACCAAGTGCTCAAAATGTTCTCCATTGGCATCTATCCACTGCTGACATTGTTGACTAAGGCAGCGATTCTCAAACTCGCGTGTAGAGTTTGAGCTGCAATAAGTCTTTGCAGAGGTGGGGGGGATGGCAGTGACGTGATCCCCAGGATCGCTCCACCACTGGGGACAGACAGGCTTCTTCTTTTTTTTTTAACTTATTCCCTGTCTGTGCCGGCCTCTTGGGGGTGCAGAGAGCCCTGCAGACCTCTCTGCAGGGCTCCCCGTGCCTCAGAAATTTGAAAAATGCAACTGCAATCCACTTCCGGGTTCACAATCATAACCCAGAAATGGCTGCATCACATTTTTTTTTTCAAAGCTCTGAGGCATGGGGATAGACAGTGCTTCTCAGGCTGGTGGGTCATTCATGCCTCACCAGTGTGAGAACCACTGGACTAAGGGATCTGTAGATGTCCACCAACATCTGTGCAGGGATGATTCTGCCCATCTCCTCAGTTGATTCCCTTGGGTGTTTGAGTGTTACAGTTTTCTGCAATGGGGTTTGTATGAACGACAACTTGTTGAAGTGACTCCCAGTATATTTCCTCATCCCAGGAAATCAATGGAAGGGTTAGAATTTCTATGATCTATCCTAGGGGTGTAAAACTCATTACATACAGCAGGCAGAAGAGTATTCATGATGCCTGCTGAGGGCCAGAAGTGATGTCACTGAGCAGGTCATGACCAGAAATGCACACTTTTCCTCTCTTAGAAACTCATTAGCTGCAAACTACAAAAGAGAAAATACGCAAATGTTTTCAAGATATGGGAGAGCCCAATTATCACACAGACTGCCCTTTCAGCAGTGACACCTCAGCACAGCTCCGCAACTGAGAGCAGCTGGTGGTGGTGGTGGGAGAACCTGAGGGCCAAATGAAGAGCTTCTGGGGGCCACATCTGGCCCCCGGGCCTTATGGTTTGAAACCCCTGATCTATCCCTTACTTTGGATGAGGTGGTGGTGGTAGTGGTGGTGGAAGGATTACAGAAACATTCTTGTTTATCACAAGCTAATAATAATAATGTCAAGGAACTCCAGGTGATGCATATAGGGTTTGCCACTTTTGCCCAGGCATCAAGGCACTGATCAGAATGTAAGATTCCTAGCCTCAGTAAGCTGGCTGCATCATGCAACTTCAAATCATAGCCCTGCTCTGTGCTGATTTATGCATCTGATTTATGCTATGGTGAAATCTTGTGCAGTTCCACCCCCAACCCACATGCAGAGAATTTCTACATTTAGCAAGGGGTAATGGTATGTTGTTGGAAAAAAAAATAGAAAGAATTTGTACTCTGTCTTCAGAGGCACATGTGACAAGAGCACAATTCTGAAGTGCTTACCTTTGATCATAGAGAATCAATCTCATTTTCAAGGATTTGAGCATTTGAGATGGGAGAAATTTAATTAGAGCATTTTAGTCACAAAGGCTGAGAGCTGGAATGGAGACTGCAGAGATAAATAAAATGGAATGATGCCAATAATGAAAAAAAAATCCCCCTATTAGAATGTAGAATGAAATCACATAACGCTATACTAAATGGGAGAGGCTGAACCAGACTAAATATAGAAAGCATGGTCTCTAAATTGCTATCCTATTTATGAACTATAAGGACTGTGTACATATAGTATCCAGTATGATCACAGGTGATTCACAGCCCAGTCCTATTGAAAGGCTGCACTTTGTGGCTGCTGCAAAAGGGGAATTGCCATTTAGCAAGGCCATGCAAAGAGTGAGCAGCTACAACAAATGTGCGGCTTCACAATGTGGCTGCCATACCCTTCTTCAGCAGCTTCCTGGCTGATTTTTGGCTTCTGCTGAGCCGCTGCAGGCCCCTGAGCACAGTGCTATACTTGGAGATTTGCACTGTCTCAGCAGAAGCTGCATTTTGAGGGCTCCAGGCAGACTTTTTAGCTCCCTGCAGCCTCTCCTGGGTTGTGCAGAGATCCTTCTCCTTGCCCTGACTCAGCCCAGAATGCATCATGACAACTCAACTACTGCACCACACTCCCTAAGAACCTTCATATATTGCTTTTCAACAACAACAACAAAAAACTTCACAAAATGTTTACAGAGAAAATAACCAAATCTAAATAACCAAACTAAAAATCTACATGAAACTGCTGGGAGAAGTTATCCTGGTATTTGGAGTGGTATGCCATTGGTGTGCTGATGATGCCCAGGTCTATCTCTTCTTCCCAACCAATACTGGGGAGGCAGTCAAGGTTTTGGAGTGTTATCTGGAGGTGGTTGGGAACTAAATATGGCCTAACAGGTTGAAATTAAAACTGGACAAAACAGAGGTCCCCTCATGGTCTGGAAATCCACAGTGCAGATGCTAGATGATTCATCTGGCCTTTTTGGTCAGGTTCACTCCTGAACCCTGAGAACTAGAGATAGGAGAGGGATCCAAACCACAGAGGGTGGGTGGGAGCACCATGGGCAGACTGGTATTGGGCTTTACTCCAGGGCTCTTGGCAACCTAATGCTGGCACTGGAAAAGGGGAACCAATCCGGGTACTTGAAGGACAGTCTTCTCCCATACTTGCCCCCTGCCTCCTATCATCTGTGTCTCTGATTTGGGTGCCTGGTTTATCAGAAGTGAGAAAGGCATCTACAAAAAGTACAACCCTTTCAACTGTGGCATAACCCTATTTGAATGGTCTACCCTTCAAGGCCAGGCAGGCATACCCTCTGCCAGTTTTAAAGTGGCTGATTTAAGACCATACTGATCAAGAAAGTAAGTGTTCAAGAGTTATGCTGGGTGATTATCTGTTTTTCCCCCTGGTATTTGTTGTTTGGTTTTTATTAACTTTTTTTTTTTTTTTGGTACACCACACTAGAACTTTTGAGAGTAGGGAAACAATGAAACATTTAAAAGTAAAAATAAACAGGGAGCAACAGGAAGTGTGGAGAAGAGGAGAATGGTGGGTTACAGCAGTAGTTCTCAAACATTTTAGCACCGGGACCCACTTTTTATAAGGACAATCTGTCAGGACCCACCAGAAGTGATGTCATTAACCTGGAAGTGAGGTCATGGCCAGAAGCCCATTTAGGCTTCAAATCTAAGCCACGATCAGCCAAAGGTCCCATTTCACAGCATGCTCATGCTGTTATTTTGCATAGCTCAGAATTCAAACATTCCAGCATGGAAGTCAAAGCAGAACGCAGATTTGGATCCTTCTCCAAACCACACAGCCCTCCCACCTTTCTAGCGTCTCTACTTGCCACCTATGCAGGGCAAAGCACTGTACCCACCCACAGGGAGCCCACCCTCTCCAGCAGCTCTGGACCTTGTATTTTCAATGGTGACTGAGCTAGGTGCTACGTGGCCTATCTGAAATTGGCTCATGCCCCACCTGACCCACAGTTTGAGAAAAGCTGGGTTACAGCATTGGAGATGCTCTAGTACAGGGCTTTTCAAACTGGGGTGTCGCGACGCCCCAGCCTGTGAGCCTTGGCCACTTTCCCCTTTAAGGGAGGGGGGAAGGCAGCAACGCGATCCCCAGGATTGCATTGCTCAGGGGGCTGCAGGAACGGGGATGCACTCACCAGCAGCCTGTCGGGGGTGCAGGGAGCCCTGTGCGACCTTCTGCAGGGCTCTCCAGGTCTTGAAAAGTGAAAGAGCAGCGATTGCAGAAGTGGAGCGCAATAGCTGCACCTTCGCTTTTCAAGTGAAAAGAGGTGGAGGAGAGCAGAGGCAATGGCAGGCATGTTGCTGGATAGGGGTGTGTGAGACATTCGGTGTGTTGCATTATGGGAGGACTTGTGCTGATCCTGGTCAGCCAACCCACATTCACAGGCAATAGTGATAAATGTAGAGTGAAAGCCTGGATGGTGAGCTATGATTGCATTTCATTCCTATCTCTTTGATAGATAATTTTTCAGCTGCCATGAGGTGGGTCTAAGTGGATTCTGCGGAAGCGGTGGAGGCCATGTAATGAACGCCTCCAAGCTAGACTTCCATCAGATTGTACTTAATTAAGGCAAGGGACACAATTTCAGAGTAAACCAATTAAAGGCATTTTAATTAAATACATGAACACTGCAGCAGGAGCAGCCAGTGTCCAGATAGCTCTTGCTGCTTAATTTCACAACAGCTTGGAGGGTTGGAGAGAGGGGGGCAACAGTGAGGGATTGCTGTTTATAAGGAAGGAAAATTTAATTTCTGCTTCCAAGAGTAAGCCAATACTTCTTGCTGTCAACATTTAAAACTAAAGTAGCGGCACACACTTGTTCCCCTGACCTTGACCACACTGCCTTTGGATTGTGACCATATCCTGACCTGAAACAGTCATTGTGTGACCCAAGCTAATAACAAAATAACCTTAATTTTGTAATTTTGCACTAATGCAATTGTGCCTCCCATACTTCAAACTCTGATTCTTTGTTTACAGCCATGACTCCAGTAAGGATCTATATATGACTGACTTCACAATTAGTTTGCAATTTAGACAATTAGTGGACAAGGGCAGTTTTTGGGTGGGGATGCCTGGGGCAGCAGAAGGTGATCTGACACTGCCCCCACTATACACCCTACACATCAAAGGCAGCAAGCCAGCCTATTGTCCCCTTAACTTTCTCCTTTTATGTGCAGTCCTTGTAAGGTGCTGGGACTGCACATCCCATTCTTCCTTTTTTAAGGGACGGCATGAAGATGAAGAAAGATAAGGTGGTAGGAAGCAGGCTCACTGCCTTCACACTTACTTCCAGCTTACTTTTAGCAGACAGGAAGTGGATCAGAGTGGTTTCAGGAAGGTGACAGCAGATTTTGGGTGAAAAGCACCCTGAATCTTCCTACCTGTGCACTGCAAGCTGCAATAATTGCCTAATACTTGGGCCAACTCTGGAGATGGCTTTTGTATAGCATTGGAAAGAACACTTCCATTGGATGTGATATGGGAGCCTGAAATTCCTTGAGCACTGTTCTGAAATTTAAGTTTATGTCCTGCTCTTACATGAGATCCCCAAAGGTCACCCACTCAAGGCACTGATAAGACCCGCATCTGTTTAGCCTAGCTTCATCAATGCTCCAGTTTCAGATACTCTTAGATTTTTATTCATCTGGCTCTGAGAATTATTTCAGACATGTTTTATGGTATTTATTTTTAATGTTGAATAATTAACTTCACATATGCAGCAATGAGAAAAATTGTGTTTACAGGATTATCTGAGCACAGCTTTGGAATTCCAAGTGCAGAGTCTATGGAGGCACTTTGGGCTGAAATATATTGTTAAATAATTTAATGGATGAGTCTGTGAATGTGTTTCCTATGCAAGATACTTCCATTCCCACAGCACATTTTTTTCCATTGGCCGATACCTAAATGCAGAATCCCCTATAAACCATCCTTCTTTGTAAGTTCCTGACATTCACAGTAGTGAGGGGTTTCCTATTTTCTGCTTCTGTTTTTTTTTTTTTAAGGTTACATTTTCTAAAAGCTCCTGAAGCACAATTGTCACAATGGACAGACCAGAGTAGCCAGATTGATCTGTGGGCATTAAATGGTTTCATTTCTGAAAAGTGCTTTTGCAAATATTCATTGGAGAAAAAGAATAAGGCGCTTAAATATGACATACTGTGTGACATAGAAATTAGGGCACACAAGAGTTTCTTTAAACAAAGCTGCATGCAAGAATTAAACCAATTAATGAGAATGACAATGTAATTGTTTCCTTATCTCCCAACAACCAAGCAACAATTCATGTTAAAAAGTCATGGCTGTCAATCAGTGCAAATAAAATACTAACAAATTTCATGAATAATCTTTGGACCCCACAACTAGCTCAAAAGCCTGAACAAATTGGTAGTTTGGCAGGTGCTGGGCTTTCAGCGCACTATTGATGTTTTAATTCCTGCATCACACTGTGTGTAAAACAGAATTAATCTTCAGATTTTCAAATCTTGGCCAAAGCTGCCAGAAATTTCCAGAGCAAAAAATGAACAGAATACAAAAGAAAGAAGAGCTTGATATTTTCAAAATATGTAAACATGTGCTGATCAGAAACTGAATACTGGTTGTGTAAAGTACTTCTAACCAGAGAGTAATCAAAGATGGCATTTTGGGGTTACAAACTCTGGCACATCTTTTCTTCACCCAAACAAAATAAATTAAAGTTGAAAGAAACAGCTGCGCATAGCACCTTATTTAATATTGATGGTAACTGAAATATGGATTTGAATGTGTTACCTCACCCAGGTTTGTGCGCTCTGTCATTGCTACAGGAGAGAATAAATATGATTTTATTCTGGGGAGAAATCTAAAATCTATTTCTGATATAAGGTCAAGAACAGCTGTAGAGAAACTTTCATTGTGTGCATTTTTTTTCCAAAATAGACATGTAATTTATTAGGGTTGAAACTGGATCAAATAAATTATAGCTGATTCGTGTTAGATTTATCTGATTAATCAATTAAATTTTCAAAATGTACATATTCATAAAAGCTTTCTTCGTTTTCTTGTTATATTATTGAATTAACACACCTGTTAAAGGGACATTTCATGACATCTTTGCACAGCAGGAGAAATGCCCAACTCTAAATTTTAAAATTTTTGTCATCCCCACAAATTGAGGATGAAACTCTCTCTAGTAGTCTAGTAAGTTGTGGAAGAAATGGCATCAGTTAAACTAGGTAATAATCAAAAATTATTGGAGGCTGTTTTTGTAAAAAAAAAAAAAAAAAAAAAAGGTGCTTTGAATATGCTCTTAGACCAGTGGTTACAGTTTCCCTGAAGCTCCAGTTGCCTTTGGAGGATTCAGGTTGGGCCAAGTCAGTGTGGGTCTGGGAGATCTGCGGATGGAAAATCTGCGGATAAATAGGCTCGACCTATATACGAAAGCAGCACTGTTGTAATCTTCTTGGTTGGTACTTTTGAGGAAGAAGCATTGGTAAGATTTGTCAATGATGAAGGTCACAAACTGGGGTTCACAAATGTTGACTTGGCTTACTAATCAGGCATTATTTTCAGTTGAATTAAACGTCCTACCCTTCTCCAAAGTCCTCAGGGACACTCAATGCAAATGGTTTGGGGGAGAGAT
Source organism: Tiliqua scincoides (assembly GCF_035046505.1). Taxonomy (NCBI): domain Eukaryota; kingdom Metazoa; phylum Chordata; class Lepidosauria; order Squamata; family Scincidae; genus Tiliqua; species Tiliqua scincoides. Next base: position 50,870,764 of record NC_089826.1, read on the forward strand.
GGGGGGGGGTCTTCATTTATGTTGGAATGAAAACTATAAAAAAAAAAATAAGTGGGAGCTTTCCCAGTACTCAAAAGGGACTTTTTTCCTACCTTCTTGCAAATGGAAATGAGTCCTTCAGGGAAGGGTTGTGTGTGGTGCAGGTGTTATTGGAGGGCCCCTGGCAAATTGATTTGATTTGTGGATGTCTGCTCACAAGCCAATCATAGCCTACAACTCAATTCCTTTCATTAAACTCCTCTTCCTTTTTGCTTCCAGACAGTGCATCTCCTACTCAGGTTAGTCAAGCAATTTATGTGGGGAAAGTGGATAGATAGATTTACACGCGTGAAACATTCATTGGAAAGATTCCTCTGCTGATCTTGGTGCCTGGAATCTTTCATGGAAATTTACAGTATATCCCAATATGAAACATGACTTGCCTATACAACTGAAAGAAAGCACAACCAGGAAAAATAATCTAATGAGGAAGAAATGAACAATGCTGATATTAATCCGAAAAGATTTTTGCATATATTGTTAAACAAGCACCATTAGTTTTGTTAAACTCTACCTCCTCCAGTGAACTCTGCAACAGTTTCCTTTTCTCTAATTTTGAAATTAATGCCTTGTCTATATAATGATCTTTTTCTGCTGCATCACGATTATATGCATTTCAGCAAAGTAATTTAATCTAGCCATTAAAAATGAGTTAAGGGACATTTCTTAATGACTAGCTCCTGGCTCGGGGGTTAAACTATCTAAATTAAAACTTGATGGATTTGTAGAACCATTGAGTAAAACAGAGGTGAGCAAAGCATTCTTCAAATAAAAACGTTTGTCAAATTTGTTCTAAATTGGCGATCTTGGTGACAGGGATGAAATATCATTTAAGCTAACCAATTTTCATGTTGGATCCCCCTTTCCTTTTTGCAGTACCAGGGCATGTGGTCTTGGAGGGTGACCAGGAAGCTGGAAGGTGGAGAATAGAATACATTGTATTGTAGAACATTGAAATCTTATGGCTAGCTAACAAATCTAGAGCAGTGGTTATCAAAGTGGTGGGTTGCGACCCACCACTGGAACCTAAAAGGGTTTACTTTCCTCCTAAGGGGAGAGACCCATAAATGGGTGCCCTCACAGTGCTGCAGCAATCGTGGCACCATGGGCACCCAGGCGCGTTGACACATATCTGGGGGAACTGTGCCGCTTCCTGGAGGGTCCTGGAGGCTCACAGCCACCTTCATGAGCCTCCCCTCTGCTGCAGTGTGGGCTCCGATCTGTAGTCGGAGCCCACTTTCGGTTTTGGAAGTACATAAGAATATAAGAAAAGGCCCACTGGATCCATGCCCTGCAGCTCCAACCACAAACCAGAAGTGGTCTCAGACTGCAGATCGGAGCCCACTGCAGCAGAGGGGAGGGAGCCTCCAGGACCCTTCGGGAAGCTGCACAGCCCCCCAGGTATGTTGAAATGTGCCTGTGGCATCACAATTGCTGTGGCACTGTTGGGACATCCCCCCCATCCCAGTCCCCATCCCCCGGATTCTCAGACTCCCAGAGAGTTTGAGAACCACTGATCTAGAATATTTATATGACAAGCAGAGCTTACAGCGCAATTCTATGCATGTTTACCTTTCAATAGGGCTGACTCTCAAGTGTGTATAGGATTTCAGCCCCAATTTCTGAAACAGGAAATATAGGAACTCAGTCTTGTCTTGAAACCATGTGCTCTGGCTCAACTCAGACGTTTTTCAAAAAAGACAAGATGTGAAATTTGGGGCAGGACAGTTTCCATTTAAAGAATGAGAATGGAGACAGAACAGACACAAAATCTGATTAAAAGCGAACACACTCGCAGTTCCCCAGAAGTGTTAGTGCTCCAGACTTCCCCTCCCCTGCTCTGCTCTACCTGTTACTAAGCGTGGATATTTCAGGATCATCTTTATTGTGCTGAAGTGATCCCAAGGGGAAAAAAATCCCTTAAGCTGCAATAACTGAGCTTGGAAAGGTGCTTAAAGGAATGAGATCACTTCAAGTAAACAGGAGTCCTATGCAAAATAACATGGGAATAAGTGCCATTGAACTCAGTGGGGCTTGCTTCTGAGTAAACATGGCTAGGGTTGTGCTGTGAGGAACCCTTCTAAACTCATGGGAAGTGAATGGCTAAAAGTAGATTCACCACCACCCCCCACTTGGGTTTGATAGGAAGCTCAGTGTTTATGTGTACTATGCTTTTCACAATGAAGCAATCATTAAAAAAATATTCCGTTTAACCACTTATAAAGGTGAGTGTTGCAAAGTGTTTAAAGGGCGTAGGGCAGTGGTTCCCAAATGTACCTGAGTCACAATGCTTCCACAGCCTTTTCTTCCTGACTCAGTGGGTGCCGCCATTGTGGATCTCATGAGATTTTGCAAGATTGAAGATGGTGGCATCCAGGGAATAGGTCAGAGGTGTGACAGGGGATGTCCTACGGCCGTGGCACCCTAAGGCGTCACAACATATACTTTGGAAAACTCTAGGATAGGAGATTACTTAATGCAATGGCAAAAAATATCTACCCTTTCAGATATGGCACCATCAGTCACGAGTCTGCCTCATTCACATATAAAGCGGTAGGATGAGTGGGTCTTTATCAAAGGAAGATGCTGAATATGGGAAATGCTTTGTACTAAGTTGGACCCATGCTCTATCTAACTCAGTGTTATTGACAAAGGCTGGTGGTGGCTCTTTGGGGAAATGTTGTTTGCCCTTCCAGGAAATGCCAGGTGTTGAACCCGATATCCTCCACATGCAAGGTGTGTGCTTTACCATTGAATTCACCCTCTTCTACCTTATTTCCTCATAGACAGTCCTCTCTACTCCCTGTTTAGTACGGTTGTGTTCACTGCCCCTTGTCCAAGTTCTTATTTTGTGTTTAAAGTAAGACATCCTGTTCGCGCCTACTTTACGTGTGAATGGTGCAGGCATATGAAGAGGAACACTTGTCTACCACTATCATAAGTAGTTTGGTCCTAAGGTATTTATATTCACCTGTTGCAAAACCAAACCTTTAAACATGTTGCATAATTCTGCTTATTAATTTAGCCCTTTTCTCAACAAAAGGCAATGACTTCTCCTGCTTAACCCACTTCTGCCCGGCCTACAGGTATACACATTTGATCCGTGTTGCTTACATGCAATGTTGGGCAGAAAGGCTTGATCAACAACTTCTCCATCACACTGGTGATTCCTCTCCCTTTTTAGAACATGGTTGTGCAATTATGCACTAAAGTTGCAAAGCTGCCCCCCTCTTTTTGCTGTGCAGACTGATATTACCCTATGCCTTCCCACCAATGCCGCTTACTCCCAGGGTATCAGTACTAGACCTCAAGCATAATCTATTACTTAGCCTATTTTCTTCCATTGGGTTTGGAGTCCAGTCTAGGCCTCTCTTGATTGCCATTCCTGGGGAAATTATCCTTTTCCCTACTGCCCATTCCTGTTCTATATTGTTGCCAGGCAGATTTAAGTCCTAGCATCTCTCACCCACCCCTTTTAGCAATTAAGCACTGATGCTCACTGTTGCATTTAGAATGTCTTGCTTTCAGACTCTTCTCATCTTTTCTTGCCTTGTGCAAAGTTGCAAAAAGGACATTTATCTTATAATAAGTATATAAATGGGATAACTTTCTTTGTTAAATGATAGGGAGAACTCAATTAAAATGGGAGTAAATATTGCATATCTCATTTGGGTACATGAACATTTCAAAGGAGTATGTGTGTATGTTTGTATCAATTTAATCTATCTATCAGTGCAATCCTAACTGCCCTGGAGCAGGCAGGCTGGTGGGCCAGCCCTGCATCCTGGGCAGTGATGGGGCTGAAATCGGTGCAGCCTGCGGCAAAGGAAATCGCCTCCCCTTACCCTGTGTTGCATTGCTGCAGCCCCAATGGTGCTACTCAGATCTGCGCTACCTAAAGCTGTGGCACAGATCCAAGCTGCCCTAAGCTACCCAGGAATGGAATTAGGATCTGGCATAAGTGCCGAATCCTGGCCCTGCCCCTGCTTATCTCCTGCCTACCCCTGGGCCTGCCCACTGCCCGCCCTCCCCCTGCCCTGAAATGACTCCCTCCCCACTCCTCCCCAGAACCTTGCGCAGCTAAATTCAGCCGGCGTGTACTCACCCTTTAGGCCAGCCAAGCGGATCCTGCGTCACTCTCCAGAGGCCAGCACACAATCATGCGCTGGCCTCCCTCCTCAAGAGACTGTATGAAAGTGCTTTATGGCACTTCAGTGACTGTCTTGGGCTGGCGCAAGGGACGTGCGTCAGCCCAGGGTGCTGTCAGAATTGTGCCCCACATCGGGTAAAATAGGTGCAAACATAATCAGGTAATGACTATCCCATTCAAAGGATCAGGGCACAATCCTAACCACATTTCCAGCACCAAGGTAAGAGCAATGCAACTCCGAGGTAAGGAAACAAACATTGCCTTAACTTGAGGAGGCCTCCATGACTGCCCCCCAACTGCAGGATGGGGCACATGCCCCACTGGCACAGCTGTGCCAGTGCTGGAAAGCTGGTTAAGATTGCGCCCTCAGTTATACCACCATGAAGAATTATCTTCAGTGTGATCCTGTTCACACCACTATCACCTCAAACCTTCTTACTGATAGTTCTGCTCACGTAAACAGCTGAAACACACATCACTTACAAACTGGAAAGTGTAGGCAAATTCACATCTTGTTCACATGCATATCTGTATCCATGCCATAGCCATGTGCTTGAGTGGTTGTGTAAAAAAAGGTTTTTATTGCAAATCATCTTGTTTGAACAGGACAGCTTTATTGCTGTTTCTTCAGTGGAGGCACACACAGCTCTTGATAGCTAACCCCCTCGCTGGAATGTATAGATTGATCTGCTGTGAAATAGAGCAATGAAACATCTTGTCCCTGCCCTACTGCAAAGGCTCTCCCCTCTGTCTTCCTGTTCTCTGTTTATTGGAAACTCTAATCTAGATGGAGTCGCATGCATTCCCAAACCTCAGATTTCTGAGACTGGTGCTGTCACAAGACTGTCAACCCTTGAAATAGGGGGGAAAGAAATGGAAATTGGGGTGGAACCTGGGGCAGCCCGAAGTGGCCTGAGATTACGCTTTGCTGCTTGTCTGTAGAAATGTGGGATTAGAGTAACTTCAAGTACCTCCCAGCCCTGTGATTCTTTTTAAAACTCTCTTTACAAAATATACAGTTATCTGCCATCCTCCCTGCCGAGTTGGGGGGGGGGGGGAAAGACTGCTTCAAATATTATGATTGAACAAGTGTATGTAACTGATCTCTAAGTTTACTGCCTCCCAATCTTTGTTAGTATTTATTATTTTAATAGCATTAATACCCAGAGCTTCTCTTCTATTGATCATGGTGCTAAATAAACATCAAACAAGCTGCCTGAGCCCCAAAGACATTTAAAGCCTTGCTCTAATTCTTTTTAAAATCAATTCTTCAGCTTTCATTCACATCACTGGGAGCTAAATGATTCGCCTACTGAAAAAAGTGAAATAATTGATGGCTGCAATGGTGGCCCTACCTCTTCATTTCTCTCTGCCCTTCCCTGCAATTGACACAGGGCCCCTCTTTCCTTAGTCCTTCTGGACTGGCAGTTTACTTCCTTGGTAGACAGAACCTCCATGGATGCTCAGTGACACCACAGTGACTCAGGTAAATGGTTTAGTGGAGTTGAGTTGATTCCTTTTATTATATTTGTTTTAGCAAAGTACATCTTAACAAATCTAATTATAACAAATATATGTAAATAGTTGTGCTTTTTTAGTGAATTAATTAAATGTTATTTAATTCAGTTTATTAAAGTTTAATGATGCGTTATTTATTCTAATACAGCGAAGCTAGTGGTCTGGCAGCTAATGGCTAGGGCGGTTTGAAAGACCGCCGCCTCTAGCCTCCTTACTGGACGACCAGAAAGTATCAATGATTACTTGTTTTTAATAAGGAATCTGGGGAACAGCTGAGCCTGTTAGCCAAATGCCTGTCCCAGGTAAATTGGTGGAAAGCATTATTAAAGCTATAAAACACATAGAGAAGCAAGCTTTTCTTGGGAAGAAACACTTCTGCCAAAGAAATCCTGCTCCATCAACATCTGGTGGTTCTTTGAGAGTGTTAACAAGCAAACAGATATATACAGGTAGTCCCTGACTTAAGGATGTCCCAACTTAAGGACAGCCATGTTATGCTTTTGCACAGGTGTAGTTCTTCTGCTCTGATAGGAAGCAGAAGGAGCAGTAGCCCTTTTCTTGATTGCAAGCACAATGAGGATTTCAGTTGTGACTACTTCCTCATTCAGTTCCACTGCCATAATCTTCAATAACACTGCTGGAGGAGGAGGAAGTAAACTGGGTCCCCATTCTCCACTGGTTTGTGCTCCAAGGAGACCATGCAAGAAGACAATGGGGCAGCAGCTGGGTGGAACAAGCTGAAAGGCAGTGGGCAGATCTGTAGAGTGGGGCCCCATGCATCTCCAAAAGGTTGAAGACCTCTGCTTGAAGACCTCCAGTGTGGGGAAAATCCACCACTATCTTTGGCAATTGGTTCCATTGTGAAACTGCTCTTACCCAGGAGCAGCGAGGCCCAATGCAGAGCATTCCTGCAGGGAGGGGGCTCCCCACTGCAGCAACTGCAACAGTGGTGAGATGGATGCTGGAGGTGCTGCACGTGAAACGCGGCACCTGAAAATAGTTGGCGGTGATGTGATGACATCCCCACCAACTGCTTCTGGGAGGCCCATTTGAGGCCAATCAAACTCAGGCACGGCAGGAGGGCCCAACACACACACACTCTGCTTGCCCCGCTGCCTTCCAGACTGCAGAGATCCTGGCTGCGGCAGTGGGCAATTTGCTCGCCATGCTGGGGTGGGACCCCTCAAAGTGTGGCGCCCAATTTGAACAAATCAGGCAATGGTCCTAAGGTCAGTCCTGGCTCTTACCATTAATTAATTCATTCCTGGTATCCAACCAGCACCTCCTGCAGCTCAAGCATGTTGGTTGTATTTCTTTTCCGAGTCCCTTTAGGAGAGGAAACCATAATCCCATTCCTTCCGCTATACAAACCACTTTTAAGCATGTTTTTTGGGGGTGAAATATAAGTGCTCTTAATAACAATCATAAAAACACATAGAGTTATTAGTTAAGAAAAAACACTAATTCCCAAATCGGGGGATTTCTTTCCCAGACCTGCAGACATCCATGTCTAAGACCCACATTCTGTGTATGTTTGACACAATAAACAGTTGGGCATAATTTTTGGGATGGCGTGGATTACCTCTTCCTCTTGCGATATTTGCATTTGGTAGAGAAAACAGCACAATGCTTAAAGCAGAACATGCCATAATCATTTGAAGGATGAGGACGTGCTTGGCCTTTGTCTGCATTGCTTTAGCCCAGAAAAAGAAATCAGTGGTGACTCCACTGAGCACGCCCAAGGTTGTCATCACTTTGCCAGAAGGCCTGAATGCTCGTAAAGCAATAACAAATCATCAGTGTTAATGACAGGTTGCTGTGAGGGAAGTAAGAAATCATTTGGCATAATAGATTGCCCTTTCCTGCACCAGCAAATTTTTGCATTAAATGATCCCGTTTTCCTTGAAAGCATATTTTTAAATGGAGACCTAACGAAGTTATTGAGCCTAATGCCATTAAGAAGGGAGCTCACACAGACCAAATAACGCAGCATGACAAATAAATAAAGAGTTCTCCATTTCTTTGGATAATCTCAGATAAACAGTGCCTCTTGTAGCCTTTTGTGATATATTCTTCAATTCAAAACTCTGCAGGACAGTTTTATTAAGATATGGGCTTGGCGGATATTTTTATTTCAAGTGTGAATTTGCATTCATTGGAAATGCTGGTATCGCCTAAGAAACTAATATTGCCTGCTGTTTAAGTGTTCTGTTTCTTTTATCCCCTCTCCCTTGACAACAGTGAGCTATTGTTTTACAGAGAGCCTCCTGTATTAAAAATATTCATTTGCCCATTTTCAAAGTGATCCTAAATACACTTACATGGACATAAGTCCCATTGAACTCAATGGCACTTACACTCAAGCAACAACCCAATCCTATCCAAAGATGGTATACTGGGGCTGCCTGGCCCACACTGTATCTAGCTCTGGATATGTTCAGGTGGGAGGTCTCCTTGAGGTAAGGGAACATGCGTTCTCTTACCTGCCCCAGTGGACAGCACAACTCGTGAAGAACCTGGGGGCAGAGCTGCAGGAGATGGTGTAATTCTGTTCCAGATTGCTCTTGGGCAATTGGGAAGAGAATTACTGCCACCATCCATCTTCTCCACATCTTCACTGGCAGACCGGAGGATCTTTGGAGAAGAACTCCTACCTGACCAGCTCAGAAAACATAGAGGATGAAGCTGAAGGTGCATATGGTAGTGATGAGGAGCAGGACATGTGCCAAAACCCACCCGAAGTCGGTGGAGTTTGGACATTGATTCAGACACCTGAAGTTCTGAAATCTAGCCCGGAAAAGGCAGAAGAACTGAATGTGGTAGCATAAGCTGAGGAAGGAGATGCCAACTGGGCAAAATGGGAATGTTCCATGAGGAGAATAAGATTAGGGGCATCCATCCATCATTGTGCTAATAAGAACTCTCCCTGGACCCTGTTGAATACTAATATCCCATTTGTCCAATGGATGGCCTGGCTTTGCTGGGAAATCATTGATATATGGTCTTATTGGCTAAGTGCTTGTGATGCAGCATGAAGTTTCTGGAGAAGGATGATTTATCGTCACCTTTTATGATGCAGCAAGTGGACTAAATCATAAGCAGACCAAATACCAACAGACCAAATACCTAGTTATAAGCAACACTGTGCAAACCACTGAAGCTGAAATCCATGCACACCATTTTAGGCTGAGCTAAAACAGCCTCCCCCCCCCCCCCTTTTTGTGAAACAAAAGCCCCACCCCAGCCTTTCTGGTGACTCTAAAAGAGCGGGAAACACCAGCAGAAGCAAAAACATTTGACTGCTACAGGGAATGTATCATCCCTTGCATTCTGCGCATTAATCTCACCCTCTTGTGGGAAGGGGGAGGACTGTGCTGCAGAAGACAGTGAAGGTCATCTGCTTTGAAGTGGCTGCTGCAATCACTCTGAAGGAGGCCATTCACTGCAGGATCCCTCCCCATTCTCTTGCAAAGAAAGGATGGGGGGGATTGTGAGTCTGCATCAAAACATGATTTTCTTTTTCCTAGTGGAGCACTGCTCTTTCCAAGAAAACGTCATACAGCATCAGATGGTACATTGGGGACTTTTGAATTCTACAGGCTTTTGAATCCTCAGCAGGGCAGATGGTAGTTACAAGGATCTGGGGGTGTGTGGTTAGATAGGACCACACACCCCCAGATCCTGTAAGAACACCCGATAATTTGTAAAATCTCAAAATGCCATTGAGGAATTGTCTAGCAGACTTGGATTGGTCTGTGAAAAGCATGAGATGGTTTAGCATATGCACTTTCTTAATACTTTGTTTAGACAAAAGAAGCAAGCAAGCACACTAAAAACACTGTATGCCTTTATTTTGAAAATACAAAGTCTGCTGCTTCACCTAGTCCAGTCCAGAGCTTTCCTGAAACTTGGCAGGTTCCTATCAAAAGCAGTGACCAGGAAAAAGCAGAGCAGCAAAGTGGACTTTCATATTATCAAACCAGGAGATTAACATGATGTGTTGCACTAGGGCTGAAAGTCAATTAAAGCCAAAGAGTTTGTTTTACCAAGTGTTTTATTTGGATAAAAGGGATACACCTTTTATCCCTCAAAAGTAGACTCCTGCAGGCTTATAAATCATCCTCCTCAGTGCAAAGGAGTCTTTCCTAGGCAGACCACTGTAGTATTCTCCAACTGACAAACTCATAGGTGGTTGTGTTGGTCTAGTACAGGGGTCTCCAAATGTGGGGGGCCTGATGTGGCCTGTGGCAAGCCTCTATCCATTCCGTTGCCAGCCTCTGGTCCCTTGAGAACCTCTGGCACAGTTGACCAAACACGATTGGAACTCTGCTTGTGGGGTGGGGGAATGTGGGTCCATTAAAGTATGTGCTTTATTTCTGTGATGTGTGTTGGTGCTTGGAGAAATCCTGGAAATTTGAGCCCGTTCATTCATTTATTCATTCATCTAAGTTCCATTTCTAATGTATTTATTTAAATTTTATATTTAAATTTTTTTTCCAATCCTCGACACCGTACCAGGTATTTGATGTGGCTGTTTGGCTGAAAAGTTTAGAGACTTCTGGTCTAGTAGAAAAAAAAAACAACAACAACAGAAAAGAGGGTTTACCATCTGCTCAATGAAGAGCTCTGTAGAATCTAAAAGCTGGCTGTTAGTTACTTGTGGTTGCCCATAAGGTCTTACCCTCCTTTGGACTGTAGTTTCTTAATTCTAATGGACCAACACAGCCTCCTAAATTTTCACACAGCAGGAGGTCAAGAGCTGCAAAATGCTATATTTCACTGCCGAATCCCCCCCCCCCACCACACACCAAACAAAACTGAATCTCATTTTAATCTGGTACAGCCCTATTTTTCTATGCCTTAAGTTAGTGACTTTATATTCGCATAAGTACAAGAATACCAGGTGAAGTGGCTTGCAACTAAAGTAGGGATATCAAACTCAGAGTACAATCCAGAGGTGCCATTGAGCCAGCACAGGCCTCCTGTGCAGGCTCCCAAGTGTCACAAACATGCTGTAAAGCTAGGAGGGCCAAATCCAGACTCTATGCTGGCCCGACAAAGTATATTTGAGTCACGTGGTGCAGGGGATAGGTGAAGGTAGTAGGATGGTGGAATGGAGGTATGGAGGGGCATTTTTGGAGAGGGGAGGGTAGGCGAATCAGGTCAAGGAGGGGGTGCGATTGGCAGGCTTTGCAGCCTTACACAGGATTTGCTGGTGCAGATCCCATAGGAGCCCCATAGGGGTGGCAGAGGCTTGACACAGGGTAAGGGGGAAAATATCCCCTTACCCTGAGGTGAACTCCAGCTACCTTCTAACCTGTGCTGGATATTGTCAGTTGTGCTGGAAGGTCAAAGTCCCCACGCAGCAGATAACCATGGGCTGCACCCTTATATTACCTTCCCACTCATATTTAGACAGTAATGGAGAAAAAAAGGAGAAATTGTTGATAAAGTTCACAAACATGGCTATCATAAACTTGGATAGTAAGTCAAGGATGCAAAAACAAAACACAAAAAAAGATGTCTGACATATACATATTTGCCTAGAGCAGTGTTTCTCAACCAGTGTTTTACCACTGGTGGTACCTGAGGTGGTGTCTGGTGGTACACCCAAGACCAGATCACTGTTGCCTGGCAGCAAGACCAGCAATGCAACATGACAAGCAACAATAAGAGACTTGGCTTGGTGGGCAGAGCTCCAGCATGCACTTTCTGCACGCATGAAAAACCTCTCCTGTCCACCCCGAGTCTCTTACCAGTGTTTGTTGTGTTGCATCTGTCCTCCCAATCCAAAAGTAACTGGCGATGACATCTTTACCAGTTACATCTGGTGGTACTTCCAGAAGTCAGACCATGTGAAGTGGTTGGGGGGGGGGGGTGGACGGGACACAAACGTTCAGAAATGCTGGCCAAAAGACACCTCAGGAGCAAGCATTCCCAGACACCTCTGTTATGCAATCCCCCTGGCTCCCATAATCACTAATTCTACACCTTCCCAGACATAAAAGTAGAACACTTGCACATTCCACACTATGCATCAATAGTACATTGTATTCCATTTTACTCTGTTGTATCGGGAAAGGGCTATAGCTCAATGGTAGAGCATTTGCTTTGCATGCACAAAATTGCAGGTTCAATTGTTCAATTCCCTGGTGTCTTCAGGTATGCCTGGGTAAGATACCTTGAAGAGCTACTGCCAATCAGTATAGACAACAGTACTAAACTAGATAAACCAATGGTTTGCATCAGACCAAAGCGGCTCCATATATTCACACTGGCTATGCTTCTTAACAACTGCACTGCTAACATAGAGGTAAATTGTGGGGACTGGGACGATAGCTTATCCTGGAGGATACAGACACAGCACATCAGACTCTTTTTAGCCCTATGTTCTGTCAAATAGTACTAGGTCCCACAAGCCACACGGGGGCTCCATAAAGGAGAATAGCAGGAGCTCAGAGGTAGAGGGCACGCTTTGCATGCAGAAGGTCCTCAGTTCAACCCCAGGCATCCCTGGTGGAGGAAGAGCAAGACTCCTGATGGAAACACTGGAGAGCTTCTGCCAGTCAGTGTCCACAGTACCAAGCTAGACAGACCTAAGGCCTGTTTCAGAGGAAGGCAGCTTCCTAAGTGAACAGTCTTTCCCCCTCAGCACTTTGTGGATGTGGAGGCAGGGCCGGATTAACCTAGTAGCAAAAGGATCATATTCTATGGGCTTCACATTTTTGAGGGCCTGCTGTAAATGCTTGCAAGCTGTCTCTGGTGAAATCAACATCTCATGATCTGGTAACCCTGTTGTTTACATATTGGGGGCAGCTGCACGGCACTTAATAGTTATGGATGTCATTAATAACACATGTTATGTCCTATTGTGCCTCAGTGCCAGTGGCGTGTGCCCTTTAAAGCATATGGTACAAGCCCTGCACTAGCTTAATCCAGCCCTTTGTGGAGGATAATCTGTGGATATATTTTAAAATTCATTCTAACACTTATAGTTAACAAATTGGGAACTTATTTTTCCAGAATTAGAACAAGGATTGTTCTTGTTTTTTTTTTTGGTTAGGTTGGGCTGAGTTATACAGAAAGTTAAAAGTATTTTATGTATAAAACTGGCAAGTGTAATGTACTTCTATTTGTGCAATCATTATTAACAATTACATGGCTGGTCCATATTTATGAAAGCTTTCCAGATTTCTGTGACTGTTACTATGATTAAAAATTCACAGCAGAAGTGCATTGTCTGGCAGATTGATTAAAAAAATACTATAGAATTTGCATGGCATCAGGGTGCATTCCACCGTGCATACCAATCAGAAGTCATAGCAGCTTTTTCTTCTATGGAGTGACTTCACTCCCCCACTCCCCTTCACTATGCAATTGACTGATACGTGGGTCAGTAAATGGAACACTAATGCTGCAGACAGGTTATCTGCCTTTTTTACATTTCAAAGTTCCATATGCATAGTTATTCAATTAAATGGACATTTGTCTTGCTTTAGAAAAAAAATTTAAAACTCTGAAAAGGAGGGAGTAGTGACAATGCGCTTAGAGATGGTTTTTCCCTGAACTTGATCCTGCAAAGAAATATGTACGTACATCTCTGTTAGAAATGATGAATACACTTTCTAAGGAGTTTGACTGCTGAAACAGTGGACTTCTAGGCATATAAGATCAATGAAGCAAGCTCTGGTGGTTGGTTTTGTGTTCCTTTTTATGTTAAAGGTTATGGATCAATGAAACCATTCATAAGTATATTTGGGCTGCTCTCTCTCTCTCTCTCTCTCTCTCTCTCTCTCTTCACGTGCATTGATAAATACGTATAAAAAACCTGGAAGCAACAGCAACAGAGGATGGAGATCATATTCAGTTTGCTACAACCTTGTCTTTTCATTCCTCAAGCTCTGCTCTATTCATGCTTCTTGTTTAAGAAATGCCTTTTGTTTTCAAAGACTCTTGTTTCATGAGGCAATGTTTATGGCTGCTCTGTTATAATTGATCCACCAATTTCCTCACGGAAAGATGAATGCAGTGCATGACTCCAGAACTTGACTGGCAGTGCATATTTGCTCTTGGAGGTGGATATTTTGTACACTTTCCTGCTTATCGTTTTCTCAGTTCTAGAAGCTCTATTCAGATGTTGGAACTTAGGGAACCGCCTTTTTACTGGGTTTCAGACCTCTGGTCCATCAAGCTCAATTCTGACCAGCAATAGTGGCTTATCAGTGTTTCAGACAGGGCTTTGCCAGCCTAACCTGGAGATACCAGGGACTGAATGTAAGGTGAGAGGAGTCTGTGATCAAGCACTTGTCCCCATACAGGGACATAAAGCCCAATGAGGAAGCAAGGGGGCTTCTTTGGCACAGTTGTTCTTCCTCTTCTCTTGACTTTCCCTTCCACTCAGTCTGGTTTTCTTCTCTGCTTCCCACTGCCTAGGCCTTTATATTGTTGAAATCCCATGTATGTTTCCTGATCCTACCCCCCAAAATACTGTACCAAGAGAAGTGGTATATAACCCCTTGTGTTATACAGACAAATATATGCAGGATGTAGACATTTAATTTCAGGACATGTAGCCGCCCCTTTGCAACTACTCTTTCTACATGTCGAAATTAGGTATTTATTATGGAGATATAATTCCCATTTTTTCACTACAAAAATAATATAAACAGTGGTGGATGAGGTTGGACAACACTCCTGCATAAGGAAGTGAAGGATTGTTTTCAGGGCTATGTGGAAATTTTCTTCTCATGTTATTTATTCACAAACCCTGAGACCCAAACATAATTTAGCCCTTTGAAACAACAACAACAAAAATCCTCTTGACTAATGCCAGGTACATCCTTTTGACAACCCTTCCCCCAAGCATCAAGATTCCACTGTTTCTAATTCCACTGTTGAGGTATTCAGTGTATTTTGGCCAAGGTTACGTCACTGTTGGCTATGACTGAACAATGGTTACAGTCCAGGATTATTTCAGAAATGATCTATGTCCAGGGTAAAGGATTGAATGAATCTGAATACAATTTCAGTGAGAAATCATTACCATAATAGTTCCAGACATAATATGCCAACTCTACATCATTAAAACCGACAGATCATTTCTGTGTCAGCTCTTGATTTAAATACTACAAGAGCCACACGCCAGACTCCTTAGTGTAATGTGAGCATGGCCAAGGTCCTCAGATGGGTCCAGTGAAGCAAGCCCTATTCATTGCAGCCTGTGCGTGAAGCAAGATCCTGTGGATTGGCCTCAATCACATTTCCCCCTGCAAACATTTTACAGGCTGTAAAAGCATTCTGCCAGCTTTCTGACACTTATAACCCCTTTCTGAAGGAGGGCTGCATGAACCTAGAAAGACTTTGCATCCTCACCAAGAGTTTTTCAATAATTAAAATATACTGTATTGCCTGCTTGTTTTGCCACTATCATCCTGAAGAGCAAAGAACCAGACTTTCCTGATAACCACTTCCTAACAAGTACTTGCTCTTATCTTCTCGCATGAGGATAAGATGGTGAAGGATGCAATCACTTTGCAACTTGAGGAGTACTTGGATAATAATAGAATGAAATGGGCTCTGGTCCATTCTCTGGAGTGTGCCATGCAAGTCTGGGTGTTTGATAAGGATAGATGATCCACCCACCCTAGTCTAAAAAGCCACGCAGGGTGCTTAAAAAACCTCAGGCTTCTTTCTCCTGCCAGCCTTCTACCATTTTGCTTGAAATGAAAGCTTTTTACTTTGCAAAGGAAGAGGGGTTAACAAATGGCAGATACAACTCATGGACAATCACTGGCCTGACACAGGGACAGAGGAAGCTAGCTTATATGAGACAATTGGGTGGTCTAGATCAGCATTGTCTGAACATAGCTCAGTGGCAGAGCACATGCTTTGCATGCATAAAATTCCATGTGCAATTCATGGCATCTCCAGGTAAGGCTGAAAGAGATTCCTGTCTGCAACCCTGGGGAGCAACTGCCAGCCAGTGTAGGCAAACCTATCTTAGATGGACCAAGGGACTGACTTGGTAATAAGGCATCCTCCACTATGGACCCTCCATTTTTGCAAAGGTAAGGGGTTTTTCCTGCCCTCAACATACCCCCTCTTCACTCTGATCCCTGTCCCATGCCCCTCCCTGTCTACCCCCTGTGCCAACTTACTGGTGCCAGGGCATCTTCATTGTCACACAGCTGCCACTACTTGTTGCTTCCAGCAGCCACGCAGTTGAGCAGGACACTGGAAAGACCACTGTGCTGCCAGACACAAGTTCTGATGGCATGGGGACTTTAGCATTGTGCCCTGTTTGTACATGAAATAAGCACATGTTTCCTGTTTACCCTGCTACCATTCCAGTCCCCTTCCTCGGCTGTCTCCTTTGTTCTAGATTGTGAACCTCTCAGGACAGGGGTCTGTCCTTTCTCCTGTTGTAAACAGCCACACACGCTCACAGCTCACATTTTTAGCCACTGCCCAACACCACCTCTCGCTGTCTAGCTTGTCCATTTTGCTATGTCTCTTATTATTTAGAATTGCATTTTTCACATGGAGACAAGATCTAAGACGCCTGATTCAGCCATCCTTGCTTTTCTCTGTTGGGAAGCAGGAGGCACCAGCAGGCACATAACTTACATAGATCACCAGTGACTCATCCATGAAGATTATCATGTCTGTAAAATAATTATGGACCAATCTACCAGACAATAAGAACATGATTGATGGTCCATGATCACTTTGCTGACTTAAACACAAATTAATCATGATTAGTCATGGTAGGGCTGAGTTAATGTA
Organism: Tiliqua scincoides; assembly: GCF_035046505.1. NCBI lineage: Eukaryota > Metazoa > Chordata > Lepidosauria > Squamata > Scincidae > Tiliqua > Tiliqua scincoides. The sequence continues at coordinate 50,887,256 of NC_089826.1, forward strand.
TGATATAAATTGTCAACCCAAGACATTACCCAATGGACTCGACAAGAAAACATATTACAACTCAGTTTTATTACAGTAAGCAGAAATTAACCAACAAGCGGCACACTGGTTTTCACCCTCACCCTATTACTTCTCCAAGAACATTTTCCCTTTATCACCCAGCAGTTCAAATGAATAGACAAGCAAATATCACACCATCACTTCTTGAAGGGCTCATTATTATTCAGTCCACAGTATCACAAGGCTATTGAATTCTGACACTTGTATAGTTACTTACTGGAACAATGAAAATGCAGTTCCCAATATGGAAAATAAATGGTGGCCCTTTATTTCACTGTTTGTACCAGATCATTGATTGCACCTTACTGTAAAATAGACAAACTATAAAAGCTGTTGAATCATGTAATTATAGCAGAAAATGGAAGAAAATGGAAAAGAAGAATGTATTGCAGGATTCTTAGAGCTCACTTATCTAGAAGTTGTTGTTGCTACTTATGCTTAATTTATCACAGTATGTAATTATAACAAAGGTGTTCGTATGGAACATCTGATGATAGTGGGCTTTGCCATGGACTAGATCAGCATTTCCCAAACTGTGGGTCATATTATAAAGAAAAGGGTGGGAAGTCTGCATGTTTACACACAAATGTTGAGCACTGGATGTCTGGGGTGTGGCCAGTAGGTATGTTCCTGCTTCTTCCTCCTTGCATTCAGCAGAAACATAGATGGAAGAGCCCTTGAGATAACTCATGACACCTGGTTGCTGAAAGTCTTGGGGCAAATCCTTGCACTGCACTGCCCCCCCCCCCAAATCTTACTAGTGGTAGACAATGGAGGCAGCAGCAGGTGGCAACCCCTCCCACCTTTTGCATTAGCAAATGGGGGGAACCTTTGATGGCTGACCCATACTGGGGATTTTCAGGTCGGTCTGACTGGATGGACCTGGTAGACAGAGTCCTTGGCCAGTACCCAAATTACCATTTACAACACTGACAAACATTAATAAAACAATTACTTGCTTGAGCTGAGCACAGAACTGAATCCAGCTAGTTATTTTCCAGTTCCAAGGAAGATTGTGCCAAACAAAGGAATTTATAGCTGGACCACCTAGTAAGGTGCTGGCCACTCTAGGAGAATGCACCTGTTAACAGAAATGTCCTCTTGGGGTCGAGGCCTGGCTGCATTCATGGCAGAGATCAGCTTTGCGCTATGCGACTATTTGCAGCTCGTTTTCCTCCCCCCCCCCCAATCCGCAGGGTAATTCACATTAATTTTCAGCTTCATGAGCACAGGACTTGTTTTCCTTCTTCCTTTTTGTACAGTTATTGCTTAGGCAATAAAAGAATGTAAATCTGCTGTGTTCCTTGCGCTTTCGATAATGTGAAAGCAGATGTCATTGTTACTCTGTCGTACTGAAAAGCTGAGCTCAGTAGGGTTCCCAGTGCTTATGTTAGCTAATGAAAGCTGACATGTCTTTATGAGAAATAATTTATTAGAGAAGATTTCTACTGTTCCATCATGACAATGGAACCCACCTGTTCTTTTTATGACTCCTCCTATCCAATATCTGTAAAAAATATATATATAAGCTATGTTTTTTCCAGTGATAAATACTATGTTAGCAATGTTTGGAGGGGAAAGCTTGTCGAGTTACTGCCTTTGGAAGTGTGTGCACGCAGATATACAAGTCCTTTCTACATTATTATCACAGTTGAACTTACTCTTGTGTGAAGCAGTAATTTTTAAAGGGTGGTCAAATGATAAATATGCATGTGTGAACTTGTCCCTAAATCCCAACTTGTATCTTAGTGGAAAATTGCATCCTTAGTGACTCAGATTAGCTTCAGCAACCACTACATTCTGATATTGCTCACTGCAGGAAATAAAACCATGAAGTGTGTGATCCCCAGTTCAGCAGTAAACAAAACAAAAGGAGTTTTGGAGAGGTTTTTTTCTTTTTAAAAGCTGTTGGAAAGAGGAATGAATATGGAATGGAAGTGCCCGATAAAATGCTGTGAAGTGGAAATAAAAATATTTTTTCATTATTTGGGTGCTCTCTGTCTAACCCTACCACTCTTTAACTCTGTGAGGCTGATAGAGCATTCTAAGAGCATCACTTTAGAAAGGGGACAATTCCAACAGAGAAATGAACTATCCTCTGTTCTGTGGCTAGGGAAACAAGTCCAGACCTAACAGTGCCTCCTCTCCTCAATTCTCCAGTCTGGTCCTTTCACCAGGACCAGGCCTTTGGTGTGGTTTGCACATCCTCTAACACAGGGGTGTCCAAACACTTTGGTATGAGGGCCACATCATCTCTCTGACACTGTGGCGGGGGCCGGGGGAAAAAAAAGAATTAATTTACATTTAAAATTTGAATAAATTTACATAAATGAATTTATTAGAGATAGAACTTATATGAACGAATGAAAGTCTTGCAGTAGCCCAAGGCCTATAAAAGGCCTTGCACAAAACAAGGCCAGCCTTTCCTTCACTGCCACTGCTGCATCACAGATGTGAAACAGCAAGTAGTGAAACAGCAAGTAACCCCTGCTAATAGGGTAAGAGGCACTTTTTCAAGTGGGTGCTCCTTTTTTTAGCAGGGGGGGGGAGTAATTGGCCCACCTCACTCCAGCACTGTCTGTTCTAGTGGCTGTCTGCTGGTATTCATTTGCATCTTTTTAGATTGTGAGCCCTTTTGGGACAGGGAGCCATTTAGTTATTTGATTTTTCTCTGTAAACTGCTTTGTGAACTTTTAGTTGAAAAGCAGTATTTAAATACGGTTAATAATAATAATTAATAATAATAATAATAGTGGAGGAAGCCCTCGTCCCACAGCTCAGGTGAGAGGTCAGTCATCCTCATGCTGAGAGCAGTTGCATTGGGCCAGCACGGGCTCCAGCAAGTCTCCAGAGGGCCAGAAGCTCATTAGAGACTGGGGGCTCTCCGAGGGGCGGATTGGGAGCCCCCGAGGGCCGCAAGTGGCCCCCAGGCCGGGATTTGGGCACCCCTGCTCTAACAGAAGTGCCTCCAGAGTTCTCCAAGTCAGAAACAAATCTGAGAATTCAAAAGGAAAGGCAAACTCCCAAAACTGAGCTTTGGAACTGGAGCTGGAAAAATCTCACCAGCCTTCAAATCCTGCCCCCTCTACTTGCCCCAGTGGCCACAGGGAATTCCTTTATTGCCCCCTCATTGGCAGAGGCAGTAACAATAGTTTAAAACTTTTGCATGCATCCCTTTTTCTTTTTTCAGGAAGAAGGTGAAGAAAGGTGAATGGAAGTTGTAACTTTTGTGAGGGCAACTTTCCTTATCAAAGACTACAGGCCCATGAGTCCCTTCAGCTTTCTTTCTACCTTTCTATGAAGGAAAAAAGTAAAAAAAACAAAACCCCACAAAAAACACCCTCATACCACAGAGTTTAAATTTGCTGTTCCCTCTGCCTAAAGGTGTGGGGAGGGTAGTCTACTGAGGAGTTGGAGGAAGGCTGGTGGAGAGGGTATTTGAGGGATGGGAGAACTGGTAAATGCATTTATAGAACCTTGAAAAGAAGTGGTAAAAAAACTCATTAAAAACATTTTTTCTGTGAGTTTAGGAGAAAAGATCAGATCACTGCAGAATCATTTAGAGGTCAGCCTCAACCAGCTCGCTTATCTTATAAGCGAGGCTGCAATCCTATACATACTTATCTGGCAGCAAGCCCCACTGAACATAGTGGGACTTGCTTCTGAGCAGACATTTATATAGGACTGTGCTGCATCTCAGTCTCTGTGCCATACCTGTTTTATTATGGGTGAGGCAACTCGGCAATCTCTACACCAGCCGTTTGCAACCACTGTGCCGGGGATGATCTGCCGGTCTGCCACAAGAATTTGTTGGCGGGTCATTTGTTTGCAGCACCACTGGGGGATGCGAGCCCCTGCTGCCAATGGGTGTGCCTTGTCAATGGTCAAAAAACTGAGGGTGTGCCATGACAATGTTAGCACCTTGTCAGTGTACTGTGAGATGAAAGAGGTTGAAAATCGCTGCTCTACATGATGCTCCCAAACTCCTGAGCCTCTACCTGTTTCATCAGAGATAAGGGTTGTAGCTCAGTGATAGTGTTTTGCATCCAGAAGGCTTCAGATTCAATTGCTGGTATCTCAATGTGGGATTAGAAAAGCATTTTGTCTGAAATTTTGTCACTGCTGGGCAGAGAAGACAATACTGATCTAGATGGACCAGTGGTCTTATTCCAAATAAGGCAGTTCACATGACGGTTGGAAAGAATAGTAAAATGTTAATAAAAAGATTCAAAAACCCTTAAACAGCAACCCAGCTGGTACCCTGCAGCCCTCTGCCAAGGCATTTATCATTCCAGTCAGTTTCTCAATGCTGGCTTTTACCAGCAAGGACACACATGGGTCAAAAGCCACCATGAATGCTTTGGCTGGAGAGACACTGCAGCCTGTTGTTTTAAAAGCATTTCCATTCACATGCCACCAGCAGAGTGTCTGCAATGGATGGCACTGACTGTCCCTGGTCCAAATAAAGGAGACAGAGCTGGGAATCTGCATGTAATTTTGATTCTGTGGTCACCACTGGCTAACAGCTTCACTCAGGGCCTGACATTGGCAGAGGAGAAGAGGACATTTTATCCGGGCTTGGAGGCAGTGGTGTAGCTAGAGGGGGTGCAAAGCAGTAAGTTTTGCAGGGAGTCAAACCGCAGCACGGAAGGGGCCCCTCCTCTTCAAAGCCATTCCAGGCAGGGGGAGCAAAACAGAGACGTCCCCTGCCCTAGCATGCAGCCGTGCCAAAACAGGCTGTAGTGCATACTGTGGTGGGGGGGCAGATCAGGAAGCTTAGCTGTTATCAGAGGGACAACATCTGGTGTAAGTCACCCATGGTTGGTGTCACCCCTCTTACCTCTGCAGCCCTCTCCCCATTCCACCCCGATCCACCTCCTCGCCAACCAACTTTTGTTGGAAGAGGCTCTTTCTCCCATGCCGGAAAGGCATGTGGGGCCTTTCTGGCAGCATCCCAAACGTGCAGTTCTGTCTGTTCAGGATGGCGGTAAAGTGTGCCCCACTACTGAAATGCTTGTTCTGGCAGTGGGGAGGAGAACAGGATTGCTATTTGGCAGTGCCACCATCTTAAGCTGAATGCAAATGATCTTGATAGCCAGTTTGTTGCCATTTATTTATTTTATTTATTGGATTTGTATTCCACCTTTCTCCCCAAAGGGCCCCCAAGGCATTTGTCATAGTGATATGGATTTTGATGTTCGTATGGGTCCAACTGTTTTCTGGGAATGTCCCATCATCTCAGGAATGAAAACCCCAAGCCAGTCATATTACATGAGACCCTGGAGTTTCCCAGAACAGTGAGTATGGTAGACGTTAGCCTCACCTCTGAGATGAAGTTTGCTGGCTTGAATATAAGAACATAACATAAGAAGAGCCCATCTAGTCCAGTTTTCTGTATCTCACAGTATGCCTCAGGGACTACACAAGACAACAAAAGACCTACATCCTGGTGCCCTCCCTTGCATTTGGCATTCTGCGGTAGCCTACTTCTAAAATCAAAAGGTTGCACTTACCCATCATGGCCTGTAACCTGTGATGGACGTTTCCTCCAGAAATTTGTCCAATCCTTTTTAAAGGCATTCAGGCCAGATACTATCACCACATCCTGTGACAAGGAGTTCCACAAACTAATGACATGCTGGGTAAAGAAATATTTTCTTTTGCCTATCCTAACACTCCCAACATTCAATTTTAGTGGATGAACCCTGGTTCTGCCCAGGCTAGACAGTCTGTCGTAGAGCATTAAAGAGCCGATCTCTGCCAGTTTTTGAGACTCATGTGTTTTATTTTGGTTCATGTTCAAATATTTCCACCGAGGCAAATTGGAATGTACTTCTCAGTTACCTGCAACGAGTAAATAAAAATAGAAAGCCCATAATTAAAGCTTCCCATTTGAAAAGTTAACTGTCAGGGAAAATAATTGTGGATTCATCCAACATGAACTCAACCTAACTAACAAGATGAGTTTTCTGTTACCTGAGAAATTTCCAGTGTGTACTCCCTATGATTTGGTAAAGATAAATTGTGGGCCCTGTCATTACAAAATGAACTTTGCTTGGAAAGCTGTTTTCAGGCTTTTAACAATTAACACTCTGAACTTGAATCTTTCCTTCACTGGTATGAAATGCATTTGAAATAATTTATTTTTTGAAATAATTTATTTCAAATCCTTGGGGAGACGGAGTTGCTTTTGATTTCCTGGCAAGAGACACAGTTCTGTTTTCCATTCTGCTCATCTCTTTCAACTACATTAGCTTCAGATGTGCATCTGTCTGTGGATTATATTCAGTTCATTTTCTTTTTGTACAAGCATATGCAATGCAGCTCCCTCAAGCTTTTGAATTTTTCGTGGCATATTGTATACATAAGGGGAATGCAGAAATTAAAACTGTGTTGTGAAATAAATATTAGTCACACTCAAACTAATGGCTCATTAACAACATATGATGATCACTAATTTTTTTTTTTAGGATAGTGTTTTCCTTAAAATCCAAGACCACAATCAAGTACATCAGTAGTTCTCAAACTTTTTCATCTGGTGGATCCCTTGACTTACTGGGCCATTGGCCACATCTCCCCATTAGGGCTACAATCTTATATATTTTATAGGGTGGCAGGTTTTTCACAGGGGATTCTGAGGTTCCCCTGGCTTCAACAACTCTCTGGGGAGCCATGGCTCACAATTTGGGAACCACTGCAGTACATATGCACACATAAGTCCAAATGAAATCAAGGAGCCTTACAGCCCAAATCCTGAGCTGCCAAACCCTGAGCACAGGGTTGCCACGGTGCCAAAAATGGCTGCCGCAGTATTCAGTGCACCATGGGCAGCTGCCACCACCTCCTTGGCAGGAGGAGACTTTCGTCACCTTCACCCAAGTAAGGGAAGTAGCCTGCAATGGGGTACTTGATTCTGCAGCGGCTCTTGAGCTGCCATAGAATTTAAGAATCCCATGTTAGGCCATGCGGCCAGACAAGGGGCTCAGGATCTGGTGGAGCTGAGCTCTGCCTGTCCCTCCCCCCTCCTGCCCACTCTCTCCCCCAACCACGCTTCCTCCCCACCTACCCCTGCCTCCACTCATCTCTCCACTACCTGGCGGTCCGGGCAACTGCCGGCAGCAGAATGCAGGCCCAGAGACAGAGCTGGCCCAGTGTGGGCTCGCAGTGGGCTAGCTCCGGCACGGGGCCCACGGTAAGGGCTCGCAAACATGCCTTATGGTACATTTGCAACAGTGTACGCTGAAGGTAAGCCGGCATGCAGGGTTCTGGATCGGGTCCTTAAGCACACATAACTCTTTGCTGGATTGTCTTCCAGATCTGTAATGATACATTGATATTATTAATGCAATAATATTATTTTAGGACCGCATCATTTTTGGGTCCTCTTTTACTGATTTTGACTCCTTTCTCCTTCTTGACAAAAGCCAAATACTTCCTCTTAACTACTACTCCTATAAGTCAATTCCCATTATTCTGTTTTATCACCAACCCACCTTCCATAGCAATGTTTCTCCTTCCTGACTCCCCTACCTTGTTTATTTCTGCTTTAGTTATGCAAGATCAAGGCTGCCTTTTTTATTTCCCTGCTTAGAAAAATGCATATAGACCTGTGAAAAGATCATCTTTAATACTAACCTTTCAAGCCATATTATCAGTGAACCCTTCACAGAACCCTTTTCAAACAAGATGCTACCTGCCATATAAATGCTATGGCTTTTTGCAGAAGAATGATTTTGCAGAGGAGGCCGTGTGGTGTAGTGGTTAGAGATGGGCTAGCAATGGGGAGATCTGGATTTTCAAATCCATATTGTGGGATGTTGAGCCAACCAATATTTCTCAGCCTAACTTAGGAAAGTTAGGTTATCTTACTGTGGGGCACAGGCAAGGGTGCTTCACAGGTGGGGCATATGCCTACACAAGAGCTCAAGTATGCAGTGAGTTTTTAGTTACTAAGGGCCCAGTCCTATCCAACTTTCCGGCACTGATGCAGCCATGCCAATGGGGCATGCACTACATCCTGCAATGTGAGGTCAGTCACGAAGGACTCCTCAAGGTAAGGAAACGTTTGTTCCCTTACCTTGGGGCTCCATTGCAGCTGCATCAGTGCTGGAAAGTCGGTTAGGAATGGGTCCGTAAACTTATGTCTCCTGGGGATTTCTCAGTAGCCTGATGAAAAAACTTTTTCTTCCTTGGTAACTTGGTCAGTGCCTGCATTAAAGACTGTGAGATCCTTTCTGTTGGTTCTTGGATGGTATGGTATCTGCTCCCTTTTCCTGGGGCTAAATGTCTTTTAATGGACAAGCAGTCAAATAAAGGAGGACTCAGATTCCAGTTTCAGGAATGGCTGCTATAGTGCTTTGGCATTGTCTTTATACAGCAATATTATGTGTATTCTCCGACTGGTTGTAAAATCAGTTCACAACCACCACCCAGGAAAGTGGTACCCCATGCAAGCATCCTAAAAACCTATCTTTTAAACAAGGAAATGTTTTCTTCCCCCTTTTCCTTTTGAAGCTTTAACATGGATTCTTCTCTTCTACCTCAGTTCTTGAGTTTCTCAAATAGGGAGGTGGGAGGTTACCTTGTCCAAATCTGATTTCCTTTACACTGCCTATTGAGTCAGGCAGTACATCTGGGAATAACTTTTCCCTTGGTGTAATTGCTTCACAATATAAAGGCAGCACAAACAAGATTGTGAAAGCTCCATGAAACAGAGCAAAAGTAGCCCAGACAATGGCTCTCTGAGTAATGAAGGGGAACTTTGCTATAATAACAAAGGGACTGTTGGCATGGAGCAAAACAAGAACTAAGGAGGAAAAAAAAAACATTTGAGATGTCTCATATTTGAAATGGAAGCAATTCTTTATCTCCGACTTGTGCTATCATTCTGTGAGATGAAGCAGGCAAGTGGAAACAGAGCCCTGCATTCTCCTCTCTGGATACCCTCTTGTTTCATGGCAAACAGGGAACAGCATTCTCTATGGCAGGCATGTCCAACTTCGAACAGGTCGTGATATACTTTTTCTGGCCAAAAGTGCCGGTGATCTACCACCATGAAAATTAAGTTTCAAATTAGTTTCAAATTAAATTCTAACCCAATAAAGTTGGAGGATTCCCCCCCCCCCATTTTTAATGAACCTTCTGTCATTTACTTGGATGTGATAACCTGTTAAGCAAATTAAGCAAAAACAGAACAGGGACGAAGATCCAGTAAGAACTGTGAGGGGATATGGAATGTACATTTTTTCTTAAAGTTTTATTGAGTAATAACTTTCTTCAACTGTCTTAATAACTTTTTTAACTTTTATTGAGTAATTTGTGTTAAATTTAGGTCGAGTATTGGTCCAGGCTGATCTTGCACAATCTTTAATATTTCGCTCTTGCTCACTAGTGAGACGTCTGAGCCTGCATTTCATCCACCAGCTTTTTGAAGTTGGGTGAATATTGCATGAGGGCCAGTCTCAGGGAATCCTAGAGATGTTCATCTGTCATGTTGGAACGTTGTGTACTCTTTGCCATTTTCAGATGGGAAAATGCAGATTCACACAAATAAGTTGAACCAAAACAGGAGTGTACAGCTTCACTGCATCTTCTCAAGTTGGGAAACTTGTCTCTAGGCACTAGCTTCCAAAACGATTCTTGTTCAGCACGGGTCTTGAGAAAAATGTCATTTTTAAGGGTTAATATTTTGTTTTCAAGAGATGGCTTGTTCAATGAGTAATTTTTACTGATAGCAGCTGCAGTTTCTTTAATGTCTACATCTACTTTGAATGGGTATGACAAGTACTTCACAACTGTTCCAGTTTTTTGGAAGTCACAGAATCTATTTTCGAATTCCTGGATAACAGAACAGATTTCTGTCACATACTTCTCGTTCTGAAAAACAAAATTTGGATATTGTCCCAGATGGTCCTGCATATTAGGAAAATGATCAAAAGTGTTGTTTGCAAGGTCAGTCATCATTAGCTCAAATTTGCTCTTGTAGGATGAAACTGTACTCATCATCTCGCCAAAGCATTTGTTTATACCTTGTAGTTCAAGGTTCATATCACTTAGTTCGCCTGTAAAGTCAGCGAGAAATGCCAGATCACATAACCACTCCACATCTTCCAACTCTGCTTGGTCATCTCCCCTCTCCTTCAAAAAACTTTTTAATTCATTCAGCAAATCATGAAATCTTTTTGTGCCTACTTAGCCACCTTACATCTGTGTGCAAAATGATTTCCGCTGCCCCTTCATCAAGAGTAAGATTGAAAAGCCATCTTTGAAGCGATCTTCCACGAACTAAATTTACAATTTTGAAAATGATGTCCATGACAGTCTTTGTATTGAGTCTCTTGCTTGCCAAAACTTGCTGGTGAATGATGCAGTGGTAAGAAAGGAAATCTGAGAAGTCATCATGCTGTCTACAGACGGCTATGAAACCGTTAACCTCACCTGTCATTGCTCTTGCTCTATCAGTAGTGATGGAAACAAGTCTGTGCAATTGAAGATTACACTTTGTTACAAAAGAATGGAAAAAACTGAATATTTCCTGACCGGTAGTTCTCCCTTTTAAAGAAATCATTCCAAGTAGTTTTTCTTTAACACTGAAGTCTTCAAAAACCATCCAGCTAAAGACTAGTAACTGGGCTATGTCTCTTATGTCTGTAGATTTATCCAGTTGGAGTGAGAAAGCAACACAATTTGAAACACCCTCCAACAATTGTTCAGTTGTGTCTCCACACATCTTTTCTATTCGCCGCATGACGGTGTTTCTTGACAATTGTACATCTTGAATAGCAGCTATGATCTCTTTCTTATTTTTAAATCCTTCAAAAAGATTGTCAGCTGCTTCAAGAAAACAATCTTTTACAAATTCTCCTTCAGTGAAATGTTTGCATTTCTTTGCGATCAGGTTGCTGACCTTGAAGGATGCTATGGTTGCATTGACCGAATGTGACCTTGGCTTTGCCATCAACTGTTGCAGAGTAGCCAATTTCGATTTAAGTTCTTTGAGCTTCAGTTTACGAATTTCACTTTTGGGTGGAAAATCAGCATCAAACTTATTGCTATGCAGAGCCTTATAATGACGTTCCAGATTACCCTTTTTGGGCAAGGATACTGGGGCGTTACAAATTAGTCAACAACACTTGTCTTTCACCATGATGAAGAAGTAGTCCATTTCCCATTCATCATGAAAGTGGTAGGTTTTGCTCTTCTTTGGAACACTCATCTTCGTTATACTGGGTTGGGTGGATGTAAGAAGGCCAAATCTGCTAAGTTAGTATAAACACTGGCTGAATCTGGTCCAAAACTGTCACTGTCCCAAAGTATTAAAGATCAACAGGAACTGAAGACCTCTGGATGATGTGCAATACAAGGACTGGAGATGCTAAAACCACGCATGCAGTTCTAAAAGTAAAAATAAGAATTCATCATACTGGCACCAATAATCAAATACCACCAAACAATCATAAAAAAAACTCAAACACCTGTCCAGCAAACCAGATAAAATCAAATACCTCCAAACAAGTTCAAATACCACCACATGCAATTTAATAAATTCTGCACACAGTGTAGAATCAACGCAAAGGCAAGGTGAAATAAAATTGCAGCGTAGAATCAACGCAAAGGCTAGGCAAAATAAAATTGCGGAGGCAAGCAAAAGTCACAGTGGTTTGAACCAATTCGAAGGCAAGGCATAGGCAAGTTAGAACAAAATTGGAAAAGCCCGCCCAAATCACCAAATTCTTGACACTTTGTTGTGTCTGCCCGAAAATGTTTAATAAAAGTGAACTATAAAGCAACCAACGACCAGCACATGACACAACTAATACGGTAAGTGTATTCAGTTAAAGCCCGGGCGAATGGATATCGCCCTGTATATAACACATTTCTAAGGGGTGTTTGGGCAGGGGCAGGAATGGGTGATTCTGAGAGGCAGGAGACCAGGTATGATGCCAGGCCTGTGACGTCTTGTCGTGGGACATGGGCGGCGGCCCCCTGGGGTACCCACAAACTATTGGCACAAAAACAATAAGTGCCTGCAATACACCTGCAGGCAAGATTCCCGCAGGCAGGGAAGAAAGACAGGCAAAGGATCAGCAGCAGTGGCAAACCCACGGCAGACGACCTGCCGGCACGAGCTCTCTCGTAGCGGTGGGGCGAGCTGCTGGAGAGATGGAACCAAGTGGGGCTGGTGACCTACCTCTGACCCCCTCCGTGATCTACAGGTAGATCGCGATCTACCTGTTGGACATGCCTGCTCTATGGGAACAAAAATTATCCAGGACGAAACCAGTGAAATAACTCACAAGGTGCACATCATGTAGCTCATGGTGTTAAAAGTAGTAGTAGTAGTAGCAGCAATCCATATGAACCATAAGTATCCGGTAAGGATAATCTTGCCCTCCTACATACACACTTCTGTCTCTGGGCACAGGATACATTACTAGATAGGAGGTGTATAGTGGTCAGGAAGATCCTTATTTTGTTCAGCATTTTGTGTGAGGTGTGAGCTCTTGCACACTTAGCAAGTCGCTTCTTTGCTGCCAGATGGGATCCTGTTCTTTCCCCATTTACTGCACCAACACTCATTCCTATATACGAGGGTCGCCCAGAAAGTAATGCACCACATTTTTTTTCTCAGCCTACGGTAATGGTACAAATGCAAAACTTTAGATATACATTATTTGAATTTTCAGGAGTGCGTACACAAATTTTTGGTTTCTTCAGACAGATAGCGTAGCTGCAGCAGTGTTTCAAAATGGCATCTGTAAGTGATGTACATTACAAGCAGCGTGTCGTCATTGAATTTCTCACTGCGGAGAAAGAAACTGTTGGGAACATTCACAAACGTTTGTGTACAGTTTATGGAGAATCTGCAGTCGACAGTAGTACGGTTAGTCGCTGGGCACAGAGGGTGAGGCCATTAGAAGGCGGTTTGGCAGAGCTCCAAGATTTGCAGTGTACGGGGCAGCCATCCACGGCTGTCACACCTGACAAGACACAGCTTGCTGATGTGCTCATTCGCGAGGACCGACGCATAATGACTAGGCAGTTGGCGCTGAAGCTGTCAATCAGCAAAGGAAGTGTGGATGCAATCATCCGTGCTCTTGATTACTCAAAAGTGTGTGCACGATGGGTTCCGCGCTGTCTTACGGTGGACCACAAATCTCTCAGAAAAAGCATTTCTTCTGAGTTGCTGAAACGTTTTGAAGATGAGGGGGAAGTGTTCTTGTTCAGGATTGTGACAGGTGATGAAACCTGGGTTCACCATTTTGAGCCCGAAACAAAACAACAGTCGATGGAATGGCGTAATCCTCAATCTCCACTGAAGAAAAAATTCAAAGCAACTGCTTCCGCCGGTAAGGTCATGATCACTGTGTTTTGGGACTGTGAGGGTGTCATACTCATTGATGTGATGCCAAGAGGCAGCACCGTTAATTCTGAAGCTTATGTGAAGACATTAACCAAACTCAAGAAGCGCTTCTAGCGACTTCGGCGCCATAACAACCCAGGTGAATGTTTGATTCAACATGATAACGCTCGGCCTCACACAAGTTTGAGGACTTAGGAACACATCACTAAACAGGGTTGGACTGTGTTACCCCATCCACCCTACAGCCCTGACCTAGCTCCCTCAGATTTCCACTTGTTTGGGCCATTAAAGGATGCCATTCGCGGAAGACATTTTGAGGATGACGAAGAGGTGATTCGCACAGTGCAGAAATGGCTTCGTGACCAGAACAAGGAGTGGTACCGACAGGGCATACATGCTGTTGTGTCTCGCTGGAGGAAGGCCATAGAACTGGACGGAGATTACGTGGAAAAATAGGGAGTGTAGAAGAAACATCATTCTTTCTTGTGTGTAAGTTTCATTGTGTTCAATAAATAATTGTTGAAGAAAAAAAATGTGGTGCATTACTTTCTGGGCGACCCTCGTATCTCCATTGGATCTGCTTCTAGCTTGTGAACCTCTTGGAATCATGACTTCTCTTGTGTTGTAAAGCACTATGTGCACTGATGGAGCAGTGGTGCCTTGCACAGGGGGGCAATGGTGAAAGAGCAGTATGTCCTTCTTTCCTTCTTTTGGGCTTCCAAGAGGCAAGTTGGTTGGCCACTTGCAAACAGACTGCTGAACTAGACAGGCCTTTGGCCTGATCGACCAGGGCTTTTCTTGCAGTCTTATGATGGTGCCATATAAATTTTAAAAACCTTTGAGATACAGGACTGACCTGCACATTTGTGTGTTCCATATGCAGAAAACGGACAGACTGGTGACATAGATACCTACTTGCTTCTGCAGAAACAAGAGTATATCTTGTTTAAAAAAAGTATATCTTGAGTAAAAAAAAGAAAGAAAGAAAGAAAGAAAGTGCAGGGATCAGTTGCATCATACCATACCATCTGTGTTCAGGTCTCTCTGGAAGAGCCCATGGTAGTCTTCTGAATGAAGAGCTATCCAGTCTCTATTCAAAGGCAAATTGCGTATAAGAAGCTTTAAAAGAAATGTTATCCTTTGTTATTTAATATTCTCTCCTAAACACCTTGAACCTAGAAAATTGTTCCCCTTTTTCTATTACCAACTTGTGTAACTATCTCAAGTAATAAAAATGTAAATGTGTATAGTATTCTCAGATAAGTGGCATGTAAGCCAGGCTGATCAACAAGAGATTGAATTACTAGTTGAAACCTTGAGGCCTATCACTTCAAGGTCTACCATGAAAGAAAAACAAAAGTATCCCAATAATTTAGACTTTTCCTCTCCTGTTTTTGCCATGAAATTTCAACCAAGTGTCAACAGTTGACACTTTCTTTTCTCAGTAATTACTTCTTTAAAGCCCAAACAATTTTCAATTTCTCCTATTCCCCCCCTCCAACAGATTGAAGAGTTTCACCTATTTACAAAAGCCTACATTTTGCTCAAATGTGTGCTTTTTACACCTGAATGGTGTTACATCCGCGCAATTTCAAGCAGCTTCTGCTAGGCAACTGTAATTCTGCCCTTCCATGCCCTACACAGTGGACCAAAAACGGTTTTATGACAAAGAAAATGATGTTTGAAGACTATCTGACATTTAAGGATACATGAATGACTATATTAGATTTTTAAAAAATTAGGTTGTTTCATAAGCAAGTTCTTAATATATCCATGAAGGCTATTCTTTTATCATAGTTTTGCACATGCCCTTCTGTATAATTTACATAGGCAAATGTAATTCAATAGTATAAATAATGAGTAGAATAAGTATGGATTTTGCATTGATTTAAAAACAAATTAATTTTCTCTTATTTGTATTGGCATTGCACTTCTGAACCAAATCAGAGATATTTTAAAATTGAGGATGTATGACAAATGTTGGTTCTTCTCATTGGCCCTTAATTGAGACAGTGCAGTTGAGTGGTTAGAGTTTGGACTAGGAATAGGGAAAGTTGGGTTCAGATCGCTGGTCAGTCATGCAGATTGGGGGGATGCTTGCAGGGAGGTTTTAATTTTAAAAAATACAAATAAAATTAAAAAACCCCTTCCTTTCCTGCAGTATGCAGAGAAGTTTCAAGAAAGAAACAAAAAATGACACATTTTCTCCTTTCCACTCTCTGGAAACCCCCCCCCCCCCGAGCTATATAGCAACAAAATCCTCTGATTTCAGGCTGGAAGTCAGCCCCCGAACTGACACTTTAGGACAATGGTCTTCAACCTATTTTGTGCCATGACTGCCCAGAACGAACAAACCTAGTATGAGACTGGGGAGCCACCGCTGTTCCAATGCCCCGTCCCGGAACCCAATCCACCTACCCCTTGTGTCTTCATAACCCTGTGAGGTAGCAGCCTGAGCAGGGCCAACCTTAGGAGCTGCAGGGCAAGCTAACACAAAGAGGCTGTGCAGGATTATATCAATATCTCCTGTTTTGATAAGGCAGTACCATTGTTGGATTGGATTCAAGCCCCCTCTTGCACAGATTTGAAAAGTTGCAGTGACCCCCTAAATGAGACTTTACAACCCACAGGTTGAAGAACACTGCTTTAGGACTACATAAAGCAGTGGGGGGACAGGAAGCCTCAATGAGAAAGAAAGAAAAAGATGTACTATCCCCTTGTACTATCCTGTACAATCCTGATGTACTAAAAGATGTACTATCCTGATGAAGGAGGAGGCAGCCAGGAATCGCCCCCAAGAGCGGCTGCAAATTGCAACCACTCAGGTGCGATTCCGTGCCATTCTGGACCGCTCCCTTCCTCTCCTCCTTTATTGGAGGAGAGGAAAGATGTGGCCCAGAGTGGCAGTGCACCTGGAGCGGCAGCCACTCCAGGTGTG